>NW_024096505.1:7070000-7613800 GCF_016545835.1 Crotalus tigris
TCCATCTATTTTCTCTCTTGCTCTCAACCTTGGGCATCATAGGCTATTGTTTGCAACTGTTATTTTAATCTTTGTACGCATGTATGCATGTATGTATGTAAGTAAACCAGAGGTAAAATGTTACTCATTTTACCGAGGTGGCACAGCAGTTAGAGTGCAGTACTGCAGGCCACTTTAGCTGACTGTGTTCAGCAGGTCAGCGGTTCAAATCTCACCGGCTCAGGGTTTACTCAGCCTTCCATCCTTCCGGGGTAGGTAAAATGAGGAACCAGATTGTTGGGGGCAATGTAAATATATATATATATATATATATATATATATATATATATATATATATATATATACACATATACATTGCTTACTGGTGTACACCGCTTAGAGAGTGCTTGCACTTAAAGCGGTATATAAGTCTCATAAATAAATAAATAAATAAATTTTTCTAAGTACCATGCCCAGTCCTTTCCCTGAAAATTAGAAGAGCCGCCACCTGCTTGTCAAACTTGGCTCAGAAAATGACCTGAGCATCTGTCCGTGCCCCCTGTCCAGACCAGTGAAGAAACTCTGAACATTTACAGACAAAACCAGTCTTTCTTGGTATTCAATTTCCTCTGCAATGATTCTGCCCTCTCTCCTCTTCCCCCAGTGAATACAGCCCTGCAATCTTCTTGCTTGGGTTGGCTCCATAGATGTCCATCAGATTCCAATGCAGGGGTTCTCAACCTTGGTAACTTTAAGACTTGTGGACTTCAACTCCCAGAATTCCTCAGCCAGCAAAGCTGGCGGAGGAATTCTGGGAGTTGAAGTCCACAAGTCTTAAAGTTGCCAAGGTTGAGAACCCCTGCATTAGGGTTTTAAGGTTCATTTTTAGCATTAGTAAAATAAAAGTTTTTAAACTATTTTTTTTCCTTTTTATTGTTGTAAGTCACCTAGAGTAACCCCATGGTGAGATAGGCAGCAAATAAATTTAACAAATAGATAAAGGAAAGGAAAAATAACGGATAGCATATATTTCTTAATGCTCATATTCCTTAATCTGCTTCACTACATGACGGAACGTAATTAAATCCTGGTTTATTTTTTTAAAAAAAACTGGGTAGAATAGGTAAGAACAGGTAAATGTTAGCAGTCACATTAATTCGCGCTAGTGGAGTAGGATGAAAAAAATCTCTAAGTCAAATCCCATACTACTCACCTGGATGATTTATCATTCAAGCTCCTAAAAATTAATCCTTTCTATGTTCAAAGAACAAGGATGCTTCACTGAGAAAAATGGATGGTTATAATTATGGGGTATCACCTTCCTGTCTCCTGTTCAGGAAGTCTAAAGGTCCCTCTTTTTGAACTACTGAGCCTTTTCCTTTGATGGCCTCTAATTCCTTAATACTTTTCTTACTCTTTAAATCAAACTGAAGTGCTTTCTTGCCCTGCTGCAGGAACCAGGAATATTAGCTATGCAACTGATGACCCACTCCATAGAATCTGGGAGAGGCAAATGTCCGTATAGCCCACATGAGCATTTTGCAGGGTTGCTAATAGGTAAGAGCAACTGTGAACTGAAAGCTGCAACAGAAACCTAGACAATGTAGTCATAGGAAGAGCCCCCGCAGCATGTGTGTATATAGCCATGAAATAGCTTTCCCTAACTTAGTAATGTCTAGATATGTTACATCGCCTCTCCTAAAACAGCATGATTATTGACTTTATTGCCTGAGAAATACAGCACATGTGGTCCTACACATACAAGGATAATCAGATTGGGGCAGTTATTAAAGGTAGCTTGAACAATATAAATATATACTATATTTCAAGCATCCATTCAACAGAGATCTCTGTTGTATTTTTCCCATGATACTGCCCGCATCTTATCTCAGGAAACACTTCATCTGCTGAAAGCTAGGAGAAAGGAACCAGCTGTATGCTAGCTCACTTTACATTCTTCAATCAAAATGTACAGAATAAAATTATGAGGGACGTCCTTTTGTGTGGTGTGCATGCAAGGCAGATATGCATATGCATATACAGGGGTACCTTGGTACTCAACTGCTTTGAAACTCATTGAATTTAGTACCTTGGTACTCAACTGCTTTGAAACTCATTGAATTCACATTTTGACGTGAAAATGTTGTCCCGGTACTCATTATTTGTTTGGTACTCAACGCACAAGCTAGAACCTGTCGGTGTTGAATGCCTTGTGACTCACTACATTATTCCTTATGGGAAAACTTTGTTGGGAACTCACCATTTTTGGTACTTACCGTGCCTCCCAAAACCAATTAACGATGAGTACTGAGGTACCACTGTACATATAACATAGTATATTCGCAAACATACACCATACATCGAGCTAATGATTTACAAATGACACAGATAAATGCACATATATAAAAGAAAGTATACAGGAGAAAGAAGATGCCAGTGTTTTATCCATGGATTTCTCCTCCTGGGTTTCCTAGATGGGGAACTTTATTCAGGCACTTCCACTGACTTCATGGGAAGCAATGCTGCTTTCTTCCGAACCCATCTTGACCAGCCTGAGCAAAACTACATCAGGACAGAGCAGAACCAAGATGATTGGTTAAATGGTATGTAAGGAAGTTTACATTTTTAGAAAACTCTAATTTTTAAAAAAACTATTATTTAGTGAATATACATACCTCTAACTATTCTGACAGACTCCTGGCAATTTATCAATCAAAACTAGTACTTGGAATTGCATCCAGAAATCTATTGCAATATGCATGCTTTCAATAGAAGAAACAGGCTGTTTAGATCTGAATATCCTTTCTTGCAGAGCCAGTGTTTATTGAGGCCCATGCTATTCCTGATACTTACAGCCATGAGGATGATAAAGTGTACATCTTTTTCCGGGAAACTGCGGTGGAAGCTGGACAGTGGGAAAAAAGGCGTATCCATGCTCGGGTGGCCCGTGTCTGCAAGGTCAGCAATGAGCACTTCTTGTGTAGCTTAGAAGGCACCTCTATTTAACTGATGTGCTACCTGTATATTTCCTGGGAAACAAGCTCTTTGTGAACAATGGTATTTATTCCCTAGCAAAAGGTATTTAGCACTATAGTTTAAATTAAGCATCTCTGTAGATTCTATGGTACACAGTACTGCTTCTGGAAGGTGGATGCCAGCCACTAGCAGACAATGTTAGGTCAGGGCTAAAATACGACTATTTCCTGCATTGGATACATTCAGTCTGAATTTTACTCCAGCTCTCTGAAACACAGCTGGGCATTTTGCCAGAGCAGAGGTTTTCATAATGCAGAATTAGTACTCTAATTCAAAATAGCTACATGTTGACAGGGTGTCTGAGATTGTTCAGGCTTTCTGAAATCTAGAGTGCATAAGTCATGACATCACTCCAATAATGACTACCTTTAGAAGGCAGTTGAGTGTGACTGTCAATCAGAGAAAAGCTTTTTTGCATACAATTGCATGTCTGATGGTTTCCATGAAAGCCAAATGCCTACATGATCAAGCTCGTGATTCTTATGGCTTCTTTCTTGCAAATACCTATGTTCAAGATACAAGTATCTGCCAAAAGCTCACATCCTTTAAGGGAATTCAGCCGAGGATGGATCCTATCCATATGGTGAATGCTACAGATTTAAAACACCTGGATAAAACATGCACTGGAAACAAGTTCAAATTTCTTTAATTTAACTCTGCATAATTTCTCTAGGAAAAACAGTGAAAGTACAGTAGCTCTATGTATCTGCCTCTCTCTTAATGATTGCACAGCATTCACCACCTTGTGTTTTAAGAAAGACCCCTTGAATTGTAAACATGATGCAATGGATGCATTCAAAGTAATCACTCAGAGTACTGGAGAGCAGTTGTGGGTGGACATGAAAATTATGCTTGACCTATTCCTGCTTCTGTTTGGCAGAATGATATTGGTGGGAAGCATAGCCTTATCAATCGCTGGAGCACTTTTCTTAAAGCACGGCTGATTTGCTCTATACCAGGTCTCCAGGGCACCGAAACACATTTTGATCAACTAGGTAAGGTTGCTTGCCTATTAAGAGCTGCCATTTCTAGAATAGAATCTGTCATCATAAGGTTGTAGGGAATCATTCAAAGCTCTGCTCTGAGTTGGGTGTGTCCTGCTGTATTCTAGAAGACGTCTTCCTCCTTCAAACCCGTAATTTACAGAACCCTCTGGTTTATGGCCTCTTCACAGTTTCCAGGTAAGTGGAAAACATGTACAATGAATATGACAAAAGAAAAAGAATTGCTTGTGCCCATGGATCAGCAGGAATAAGGATAGAGACTGAGTGCCCAAAAACTGGCCCCGCCCCTGCTCCACCCCCTGCCCTGCCCCCGCTTTGCCCCCATCCCGCCTGCCCGCAGGGTCACTCACTGCCTCTAGGGCCCGCCAGCACCGCCATGGCGGCCACACCCTCTGCCCGCGCCCCGCAGCATCAACTTGCACAATGGGGTGTGAGGGCAGAGTCTTGTCTAAGCTGTCTGGCTGCCATGTCCTTGGCTGCACTGCTCCGCATGGGCCACGGTCAGGGGCAACTCTCCTCCAGGGGGCTGTTGGTGAGGAGGAGGTCATGGGGGGAGGCAAGGCTGGGACAACAGTACGTGTGCCCAAAGAGAGGGCTCCGAGTGCCGCCTTTGGCACCCATGCCATAGGTTCGCCACCACTGCCAATAGTATACGGCTTCCTGCTTTAGCTGGGGGTTGGACTAGAAGACCTCCAAGGTCCCTTCTTCCAGCTCTGTTATTCTGTTACTTCAGTTATAGAAGGCATGCACACTAATCCATCCGAATGGCTTTGAGCTGATACATTGAAATAGGATTCTGCACACTGAAATAGGATTCTGCAGTAGGACTTTCAAGTTCCTGCAGAAATTGTGCCTGTCACCATATCCTACCTGACAGGATGAAGCTGAGGAGTGAATTTCATGCAGTTTTCAACTGCTGGGAAGAACTAAAGCAGTGATCCCCATGTGTTGAATCTCAGCTCCCATAATCTTCAGCTTTAACTGAGTTAAGGAGTGACCTAGAAGGAAATTGGTGAAGACAAAAGCCTCCTGTTAAAGATGAGAGAACAGTGAGAATGCTTTTGAAATAAAATGGCTTTCTGAAGGTCATCTTCTCTAAGGCCACCTCAGGCCTTCATCTTCCAGTTTCACGACCTTTAAATATGTTAAAAAATATTTTCTAAGGTAGAAATCTTTCAAAGACATGATTTTGCAGAGTTGTACGAAGAAATATCCCTTGGACTGATTTATGTATCAATACTATCCATCTCCCTACATTATTCTTTTCTTTCACAGTGGCATTTTTAGTGGTTCTGCAGTGTGTGTTTATTCCCTGGCAGCCATTCGGGCTGCCTTCAGTGGACCTTTTGCACACAAGGAAGGCTTTGATTATCAGTGGGCTGAATATAAAGGACGGATCCCTTACCCTCGTCCTGGAACAGTATGTACATAAAACTTGCTTTAGTCACTTTTTCTCTAGCTGTCATATAAAGACTGACTAGACAAAATAGCTGCTGCTGTTCAGACTTAAAACTGCTGTGAGTTATTGTCTCTTCCCACCTGGGCAACAAGGGCTCTTCAAGCCCTCTTTCCCCTGCATGATTCATTTCTGATATGGGTGCTGGATCCACTCATGGGTCCCACAAATGGTCGTGAAGCAATTTGTCCCAGGCAGTGCCACCAATCTATAAGTAGGGAGGCTTCAGACAATGCAGAAGTTGTCACATCCTACAAAAATGATTGTGCCATAGGCTATCACAGATGACAATTTATGGAAAACTGCATGCCACAAAGGCAATTAGGCCGGACTCTAATATTAGTGGATTTAGCTACTGTAAATCAAAAGACTATGTGTCATGGAGTTGACTGTTAACCCTCTTTCACCAGTCCCTTTTCAATATCTGTTCTTCCTGCCAGTGTCCCAGTGAAACATATGACCCATTCCTGCAGTCAACCAAGGACTTCCCTGATGAAGTGATTAGCTTCACGCGTACTCATCATCTGATGTGGGACCCCATCTATCCACTCCACAGAAAGCCTGTTCTGATCAGAGTCAATGTGCCTTTCAACATCCGGCATCTGTTGGTGGACAGAGTGGAGGCAGAGGCTGGACATGTTGATGTCCTCTTCCTTGGAACAGGTAGAGAAGTTCAAGCACGGATGTTCTGATTTTACTGTAAGACACAGCTTGAAATGTGGTTTGACTTATTCAACTCAAAAAAGAAAGTGAAAAAAGAACTAGACTGTAATGTTAAGTGTACAAGTCTCTCTGTTTAATCAGAGAGCAATGCAATCAGCAACACTATGGTTTTTCTAGGATTATTCACTTTCAACAGCAAATATTGCATGAGACGTTAAAAATATAGGTGACTAGAACCTGAGTCTTTGTGTTGAGATGCAGGGGCATTATCTAAATTGGGCAACAACTGGTTGATGATAATTTGAGGGAGGAGACTCATGATGGAAGCAGCTCCCCCCCTTTACATTTGTATTGTGGAGGGAAAATAACAACAACAACAATAATAATACTCATCATCATATTTGATTGTCTTGCCAATACGAGCAGTCAGTCAGGTGCTTAAACTGGATTTGGCATTTTTATGCACCTATGGAGTCCTTCCCAAAAAATTGGGATAGACAGTTGTGGCTGTCTGATGGTGTTAAAGGTTGATGCAGGACAATCATGGGGAATTGGAATAATAGGGAGACAACAATGAATACAAATGGGCTAGTCTTTCCAAAAAAATGGCAATTAAATGGTCCCCTTTATTTCAAATAACATATATAATAATAGAGGGAGATCTATTTGATGATCTAAAAACACTGATATGGAAGCCTAGTTGGCAAAGGAAGAAAGCCAGAACAAGGCTGAAGAAAATTTGGGTTTTGATTTATTAGAGGGGATTTCATATTGTTAATTAGAGGGTTAAAGGGAGAAGTTGAAATACTAAGTTGTACTATTTAATCATTTCAGGGGCCTGGTTACAATTCCCTTGTTAAATAATTGGAATTAAACGGTACCCTTTTGAGCCAGATTATTGAAGTATTCATAGATCCTGTAAAACAGGGGTGTCAAACTGCCGGCCCGCGGGCCGGACACGTCATCGGGAAACCACGCCCACCCCATTGCCGGCAATGGTGAAAAGACGTCACAAGTTTGACATGTCTGCTCTAAAACATTAGATTCCTGGTAAGCAAGTGATAGCTGCCACTTTAAAATATATTAAAAAACATAAAACAGTGTTGAAATAATAGAATTTCCTTTTCAACCAAAAAAATATGAAAGCATCAAATCATTGCATTACACCTAACAAAATGATGTTAGGAATACTTCACAAAAACATAAAATACAGCAAAGAAAATAGCATAATGATTTTGCTGGATGAGGATTTTTTTCTCAGAAAAACTATGAGAAGACTAGAAAAACATATGGAACAGGTAACAAAATGGCCCTCATTCTGAAATACATTCATTGTCTCATGGTCCCTGTATGAATTACATAGCATAAGAAGGTGTATTACATGAAATTAATAATGTTGCTATTTTTTTTATTGAAAACATTCTGGAAAACAACCCATCATATAATTCAAAAGCTTTGATGAATGAAAATATGTTCAGTTTGCCCCTAAATTGTCCTAAAATTGGCTTTTTTTTTTTGGTTTAATCTCATGCAAAGATGCTGCATGTTAAGAAAGGGCTTCTCCCTGGGATAACTAAACACATAATCCACAAGGAGTGGCCTGATCCTTCACAGTCTCACTTGCATAGCTAGAGAGAGCTATCTGAGAGAAGGCATCCTCAGAAATCAGGATAACTCCAGTATCTTGGTGGATAAGATTATCCATACATGCAGTCCTGCAGCCACAATCTTTTGAGCTTCTTCAGTGTGTTAGGTGATCCTGAAACAATGAAGAAGAATATGGAAAAGAGATCCATTTTGGCCCATTTCTTTTTAACTCTTCCAGAAATGGGTTTGGTCTCATACTGAATCTCCTGCCTGGTTAATAATTCCATGCAGCCACGGGGGTACTCCCACCCAAAGTCCTCTTCACATACTTTTTTGTTTGGCTTCTCACAGATGAGGGCAAAGTGCTTAAGGTGGGCATCTTCAACCGAGAAGGCCGAGGCTCTCAGGAGATCAGCTTGGAAGAGATCCAGGTTTCAAAGGTAATCAGAATACCTCTGTTACTCTTAAAACCTTTGTGGGTTGGAGTTGTCTAGAAAGGTTCAATTTCCTGTGATCCGGTGCATTGATTTGTGCTATTAATTTAATCCATGAGCCAGAAGTCAAAGTAATTATTTGTTAGGGCAAGATCTAAAGAAGTCAAGCATGACGTTGATGAGAACAATCAAGTATCATGTCTACATATACAGAGAGTGAAAATGAAAATCATGAATCCAGCTAATCTTTCTTGTAATATGGCCTATCACTTATCTGTCTTTTGATATAAGATTTGTTCCATATCACGGGGCTGTGGTGCTAAAACTCAAAGGGGGGGGGATGTAAAAGATTGTAAACCAAGAATAAACAATCTTTTGAGTGCGGACCACACCTAACATTTTAAGGACAACAAGAACTACAGGACCTGGATAGGGCCAATTAGGATTTACTATCTGTAAAAAAAAAAATGACAAACCTTCTGTCACGGTTTAAAAAAAAAAAAAAAACCCTGTAGAAGTGTCCCTATAACATTAGATAGACTGACCCATTCTGCATGACCTGAATAAGTAGAAACAGTTTTTGCTTTCCATAAATGCTTCTCTTATGTAATCCAACCTTTATGAAAGAATAATAAATGAAAATTAGGCTATATCTAATTTTCATTCTCTTAAGGGTTTGGAGGAACTAAATTATGTCTGATTTGTTAGCTGGACTCAGGATATCTGGGGTGAAGTTTTTTTCTTGACTATTGCTAGCAATGATCAGTTTCCCCTAGAGACTGCTTTTTGTTTGCCACTTTTCTACATCTCTTTAATGTCATCTGCTGCTCCACCCAAATCTGGTAGCCCTGCATACGTGGACCTTGTGGACATTGTTGCAGTGCTGGCCAAGAGTGTGAAAACAACATCAGATCAGGAAATGATGTTGCTTGATTAATGGCCCATGTTGTCCCAGTCTACCACAGAAGGTTTTCAGGAACAGAAAATTTTAATTTATAGTCCTGCAAAAATCCAGACAACCACTAGATGGCAGCAGAGAAGTGTAGAGAAAACCTTAACTCTTTCTACCCTCTGGTTGTTGTCATGATTGTGAAGCACGTAAGTGGCATGCCTAGGCTCAGGCACCAGTTTAAAGTTTGTGTGGAATGCGGGCATCCAATTCAAAGTGGAATTTAGAGTTCCGGTATTATTGCAAAATGTTGTTTTCTGTATCTTGCAGGTGCCATCAGCTATCTTAGACATGCAATTTTCTCTAAAGCGGGTAAGGCAGCATTTGTTGTACTAATTGTAAGCTCTCCCAAAGACGCTTTTCCACGAGGCAACAGGACTTTCCTTGTTTTTCTTCAAAGACATTTCACTTCCAAGCTGAAGAAGCTTCCTGGATGAGAAGCGAAACATCTTCAAAGAAAAACAAGAAAGTCCAGTTGCCTCGTGGAAAAGCACCTTTGGGATAACTATGACCTGGATAACTGAGAATCTTCATAGACACTAATTGTAAACTGTTTTCTTCAGGGCAAAGGGGGACAGCTGAACCCCAAAGGCATCTTCCCATATCCCAAACCTTTAGAACAGCCTCCAGAGTCTTGCCAGAGGGTTCTAAGTAACAATTTTTAACTTGTCAGAAAGAGAAATGATTACATGCATGAGCAAAGAGTAATCAATGTAACTCTCTGCATAAGGCATATACTAAATATAACTTTTAACTCCATTAAATGAAGTATCGGGGGGGGGGGCGGTGTTGTCCAGTCCCTAAAATTACTTTGGGGAGTCTTGCCCCTTTGACCCATTACTCAAAGGCCAATATTAAAAGATCTTTAATATTAAATATTAACATTTAAATAAATCCTTTTAATATTTCCTATTAACTTAGAAAAAGCATCTTCTCTATCGCCTTTTCCTGCCCCCCCCCCAACATTTTTGCCCCCGAGTTTCGGGGGAGGGGAGGCTGCAGCCTCCAAGGTGTTACAATAAATTGCATGGCCGTATTTCTGCCCTATCCCTTTGAGCAGCAGGAACTTCTCGTGAGCACTGCGAAAGGGTTGGTGCAGCTCTCCATGTATCGCTGTGAACTCTATGGCAAAACGTGTGCCGACTGCTGCCTTGCTAGAGATCCGTACTGCACCTGGGATGGCAAGTCCTGCAGGGCCATTCTGCTCACTAAGAAAAGGTGAGAAGATTCCCCCTTTCACCTCTCCTGCTTTGCAAAGGTGGCCTTTTCCCCCTTTATAACTGGGCCACTTTCTTGCAACCAAGAATTGCATTTTTAATTTTGGGGGTATCCAAGGACCACAGAGGTGATATCACTTTGTTGGGGTAGGCAGGGGCAAATTTCCAGATTTCTAAACATGGAGTTCTTTTAGGGGGGTAGTTTTCAGAAGCAAATGGATACTTTTAAGTTAGACCAATTCTGCTCTTAATCATTTTGCACTATCACTGTACATGGGAAGATTCAGCCCAGCTTTGGGGTTGTTCAGAGGCTTTCAGGGATATGCAGGTTAAGACATTCATTTTGCTCCTTTGCTCCTTAGAATCACCCAAGCTCTTTTCTCCAAATTAAATATATGTATGTATGTATATATACATACATACATATGTTTTCTGAGGTTTTTGTGGGTGTTTGTATGTAGGTCTTTGGTTATTCGGGTTTTCTCCCACGTAAAATTGGAAGTGTCTTGGCGACGCTTCGACGAAGTCCCATTCGTCATCTTCAGGCTGGTGTTTTTGGCTTCGTGCTTCTAGGAGCTCCTTATATTGGGGCCTGGCAGTACTTGATGTGGTGCTCTACAGATTAAACTTCCTAAAGTCTATTGACTGTAGAGCAAAAATTAACTATGAATATATTTGAAGATGTATTTATTATTGCCATCCAGACTTCTTCTTGGCCCGTGTAACCAACGAATGGTGCAGTTAAATTCATTTTGGCTTTCCCTAACATGATCCATAAACATCCACACCCAGTGTTCCTGCTAAGGATATCCGTCCCAGCCTTTTTTTCACCCAGGTACCTTTTCTTCTCTAAAGGTGTAACTACCTGCTTGGCATTTATCTTCCGTAGTAATCATCATCAGGCTTCACAACCAATTGGTCAGAAAGGAATGTTTCTTGTTCCATCTTGCTGACAGAAGATATAGGGCAGGGGTCTTCAAATTTGGCTCTTTTGTGATTCGTGGACTTCAACTCCCAGAATTCCTCAGCCAGCATGCCTGGCTGAGGAATTCTGGGAGTTGAAGTCCACAAGTCATAAAAGGGCCAAGTTTGAAGACCCTTGATATAGGGAGATGCACCATATGGTGCAAAGTGGAACAAAGCAATAGTAGATCAACTTGTTGGGTAAAGAAGCACTGGGAACTTCAAGCAGCCAATGCCATTTCCTTATGTTGACACATGATACAGGCCACACTGCCTATTAATTCCCTTGAGCACTCAAGGCCCCTGAGCATCCTGGCTAAGTGCATGCATTAACTGTCTCTTTTGCAGACGTGCACAGTGCCCAAACGTGCTGAAGACCAATCCAATCAGTCAGTGCCTGAATGCTGCAAAAGGTGAGTTAAGGCGACCTTCTTGGAAGCAGCAGGAACTTACAACCAGAATGTACAAAGAGCACTGGATAAAATTTGGAAGCAAATTCCTGCTACAGCTCCTCTTCCCACTCTGTCTTAGCATTTGCTTTTATAAGCTTTAAAGACTGGGCCAGAGGTTGCCTCCGGTTGTCAGCCCATCTTTGAAAACACCAGGATGTGGCTCAATTAGCCAGCAGCTGGAACATCAGCTTGGATGCCTGGGAGTGCAGTTTGAGAGAATGTGGAAGCTCATCTGTGTGACTGCAGCTGCTTTTGAAAGGAGCAGACAGCAACTACAACTTCATTCTCTCCTGTATTCCTTTTATATCACCTGCAATTATTTCCTGCCGGTAAATTTCTGTTTAATGTGAATGGAGGGAGGGGACCACCAGCTAATAGCAAGAAAACACATGTAATGCTTATTACAGTTCAATCTGCAGAGTTGAGAAAATAATGTAATGGATAACAACCGCCTTGAATACCTCTCCCACTGTAGTGGAGTTGCCTCCTTAACCTCTTTACAAATTTTGAGCCTAGTACCATCTACATAACGCTCCAGACTTTATCTGATGATGGGCTGAATCCGAGGATGCTGAATTGGTCAGCAGAATGCAAGGTGTATCATAAGGACAGGGGCACCTGCCGGGACAGGTTCACAAAAATCAAGATGGTGCACATACTAAAAGGGAGGGTTTGATGGTACAGTCACAACCACCACCTTTATTCTTTTGATCCCTGTCTGCAAAAACCCTAGGCAAAAATACCTAAAAATCTGCCCTTGGTTTAGAAATTTGCTCTTTAAGGATTAATTAATTCAAGCTCAAAGTTAATTATTACCCGGAAGAGTTTAAACACTGACTGGATTCATCCATCATATTAAGCCAAACAACTTTTTCTTTAGGAGTACAAGGGAATGAGTAAACTAACATATTTTGGGTTAGCATTATATGCAAAGCAGAGCATCTGGCTGGTTTAAAAAAAAATGTATTTCAAAAAGGCTCAACTAAGCACTTATTATAAACCTGCCACTCTTACTTTCCTTATTGTTTTAATAAGACAGACATACCTTATGTATTAAATTCAGAATAGACTTAGTAAAGAATAGTTAATAAATATAGTAAAGTTATATAAATACTATTTATATACTCACAGTTAAGCCAAGAATCTTACTACCCCAAAATGGGTTTGACTTGTCTGCAGAAAAGCTTATCTGCAAGGAGTTACACTCATACTTTTTAAAGTACCTGCATATAATTTCAGATAAGCTGAACAAAAAATACCATATAAATTGTGCCAGCCATGGATAAGCAAATTGTGAATATTTTAAATGGAATATGTTCTGGAAAACAACATTTATTGGTACAAAATATGAAAACAAATGAAATCCTTCAGAGAAGAATTTCGGAATTCAGAAAAAAAAACCATGCAATTTTTAAAGAGTCAACTTATCTTTAGATGGGCTTATCCATGAATATCATAGAGTCATAGGGCTAGATGGGACCTCGGAGGTCTTGTAGTATAGTCCAACCACCTGGTCAATACAATTTCAGATGCAGTTGGGAGGGGTGTGCTCTCTATAGAGATGGCAAGATAATTACCAATAGAGGCAAATGCAAAGCAGATATTGTGCCCTGGGTGAGCTAAATTAACTTTTTTTAAATTAAAAACGTATAATCAAATATTTTTGTTCCTGCTGCTTTCCTGCAGGCACCCCCGTGGCAGAAGAAAAGGTGATATTTGGTGTGCAAAATAACTCAACATTCCTTGACTGCCATCCACTTTCTCCCCAAATCAAGATCCGTTGGCTAGTACAGCGTAGCAACACAATAGCTCCGGAGGAGGTATTGGGAAAAAGTAAAATGAATAGAGAAATTGGGTGGTCTCTTTGGAGCCTGGGATGCAAAGGGGACCCAGAGTTGCCTTGATGTGCAGCTAAAGGAAGCTGAGCTGGATGCAAGTAGCAGACTAAGGCTGCAGGTTCTTCTGTCTTTCTCTGTGGCTGTAGCTGGCAAGCAGATTGAATATTGTCTGGTTTCCTTACAGGTTGGAAGCACGGGTCGCTTTTCGGTCTTAGAACAAGGGCTGTTGATTAATCAGCTGACCCAACAGGATGCTGGGCTCTACCAATGCCAAGGAACGGACAGCTCTTTTTCTCAAATCCTTACCTATTATAAGCTACGCATCATAGGGGAACAGGCCATGGAGGCTGTAACCTCAAGGCTTAGCAAGAGTGCAGAAACCAAAGGGAACCACCATAGCATCACTCCCGTGTCAGGCCTTCAGCTTCATTACAAAGGCTACTCCTGGGCACCTGATACTAATTTAGTTGAATTCTGTAATGCTCTGCAACAAAGGAAAAGACTGAGACAAAAGGTCTGGACTTCAAGGTGGCAGCAGCATCCTTCAGAAAGCAAGAAAGGACGAGTACGTCGACAACCTGGCTCCCGGAGAGAGGAAGGGCCAGTTTGAATTCTACCTCTTTGACACCAGAGATCCAAAGGGGCTCTCTAGATTTCGTGGGTCTCATAAACTACACAGTCCTATCCAGGCACACTTGTAGATATTTACTGGGAATTGCTGCCCTCCCCTGCTTCAAAAATCAAGAAAACCAATCTTTTCTTCCCTCATCTGAAATGCAAGGTGTTACTTTTTTCCTTCTCTTGGGTAGCAAAGAAAGCTGAACAATAGCAAAGAGCATGGTGGACTCAGATCATACTGACTGATTGATGGCAAGATTATTCCCAAGTGTGAAATGAACAAGAGGGCTTTACACACTTTTAGCACATACGTGGTACAGTTCTCTTCATTTTCTTTTTCTAATAAACAATAACCATTAAAGCGTATGGTGTCTGCTTTTAATAGAATAAGTTCTTCCCCTTGTATAATGGAAGTCACCTGCATCAAAATGATCTAAATCTAAGTTAGGCAACCTTGAAAAATCCAGTAAAACAAGTCTTCTCCAAAAATAGAAATTGAGTATGAACATGTTCTAGGAGTCACTTCTGGCATTTCACCTACTTGTTTCTCAGAGTACCAAGCACATCTCAGAATCAATGTACTGTGAGAGGCTGCATAGGAGCAATCTGGTGCGAGATCCTCATCACATGCTCATTCCAGGCAGTGACCAAGGCCTCAAGTGACCCACCCAGACAATCGGGGGGGGGGGAACCCCAAGCTCCTTCTGGAAACCAGTAGGATTCATTAGTCTCCTGGGATAGATCGATCTAATAGTATCTACTTCCCTGTTTGGGTGTGGGCAAAAGCAATCAGAGAATTATCTGACAGTGACAAAAGACTAATGCTATATCCTCTGCTACCAGATCACACCACAAACGCCCCAGGATAAAAACTAACGTGCAACACCATGTATGTCTTGGGGTCTCGATGACTTAGGTCAAATCCATGATTGCCATTAATATGGGTTGTCCCAGAATCCATACATCTGGGTAGGTTGAAGTCCTCCACTGCCAATCCGGCAATAGGATCTCAGCAGCTCAGGCAGAATATGGGGCATGAAATGTCATTGCTGATTACTAATTGAACCAAACTGAAATTGGTATTGGATGACCAGATATTCAGCTCAGTGCAGTGTTCTGGGTTGGGTACTGATGAGCCTGTGGTCCTATATTACTCAGTGTGTCACACAACAGAACACTGATACATATCACCGCAACATGAGGCCGAGGGAAATACTTTTAAGTTTATTTTTTCCTATTCAAGAATCAGTTTGGAAAAATTCCTTAACACAAAACATCTTCCAATTACCCTTTTGTAACACTGAAATCCAAGTTCTGTGACGTGTACTGATTTCTGAGAATTTGTTGCCAAAATAATTATCCCTCAGAAGAGGGCGAGGGAAGGAATCTCTTTGGACACAGACATTGTATACCTGCCAGGTTCATCTTCATAGAAGGGAGAGTTGTGCCTGCAAATATTAAAATTCTGTTAATATGGAAAAAAAGTTTAGTAGAGGTTTTTCACTATAAAACCGTCTAAAATCCTGCACTGTTATTTGGAACACTTTACTTCACATAAATATCAATGTAGCTATTTACAGATGACACATGATAGTCCATGAATGGTAGAAGCTTTGGGTTTCAAAATTCTACTTCAGATCTGGTTTAGTCAGTTTGGTCTTTTTCCAATCAGTGCAACTTCAAATTAGGGCTTGAACCAAATCTTCATAATTGATGGAAATTCATATATAAAAAGGGTGATGGAACTTCAGTCTCTTACTACTGTAGGTTGGTTTGTTATAAGGTCTGATTACAAGCATAATACACATTTGTGTCAAATGTTGCATTCTGTCTAGTAATTGAGGCTTTAATTAGCTTTAATTCAGCTAACCAATTAGTTAATTAGCTAGTTAATTGTGCCTAAACATCACTGAAACCAATGCAAGACATCATTTGTAAAACATGCAAACTCATGGTGTCAGACTATTTTTTCCTTTTGGTGGAAGAAACCACGAGGAGCGAAAAATTCAAACTAATTCCAGACCAAAATGACCAAATTCTTTGTAACATTTAAAGTTGTTTTTTTTTTTAAGAAAAAAGGAGAGAGAATTGATAGGCATTATACCAACTTACAATTTATTTATTTATTTATTTTAAAAAATGACATGAAACACAAGTAAAAATAAATACATCATATAAACAACAAAATTGTTCAAATGTCTCTGTTCTGGGAGATCGAGTGAGCACGTCCCTCCCCCCACTGGACAGAGAGATGAGGGAAGCACATATCCCATGCGTGCCACCAGCCAACCAACTGACCCTGCTACAGAAATGTCCTTTTATTTCAACCACAAAGCACAGGCCACAAACTAAAGGCAAAAACGAAAAACAAACCAAGAAAACCATTCAATTCACTTGGCTCCCCTGTACAAATAGATTAAATGGAGGGACAGAGAATGTAAACAGGGAAACTAATAATATAGGACCCAAGAAGCAATGCAGCTGTGGGCAGCTGTTAGTGGTCTTGTTTCAATAAAGAGCAGGGCAAAAAAAAAAAAGGGACTCCTTCTCCCTCTCTGCCAGCTCTCAATTTCTATTTCTGTTGCTCTTCCCTAAACTCACAAGTATCTTCCCTACTTTCTACAGAAATTGCTTTCCTGATTGAGTTACGAGGAGCAAGCGTTCCCAAAGGCCTAAAAATGTCCTTATAAATCCCTAGACGTGATATAATATGGGTTTTGGTATTAAATAAGACACGATTTTGTTTTAATCTACTGGGGTATATTTCCCTTGGTTTAGTGGAGCTAATTTGATCAACCATTTCTCCAGTTTAATAATTATATATACAGTGCCTAAATCAGGATTTCAGTGCAAAATATATGTAATTATAGTAAAATTTCATTCGATTTGAGATCTTGCAAGGAACATTTGCACTGCTGTGATCAATTTCATAATTCTGACAGCACAATCAACAGGATCATTATTTTAAGAGAGGAAGTTTGCATATTCCTGGGATTCCTTGGCAGAAGTTGAAATCAGATTTTTTTTCCCCCTTAAACTGTCCCCTGTATGTCCATATAACTGTGTCCCACAGAATGAAATACCGTAGGAGAGCTTTCATATCAAACCTGCCCTCTGCGGACAGTGCTTCTCCTCATTTCCATATCTTGGTCACACGGAGATAGAGAACGGTAATTAGCACGCAGACATCTGGGCAATTCTTAACATGGTTGTGGAGAAGTCCTCCAGTATTATTCCCACCAAAAATAATTCATCGTAGGAAATCTGTCTCTAAACAAGATGATTTTTGTCAGTTTTAAACTGTATACTGCCAGAATTGGAATAAAACTGAAAGTAGTAGCAAGGTCTGTAAAATATCACAGTTTAAGGTCATGTTTTTACCCTAAGCATTTGTGAAGGGGTCAATTATTTTGTACCACACCAATCTGGTACAGTACTGTTGCTCTAAAGCGCAGAGAGATATTGCAATGTATGGTTTATCAAGGAAAATCCAAAGATTATATGCAGATCCAAAACACCCAGGGGATGCAAGACCTTTCCTAAGTACCCCTTAGCCAAATACATGTAGCTCAGTGTTTCTCAACCTTGACAATTTTAAGGCATGTGGACTTCAACTCCCAGAATTCCACAGCCAGCACTGCTGGCTGTGAAATTCTGGGAGTTGAAGTCCACATGCCTTAAAATTGTCAAGGTTGAGAAACACTGATCTAGCTGTATCTCAGCTCCACCTGTAAATTCATAATTCATGTTTTCTTTTGTGGTCTGAAATTTAACAGTGCAAATTGCACAGGCCCTGGCAAGTAGATCTAACAAAAAGCCAGCAAAGGAAAGAAATTATTCTTGATATAAAAGAAGTAGTTAAATTCAGAGATCTCACAACACAAACACATATGCTGCTTCTGAGCAGCCACTACATTCTTCAGAATTACAGTGCATCAAGGAAGGGACCATTCCGACATTGTATACTATGCAAGTCACTATGCTGTTCTGACTCAGCTCCCAAGTCAAGCATTCCCTGTTCTTCACAAACAAGGCACAACAGCCACCCTTTGTTTCTAGAAGCCACACCTTCCTAAGGATGTTGAATGCGTGGGAGAATTCGTAAGTGAGAGTGTTTTTTATGCTCTCTAGAAGCAAGAAGGGTGCAAAGCAGAAGAATGTGGTCTTCATTGCCAGTGGCAACACTGTTCTCTCTTGGCAAGTGCTGGGAATGCATTTTAATCTCTAGGAGACCAATTACATTTAAAACCCTATTATTAGGAAGGAGACATAGGTCAGGCACTTGCTGAAATAGAGGAATCTGCCCCAAATGTGTTTCTTTCCAAAGTTCACAGAAAAGTGGCTGGTCTAACTGAAGATATGTGTTTGTGTGTGTGTGTGTGAGAGAGAGACAGAGAGTGACCAAATGGACCTTGTCAGTGGTACAATTATGTTCAAGCAATCCACTAACGTAAACATTTTAGGGGAAAGAGAGAAAGGACAAGAAAGAGAGAGAGAGAGAGAAAAGAAAGATGTGCACAGTCAGACTTAACATTTTTATACTATTCTTATCCAAGTACAAAAGCCAATTTTTCAAAATATTGTATTGTTAAAATCTAATAAAAATCCAAGTGATGCAACATTGCCATCCAGTGGTCAGACTAGTAAATTACAGGTGTACACCATTTCCTACAGCTAATACCTTATCTTCCATTCCTATTTAAAAGATGACTATAGATGCCTGGTCTACTTAATTACAGCTGCATCTTTTCTCCTGATCAAACATCCCATATTTTACAGTAAGGGTGTTATCAAAACCTGTCAAGTCTGGCGACTCTTCTGTGCTCGTTATAGGATGTCCAAAAGAGACAAGAGAATCCAAAAGCAGCAGTCTGAAGTTAATTGTATATAAAATGTATTAACTTGCCTTTTCTGCCCCGTTACTTCAGGAAAGTCAAGACAGGAGCTAGTAGGATTGCGTGGGTTGTTATCACCTCTGCTGCCCAAAACTCACTGTTTACTGAATATTGGGTCTGCCTAAAACCTGAAGGAAAAAAAACTCCTTCATCCAAAATTGCTTGGCTTCAAAAAATTCTGCATTCTTGCTGCTTAGGCATAAGCCCCCTTGCCTATATCCAGTTCCCAAGTCAACCTAGAAGGTTGCAGTTTACAGTACAATCAGTGCCGTCATTATTTTGCATGAGTTGGACACATACAAATCACAAAAGGGCATGACTCACAGACGTACCAAGGCCAAGTCTTTGGAGAAACTCGAATGGACACCATCAGTTAATTTGCTTTGTTATTTTTGTGGGGGTTTGTGTTTGTGTTTTTTTTTTTAATCCCATGGTGCATCCAAAGACAAGTTGTCCAGAAGTTTGCTCAGAACCCCTCGGTTTTCAACTCCTAGGATATGTTAAAGAAGAAAGCACTATTTTAATGTTTTTATTTTAAAATAATTAAAGTAATTTGCATAGCTAACTTTAAATCTAAGGCTTCTAGAAATGGTGAAGTCAGGCCTGACAAGACAGTGCCCAATTAGCAGAGAAAGATAGTCAGAAAGCCCAACTTTACATGCTTTTTAATGGTACATAAAAGTATACACATACACACAGTCATACTCACACAGCGCTTTCTCTCAGAATCATTTCTGATTCACAGTATGAAAAACAAGTAGCCGTAACCTCTTCAACCACGGGGTCTGGTAGGTCTTTTATAAGATGAGCAAAGGCTCAATTCTCACATTACCTCCATTCAAATCATGTGTTCAAACTTTTCACGGAGAGTTATGATGCACGAAAGAAAGTTCTTCATGGGGGGGGGGGAAGGAGTCTGGCAATTTTAGCCACTTTTCTGTGGATCCACTGTCTTCTTTGCAGCAACCACATAACAAAGATAAGGTGAAAACAGGATCTGCACCACTATTATCCTGGAAAGGTTTTCTTAGCAATGCTCTCACTGACTCCTTGTCATGGATGTGCAAGTGCGTCATCCCTTGTCTTTGGAATGACAATATCTTATACAACACCAATTTATTCAGTGTAATCTTTTACAGAGAAACTGGGGGAATTATTCCATCGCTCCCCCCCCCCCCATCATCTCCCTTTTCTGCACAATAGAGAGGAAGGCAAATGTTGATTTCTATGCCACATCTCTGCAACTTCCTTCTATTGTTAAGCCTTCTATGAAAATAAATGGCTTATCCTTCCACACTTCTGTGGCAATGTATTATAAAATTGGGCCAGATACTAGCAACAATATAGGAGGGGGGGGGCTTTCCTCTGCAAAGCTTTAGCTTTTTTACTATTAAACCACTGGAATGGCGGGAACCTAGTTTAAAAATCCTTGTCTCCTACTGATGAGAGCGCCACTTTAACATCAACCTCACTGTTGCCCACTGTAAGGGAAAAAGCTAGAGACCAAACAAAGCTCCAGCCAAACAATGCCCCAGCCCCCAATCTCCCCAGTTTCTCCAATGAAGCACAGGGGTGCGGGTAATTCTGCCTCGGCCCTATAAAACACCCCTGAATTGGTCAAGCAATCTACTTGTC
The DNA here is from genome assembly GCF_016545835.1 of Crotalus tigris. Lineage (NCBI taxonomy): Eukaryota > Metazoa > Chordata > Lepidosauria > Squamata > Viperidae > Crotalus > Crotalus tigris. Next base: position 7,090,727 of record NW_024096505.1, read on the forward strand.
ACTTTATTTCTTTCTCAAACAGGCCAGACTATAAACAACCTAACTGCTTTTAGCCAGGAAGAAGTGGGAAATACTTCCCCAATAAATACTTCACTTTCATGAAATAAATTAGTAACACAACAGTTCTCTGGAGGAGGGAGATCACCCAGTCAGTGTCAATACAAACCCTGGCAGCAGAGGTACAAGGAGCTCCAGCAAACCCCTTTAGCAGGAGGTCCCCTTCATTCTGGTCAACAGAAATCTGACAGCTTGTTTCTTTTGCCAGACCTTTAGGCTCATCATCGCTTCAAAGGGGGAGGAGGCGCAGCAGGAGAGTAATTACTAACAAAAGCTGGAGGGGGAATTGGGAAAAGCCTTAAAATGTCTCCACCAAGCACTAGCTCACTAAACGACTGACACAAGTCCTAACCCAATGGTGCTGAAGAAACCAGAAGAAACTGACCCACAATGGCCCTCCCCTCCCCGTCTTCAAATGCACCTCTTAGAGAAGGTGGTAGGACAGTCCATATCTGCACCCCATCTCTCCATCTCCGGCCACCACTCCACAAGGGCCTGGGTGAAGGGCACTGGGCTAATTTGCCTTGAACATTCAGAAAGATGAAAAATTCATTTTCACACAGACCCTGCCCCCCCCTTCCCTTCCCCCAGATGTGACACGTTGCCTGCTCCTTCCTTTCCCACCTCCCTCCCTCCCTTAAGAATGCGATTCATTCTGGGGGGGGGGTTTCTTAGGGTACAAAATCTCCTGCTTTTTTGATCATGGGACAATGGAACTTTCTCAGATAAGGCCGTTTGTGTATGAGTGTTATTCCACAGACACCAAAAAAAAAAAAAAAAAAGAAAGAAAAGAAAGAAAAAAAGAAAAGAAAAAAAAATATCAGCCCAATGTCTCCAGTCTAACAAAGGGGCACTGAAATATTAATGGCAAGTCTTCCTTTTGGACAACACAGACAGCATGGGAGGGAAAGTCAAGGAGGCACTCCTGTGGTTTGCAGTGATACTTCCCTTGCCCAACTCTTGTTTCTCCCCACTCCTGGGGGAGGGGCGTCCATTCAATTCAGTTCCCATACAAAGCAGATCTTTGACAATTAAACATGCCATTTCCTTTCCAATCTCCTCCTCCTCCACTTCTGCTGTGTTCTAGATATAAAATCCTGACCTCAGAAAGGTCCAGCAAGGAATTTTTGCCTCCCGACCAAAGATGCAATCTATAAGAAGTGACTAGGCCCATTACTTCCCTGTGATTTCTATTACATCATCATCTTTGTCCTCATCCTCGTTGGAGCTGCAGCCCACCTCAGAGACCTCACGGGTGTCAAATGGAGGCACCTGAGACCGAAGGAGGCCCCCCGCTGGATATCCCGTGTGAGGTGACATGAAGCCAGGGTAGGCAGACGCCATGCTCCTGGGAAGGCTGCTGGATAAGACAGGGGTTGGAAAAGGAGCAAACATCCTGGGCTCAGAGAGGAGTGACTGTGAGAAGGGCAGCGAATAGTTGGAGAGCACCCCCGTCATGGAGGGGTTTAACATGAAAGAGGGGACGCTGGCGGTGGCTGAGGTAGCAGCAGAAGAACTAGCAGTGCCCGCTGTCAGCAGAGGGTCAGTAGTCACAGGGAACATCAGATGAGGATCTGATAGCAAGCTAGGCAGCTGGTAATAGGAGGAGCCTGTGCCCATGTACAATGAGTTGCCTGCTTGGGGAGCAAATGGATGGGTTAAGTTGTGGTTTAAAGGGACAGAGGGCATGGTGAACCCACCAGACACAGGGTACCCACTTTCATATGGTTGACCCGTTGTTGGCAGTGAGCGTTTCTTCTGCTGGTGATGGGCTTGCTCATCTGGACCGGATGGTGAGCTTGACTTACGCTTGTTCCCTCGTAAGTCCAGCGCTGAGTGGCTGTCAGCGTGTTGACTAGTGGCTGGCAAGGCTGATGAAGAAGCCAAACCGTGGGTCCCTACTCGCTGCTCAGTTCCACGAGCTGTTGCATGGGGTGCATTGTCTTTCCGAGTGGGATATCCAGGTGTAGTGTTGGTGGTGGGAGAATTGTGTTTGGACTCACGGGCAGCTGCCGCCTCTGCGTATTGCTGCAGTTCACTGATGATTTCCGGACTGTCTGGCGAAATAGGCCGAGTGAGCTCCTCTGTGTTGGGAAGTTTGGGGGATGAGGCATTGTGTCTGCCATTGCTTGTGGATTCAACCGATGGACCCTGGGACCCTATGTAAAGCAGAGAATAACAACATGTAAAAAAGTAACCAGAAATGGCACTAAAGCAGTGGTTCTCAACCTGTGGGTCGGGACCCCATTTGGGGTCGAATGACCATTTCACGGGGGTCGCCAAACAAGGCTGTCCGCCATTTTTTCCCCCTTTTCTTTGGCCACGCCCCTGGTACCCGGTGATGTATAAGTGGTTGGGGGTCACCACAACATGGGAAACTGTATTATGGGGTCGCGGCATTAGAAAGGTTGAGAACCACTGCACTAAAGATTCAAAAGAGGTAGTAGGAAAAAAAAACGTCCTGATTAATGAGGCAGTAGGCTACTTTGTTTTCAGTGACTCATTTCAGTAGCAGATGGGGAATCTAAATTATTATGGGCAGTAGGGTCTAAGAAAGGTTTACAGCACCCTGAACGGTGGTTGAACCAATCCATCTTTCAACACTATGTATTACAATATCCTTCTGAGCTGTATAACCTGAATGAACTCAGACTTTTTCTTAAGTGATACTCAAACTAAAAGCTTACAGCCAGAGATTCTAGGACAGTGGTTCTCAACCTTTTTAATGCCACGACCCCCCCCCAACCGGTCGTAAGTCGAGGACTACTCAACCGGTCGTAAGTCGAGGACTACTCAACTGGTGCAGCACCGTTTGCAGACTGGGGCTTTTGGCGGGCTCAGCAGGGCAGAGACAGCCTGGACAATTCCTATTGGCTTTTGAAAGCCAACAGAATTAGACTCTATTCAAGAGAGTCTATTATATTGGCTTTCAAAAGCCAACAGAATAAAAGGGAGTAGCACAGCTAAGGAAAAGGGGAAAAAAATGGCGAACTGCGTTGTTTGGTGACCCTCGTGAAATGGTCGTTCGACCCCAAATGGGGTCCCGACCCACAGGTTGAGAACCAGTGCTCTAGGACATAGCTCTTGGTAAGCTGGTTTCACTGCAAGAACCAGAAAAGCTCTTAATGAAGAAACTTAGCAATTTCCAAGAAAAGGGAGAAAGGAAGGATTCAAAATTCAGGCTTAAAGCTTTTTCCCTCAACACAATTTAACAGGCTGGAAATTTGTATTTCAGAGGGGGGTAGGATGGGTAAGGTATACCTGCACCTTCTCACTGTAACAGATCAATCTTGTTCCAAACTCTCTGCTTCTAGCATTGTCCATGCAAGCACTAGATCTTAGAAAACGTATCTGTAAATGCTTGTATTATTTGCAATTAGCTGTATTCTAGTGACAAAAATGGAAGAATATTGCTCCAATGTTGCATCTTTTTCACTATTTGTCTTTTCATTTCCCCACTCAATTTAAAGGGCTGATTTTGGCATGGGTTTTACAAACTCTCCTGCTTACTTTTGTTGTACAAGATTTTTGACAGAGGAATATACAGATCAATTTTCTTTTTGACATCAGTTCCAGGCTGTCACGTATTTGAAAAGAAAAAGCTAATTCTTAAGAGAAATTAAGATCTGGGTAAAAAGTCTACATAGAGATACTATATTTAAAAAGTTATGAAGCATGGTAGAAATGTATTATGTGAGTTCAAAATGTATTCAATGTCTGTGATAATTAATGACATTAAAAGTCTATAAATTAAAAACTGAGAATCTTAAATAATGTGCGAAAGAAATATACTTAAGTCCGGTTTATTTAACTTCTAGAGATTTTGTTCCAGGAGATATACTGTATGGCCATTATTTTACCATATATATGGTAAAGTGCACCACTTTACAGAAAATTTATTTTTATTACAACGAAAAGCTGATCCAAAGATATTTTCTTAGTTTTTGGTAAAACAAAACTGAAATTAAAACCACGAAAACCACGTTTCTTATTTCCTTGGTATGAACGGAATAACTCTGGCATAGATAATTTAACTGGGTGTTAAAAAGAGTTCCAAAATGCATTAAATTGATAACCCTTAGCAAAGTATAAAAGTCATAACAGAATACCCACCTTGCAAACACATTGTCAGGTCTTTCTCTTTTCTGTTTTAACATTAATTAAAATGCTAAATGTTTATTAATTTTTATTTATTTCAGCGTGATTCTAATGTAATTTTCACTTTTCTAACTGAATGAATTTTCTTTTCATGTCCATCCTTCTAATGTCTACATTTTATTACTGTTGTTAGAAAAATAGTTTTGAATATATATAATCTCTTTGAAAGCTTTCAAAATAAAATGGTGTTCACCTGAAGCAACCATGCGATGATCTTCATTGCCCTTTGGCTTTCCAGTAGTTCGGATAGCAAAGATCCGCCCATCACTGGTCCGGATGTATGTTCCTGGGGGAGAGATGGATCATAGCAGTTAAGCTAGAGTACCTGAATTTTGGGTGGGGGGAGGTGTCAATAGAGCATTTTACAGGTATAATAAGACAGCTATTATAATTCACAACAACAACGGGCTTCTAGGTTTCTCTGTTACAATTTATTTGACATTTGTCTGTCTACTGGCTAGATGGACATGCCTCCAGCCGCTCATCATGTTATTTTCTAGGAATGTCTCTGGAGACTATAAGGAGACTAGGGGCATTATTGGAAGTATTAATTATGCTTGTGACTTGTGCTCTGCATTGTAACATGCTAGCTCCCCATTACATTTTCTTATTCAAAGAATATGTAAGAAGAATTTAATTAATTGGGGTGCAGAATCTAGCAGCAACGAAGAAAGGCTGTATTGGTTACACAGGGACATATAAGCATAGAACTGGGAATACAGATGTTGAACCATGTCTGCAGGATCCATTCTGAGTTGGTCACCGGCACCAGAGATTTGTTCTTCCAAGCTTTCCGGCTTGTGCTGGAGCCCATCAGGGAACTTCTCAATCTCCAGGATGTCTCTGGAGATCCAGCTTCTCCACATCCTGGAGAGTCAGAACTTCCCTGAGAATAGAGTCCAGCACTAGTCTCCTGTTTCTCTGTGTGTTAACCTTTAACTGGGTGATGTATTGTAGGGCAATAATTTTTGAACCAGGGGATGTCAAATGGGCTAACTTACAAAACGAATCCAAAATCATTGACCCGTGACTCCCATGGAATTGAAATTTGGTAAATTTTATAAAACATTTTATGATATTAAAAATATTAAACAATATTTTAAAACATAATACAAAATGGGATAAATTCCATGTGGTCAACTCCTGATGTTTGGCTGTGTCCTACAGTTCAACATGGGCTATTTTCAAGGCAGACACATCTCTGAATATCTCCCCAAATCTTTTCGAGTGAAGGCAGCACTTTAGAAGGATTGCTATTGTTGAAGACATAGAGAAACCAGGTAAGGAAATATCTCTGAAATGATAATCCAAGTGGTCATGGGTTGTCTAATTCCCCCTAATGAGGTTATTGGTTTTACAACTCCATTTTGTATGGAGTTATAAAATGCATTCAACAATACAAATTCATTCACTAATAATCTTGGTGCATCGTACAAAATACAGGTAGACCTCATTTAACAAATATCACGTTTTGCAACCAAAGTTATGATGATGTTGAAAAAATAACTTTACAAGCAGACTTTGCATTTATAATGATTGCAGCATGTGACTGCCATTTGCACACTTCATAACCAGTTTCCAATAAACAAAGTTAATGGAGAACCTGGCAGTAACATCACAAGCCCTGGTCCTGTGATGTCTTGCTTAACCTGTGATGACTTGGTTAACAACTGAATGAAAAGTGACCTAAATCTGTTGTGATCACGTGTTATTTCACTTAGCAATTGCATCACTTAATGACAGACCGTTGTGGTCGTTAAGTGAGGACTGCCTGTAAGAGGTGAAAGAAAGGTTCTTTGCAGAGCAGCCAAATAACTAGGCCTATGAACAATTTACAATCAGCTCTCCTGCTGCCTCTTGTAATTGACCATTTGTTCAAATTCTATATTTTTGAAAGGCCAATGATCTTTAAAGAAAAGGGGATTTTAAAAAACAGCCTGCACAATAAGTAGCATCCAATATCTGGCTATGTTAGTACTGAGAAGGTGAAAGCAGAACTACTAAAATAAAGATTTCTGGCAAAAAATGAAATGTACTCTGTCACTTGCAGATCACAAAACAACAATGTGCAGAATTCCTTACTTGGAAAGGACAAAAGCTCCTTCAACTATCTTGGTAAACTTAATTCTATCTTCAAAATATCTTTATAAAAACACGAGATGGCTAATTACAATCGCTACTGTAATTTCAAACTACTACCACATTGGTCTATATTAAAACAGGTCAATAATGAACAGATGTATGATCGAAAACTAATCCTGAATGTGGTCCATCTGAACTAAGAAAATCGATCGATCAAAATATGTTATAATAATAATAGTAATAAAGTTGGAAGGGACCTTGGAGGTCATCTAGTCCAACCCCCTGCTCGGGCAGGAAACCCTACACCATTTCGGACAAATGGCTGTCCAGTCTCTTCTTAAAAACTTCCAGTGGTGGAGCATTTACTGCTTCTGGAGGCAAGCTGTTCCCCTGATTAATTGTTCTCACTGTCAGGAAGTTTCTCCTTAGTTCTAGGTTGCTTCTCTCCTTGATGAGTTTCCACCCGTTGCTTCTTGTCCTGCCTTCAGGTGCTTTGGAAAATAGCTTAATTCCCTCTTCTTTATGGCAGCCCCTGAGAGATTGGAATACTGCTATCATGTCCCCCCTTGTCCTTCTCTTCGTTAAACTAGACATACCCAATTCTCGCAACCGTTCCTTATATGTTTTAGCCTCCAGTCCCCTAATCATCTTTGTTGCTCTTCTCTGTACTCTTTCGAGAGTCTCAACATCTTTTTTACATCGTGGTGACCAAAACTGGATGCAGTATTCCAAGTGTGGCCTTACCAAGGCATTAAAGAGTGGTATTAATACTTCACGTGATCTTGATTCTATCCCTCTGTTAATGCAGCCTAGCACTGTGTTGGCCTTTTTGGCAGCTGCAGCACACTGCTGGCTCATATTTAAGTGATTGTCTACTAGGACTCCGAGGTCCCTCTCGGGGAAATTTGTTAAATTGTTAAAATGTTAATTTGAGGTAGAAAACCATGTGGAACTTCTTTATTGTATAGAGATTTTCCCAATGGCATTTCACTTTTTGAACAAGAAATGATAGAGTAGAGAAGAAATATAGAAGAAAAAGAAAAAATAAAGTCCACCCTCACCCCACTTTACAAGCTAAAATCTGTAATAGAAAACTATCTCAATTACCTTTAGTCCCACGGATAATATGTATGCTTTCACCAGCGCTGATTCTTGCCTGCACATCTGTGGAAGTGTTCGTACCTGGAATCACTATATCTAAAATGGATAAAATAATAGGTATATGAATCACTGCATGAGGCTTCAAAGTGGATTGTTAAAAATAAATAAATAAATAAAATAACATCTTCCAAATATTTAGTATTTGGCTGGGTATTATATAAAACACAAAACCATTATGTATTTATATGTTTTAAATGTATAGCAGGAGAGAAAAATCTAGTAAAAAAATTATATTAATGGATAATACTCTATTTTTAACAGTTAGTTCAAGAAAACGACGAGTTAACAAAGGAGGATGCAGGAATGACATTTCAACCACTCTCCTTCATCTTTTCAAGTACTTTGTGTTTTTGTAAAATTAAAAGAAAAACGCATGTACAAAAATGAATAAGCCGTCAACACATTTAGCAGCTGGGTAGAGTGCAGAATTTTCATTAGGCATGTTATGTCTGTACGACCAAATGTTTTTGCCAATGTTTTCTCTTTTAGAAGGGACGAATATTCTCTATTTCCCCTAGGGCAAATATCAGGAAGATAAACATGTAGAATGAATTAAAGTAATGGCAATTAAGTCTTGTTTTAAACCTATGTTAAGACTGGGTCCTGAGCCTTAGTAATGTGTTACTGTCCTATTTAATTCATAGCAACGAAGGGTCAACATAAGATTCTGTTATCAGCGAACTAACCTCAATGTGTTCTTGGAAAAAAAATTCTCTATTCGCTTTTGGTGAAATCTCATTTCCTAAGAAAGTGTAATTGCCAAAGCAACTGACCTGTTGTGGTGACAATCTTCTGCACGAGAACCCCAGCCCGTTGCAGGTAATTGATGGGGAAGTTAATAGCAGGATTGGAAATCGAAGCTGCTCCCATACTGCCTAAGGGGACATGACGAGGCATCATCGGAATAGGGGTGGACTGAACAGGACGCACGCTTGCCACTGGCCTGTCCTCACCTTTGAGGCTTGGTCGCCTACAACGCAAGGAATAAGTCAACGGGATTACAGAATTTGAAAGAACTCAACAGCCTCTTTTCACAAGCAAGACCTTCCACTCCATCACTCTCCTGATGGTCATTCTGCTTCTACCTAAATAACTCTTCCTAGATCTTCCACAAGAAGGGAATAAGTACACTAAAAGGACTATGAGCTGTCAATCACATATTAATTTCTCCATATGCAATCACCTAAGGAAAATCTTTAATAAGTGATATACTAAACAGAAATGCTTTCATTTTCTCCCACATTGGGTCAAGAAATCAATAATAATGCATTTAAAAAACATACCTAATATCCTAGGTGAGAAGTGCGAACTACTAAGCCCGTGTGCTGTGGCTTATATGTGCTATTAGCAAGATTAAATATTGGTTTCCCCATCGCAATAAGATCCTGCTCAATGCACTCTAAATATCGACTCATTTTCTACATCAGCTTCAACTGTTCACGGCTACCAAGACGACAATACCTTCCTTTGTTTCACCTACGTTCTGGAGACCAGGAAAACACTGCCAAGAGGGGGGAAGTAGGAGATAAATTTTGCTACTCCTGTTTAGCTTCATGGAAAGAACAAGGCACCCACCAATTCCTTTGACTGAAGGCAGGAATACTTGTCAGATTCTGGTCAGTGACTGGGTAATACTGAGCATAGGAAGGACGGGTATAAGGGATAGATGCACGCTTTTCTTCCTCATAGCTCTTTTTTGCAGCTTTTTTCTCTGCCTTGGTGAGCTTGTGCTCTTTACGATCAATTAATAGTGATTCATGCTGGAAAGGCTCCTGTGGTGATTAAAGCATAAGGAGGTTGCATCTGAAGCACACTGGTTTACTGAAAGTATCACAAAACAGCAAGAAGTCGAACAACAATCCCCCCCCCTCCCCTGAACAACCAAATAATCCTCCAAATGATCTAATGAAACAATTAGGACTATTTTAATATTATTTCATATAATTAACATTTAATCCCCCTTGATAATATCAGGAGCATGAGGTTGCTCTTATCTTTCAAAACTCTTAGAAATACGCATTTAGAGTTATGCCACAAATGTTTAATCTTATGTAGGAATGGGAAGGAACCTTCTCCTGCATCAGTGTATTTTTTTAATTTATTAAATATAAAGATAGTCCTCAATTCATTATAGCAAATGGGACTGAAATTTCCACTGCCAAGAAATGCAGTTATAAGGCACATCGGCATTGCTCAGCGATAGCAATCCCTGTAATCCTAGTTGCAGATGTTAACCAAGTTAGGCAAAGCAAATTCCTGCTGACTTCCCACAACCAATATCAATGGAGAAGCGAGCAGGAAGTTGCCAAGTCCCAGCCAGCAGGGATGTCCACAAAAACCAGATCTCCATTCATATCCTGGCCTCAGTGCCTCTGGAGAAAAGTCAAGCCTTCATCTACAGTAGGAACCCCCAAACACTTTAGCTCATCAGCCCTTTCGTGAACGTTTCACATTGTTTGACCCCCAAACGTTATAATAATTTAATAAACATTATTTTAACTAATAGTAGCATAAATGGTAACAACAAAAACAAGAATGGATTGTCCCATTGACTTTTGGTAGTTGATACTGACCATTTTGAGGAACCCTGATCTAGAGCCATTTTTATTATCCAGGCAGATAATCAAACAGTAAGATTGCAAAAAAAACCCCCAAAAAACTAGGTCAGTCCTTATGCCAGACTACAGCCAATATTAAAGAAGTAGATTTTACCTGCATAATACTTTCTATCTCCCCACCCCACCCTGAATTACCACCACCACTTCTCTCCACGCCCTGAATTACCACCACCACTTCTCTCCACGCCCTTCAGATCTGATCTGGAGAATCCTCCAACTCTTTGAAACAAATGTGGTAGTCATAAAGTGAGATAAAACTAAAAAAAAATGTTGCAATGCAGAAATGGTATTTACCAATGAAGTAACACTGTTGAATCCCACCTATGATGAAATCTGTGACCACTATATTAACTCTGGGCTTTCCTTGACATACAAAAGCATCTCATTTACCCTATCCCTTGAATATATTGCATCTGATAATCAGAAGCATTTTATAATAAAACAATAAGGGACAGACGTAGGTAATTCGATGAGACAAATTTTCTTGACTTTAATTTCTTGCAGGCACCATGCATTCTTAATATACTTTATTAGATGTAATTTTTTACCGCCAACTTATTAAAATAGCACGGATGTCGGGATTTTTCTCTCCTTCCTAACCTTGGTGATGAGGTGAGGGTACTTGAGACAGGCCAGCTGTAAAACAGATTCCTTGCTCTTACTGGGGTTAACTGAAGGCTGGGCAGGCTCAGCTTCCTCTTCCACGAAGTGCAGCAAGTTTTCCACCTCCCTCCTGGTAAAGTTCAACACTGGATTCAAATCATCCACAACACGATCTAAAGAAAATACACATTGATCACCAAAGAGGAAGTACTGCGGTTCCTGCTTTATCTGTATCTCCGATAACATTCCCTTAACCCAGTGTTTCTCAACCTTGACAATTTTAACCCATGTGGACTTCAACTCCCAGAATTCCACAGCCAGCAATGCTGGCTGTGGAATTCTGGGAGTTGAAGTCCACATGCCTTAAAATTGTCAAGGTTGAGAAACATTGCCTTAACCTGTGATATTAGTGAATCATTGCACCTTTAAAAGGGGTGGGTGGGGTAAAGATGGGGAGAGCTGGAAATCAGAGACCAAAGAAATCTGTGTACTGCATGGTAAGATCTGCCTAAGGCAAGGCACGATGTACCTGACATCCCTTGTTTGGAGATCTGACGGTCATAAATTTTCTTTTCCAAAGTGAAATCAGAAACTAGTCGGTAGATGTGGCAAGGCTTCTTCTGTCCATAGCGATATACCCGACATACTGCCTGTGCATCATGGCATGGATTCCAAGAAGCATCAAATACTATCACTCTGTTTGCACCAATAAGGTTCACACCTAAACACCCAGCTCTGGGGGAAAAAAAATGAATTGTTATTTTCCTGGGCCTGAAAAGTTGCCTGGTATACTGCACTTATAAATCAAATATTAATTGGGATTTACTGCTTTGTTCAAAGTTTTATATAAATTAATGTTAGGATTTAATAATAATAACAACAATAACAATAATAATAAAGTTTGAAGGGACCTTGGAGGTCATCTAGTCCAACCCCCTGCTCAAGCAAGAAACCCTATACCATTTTAGACAAATGGCCGTCCAGTCTCTTCTTAAAAACTTCCAGTGCTGGAGCATTCACAGCTTCTGGAGGCAGGTTGTTCCACTGATTAATTGTTTTAACTGTCAGGAAGTTTTTCCTTAGTTCTAGGTTGCTTCTCCCTTTGGTTAGTTTCCATCCGTTGCTTCTTGTCCTGCCTTCAGGCGCTTTGGAGAATTTGAAGACAACAGATATCGGAAAAAACCAACTAAATCCATGTGGAATTCTAAATGCTCTTTAAATGAAGTAGATTCGACCCTTTTTCAGGATAAACACTATGTACTATTCTTCATAGTCAATTTTATGTCTCTATCCTTACTCAAACTTACCTTGTTGAAAGAAGGAAAAGAGAAATAGAAGTGTTGCTAGGATCATTGAACTGGTTAATCAATCGTTCTCTTTCTGAGGCAGAAGTACTTCCATCCAATCCTATGTGAGAAGAATTAGATTATTACAAAAATTTCTGCATAAATTTCTATCAAAGTAAAACTAAGTAGAGAACAAAAAATTATAATTGTTTGAAAAGACTAATGTGATACACGAAAAGGGCAAAATCCATTTAAAGCTACTTCTAACTAAAACATTATTCAAAATCTTGCATGCAATCATATAAATACGACCACATGCATGATCACGTCTATCATGAAAAAAATGTAAGGAAGGTAGTATTTTTCAATATTGGAGGAGAGGTAATGTATGGTAGCCAAAAATCGGAAGGCCTCTGATAGCACTTTCTCAAAATAAATAAATAAATAAATAAATAAATAAATAAATAAATAAATAAATAAATAAATAAAATAAAATAAAATAAAATAGGTTTTCAGAAGCTAGGTCAGAGCACAGAGTATGTCATTCCATGCATCTGGTGAAGTGAGCTGTCTTTCACAAAAGTTTATATCTTTTCATTAAATTTATTAGTTTGAAAAGATGCCATCAGATTTTTTTAGTATGTTTTAAGATCTGCCCAGCAGCAAAATCTCTAGAGATTGAAGAACATGCTATACTTACTATAATAATTCACATTTCGGACCCAGTTATGGATTCCTTGTGCATCCAAGCCTGGGGGAGAAGGCACTGGCCTTTTTGCTAAGAAATCTTCAATGACAGACAATGTAGAAAGGCTTTGGCTATAAAAAATAAGAGTTTCTTTCAGACTGACAAAAAAAACCATAAATGCTTGACAGTACAGCTTAAGCAGCAAAGTCTAGACTCTGTTCACACTGTCAGTCAATTTTATATATAATATTATATTCCATGTAAGTTAATCCATCCTCACCGTCATATTCCTGACCCAATGGAGGAATAGGAATAGAGCAACTATTTCAAATTGAGAGAAGAGGGCCAATTAATTATTAATATATTCATAAAATAATGATGGCAGGCAGAATAGTTTCCATATTATCAACTGAAGAAACCCAAGAATGGAGCTATACAGATAGATATAAAATTCTAGAAGGTTTTTTTTTTCCTTTTTTTCTAGTTCTTTTTCTAAACTTTTTCTACAGTTCGAAATTTCTCCCACAAAAAAGTAGGTTCAGGTTGCCGTATGCCACAAATTTTTTATAGTATCATAAAAAGTGGCCTACAATAAAATCAACAGCATGAAAGCTAGCCATCAGAAACATAAAACATATCTGAACCTTTAATCCCAAATTTTAGTTGACTGACTTAGCTACTTAACCGAATACCATCATTTTACACAAAGTGAAGTAAGAGTTCAAGCACCCTTTTTTGAGTTGACGATGTTCTACAGTCAAAACCAACTGTATCTCAGATGTCAAGAACCTTATAAGATCATGGAAACAAATGGAAGCAACATTAAATTGCATCCAAATCTTTCACAATTTAGAAAACCGTGTTGAAAAATGTCTCAAAATCAAATGCAACCACAGCAAATCTTTTAAAGATAGGAGTAACACAGTGCTCTTTGCTAGGTGTTCTCCAGTAGGCTGAACCCACTGCTATTTTTAAGCATCTTTTAAGGACAATCTTAAACATGTAGGAAATCAACAAGGGGTTTATTAATAGTTAGCAGAAATATAATGAAAATTCTCTGTCCATGAGGTAACATTTTAATGAATAGTTCAGTTGGAATTAATAATATTTATTCACACTGCTTTACAATATATTTTAAATGTTTTCCCATAGCCTTTTACCTGAACACCAGTATTTTATCTCCAAGTTTCACACTTTCGTCGACTATATGAAACAACAGCACCATCTTAGGTGAATTTTGTAAGACTCCTGTCTGGTAATCGCAAAGGATATCTTTAGCCTGCAGGTAAAAGAAGAACATAGTGACACTTGCTATATCACAATTCAATTTATAACTCAAGATTTCCCTACTATCTTGTATGTCCTTACAAACATAATCAGAAACAAATTCATTCATAAGCAAAATAATGGTAAATCCTTCCAAAAAATAGGCAAAAAACCATTTCTCATAGAACATATCCCTTGACAATTTCTTTATTATCCTCCTAAATACCATAATTACACTAGGATTTGATTTAAAAACACTTTAAGCCTTCTCATATACTGATGGACACTAATCAAGGAGAGAACTAACTTAAAAAGAAGCAGAAATTTCCTGACAGTTAGAACAATTAATCAGTGGATCGGCCTGCCTTCAAAATCTGTGGGTGCTCCATTACTGGAAGTTTTTAAGAAGAGACTAGACAACCATCTGTCTGCAATGGTATAGGGTCTCCTGCTTGAGCAAGGGATTGGACTAGATGACCTAGAATGTCCCTTCTAACTCTGTTATTCTGTTATACTGTTTCTAAATTACAATGATACTTAAAGGTTTGTGAGCCTTTTTTGAATTTTTAAAATTTCTGCATAAATATATAAGTACTTTTGGTCTTGAATGAAAAGCATTAACATTTGGCAAAAAGCAAGGACTTGCATTCCAGCATAGGAAACCAATTCTATGAAAAAGTATAATGGTTTTGACTTAGTTATTTAACTGGGTTCTCTTTATCCAGTTTTAGGACTTGGGTGGAGAACAGATCACCTTTTAGGACGTATGCATGCAAAAGGATTTGTAAAGTTTTCAGCATCCCAGAACCTCAATGTTCTTAGCTTCCTTCACCATACCTAAGCTGCTGGGATATAGCACATATCCTCGTTCTAGTTAGACAATCCTACAAGCAAATCAAATACCATCTACATTCTACAAGAGCACAGATAAAAAGGTCTCCAAATAATATAAGAATGATCAGAGAATTGCTATAGAATAATAATAGCGGTAAATGGTGCTATATCATTTGAAGCTGCAATGAGTAGGATGGAAAGGCACGAGATTCTTCACAAAAAGGAAAGGAGCAGCCAAAGGTAAGAAAAATATTACACAGAACTATTGCATACATAACAATGACCTTTAAGCTATTCTCTATGAGAAATGAGGCCATACATAGCATGAATGTAATACCGTATATGCTGGCATATAAGACGACTTCCGGAAGTGCTAAACTCGGCGCCAAAGACGGGGGTCGTCTTATATGCCGAGTCATCTTATACGCCGGAAATACTGGTAGTTTCCGGCATATAAGACGACGTTCTAGGAATGCGGCTCGGTGATAAAGACGGGGGTCATCTTATACGCCGGGTCGCCTAATACGCCGGCATATACGGTACATTTGTGCACAGGTAGATGTAAGATACTGCTTCAACATCACCATGTTTAAAGCAAAAGGAGGAGAGAGTCAAAAACATCAAGAGTTTTGATTTTGGTACTCACCCATTCATATGTTACAACTTGATTGGCTCTTTCCTGAAATGGATTGAAGCCAATGCCCTGAATATATTTGCTATTGGTAGCCTCCCCAATGGTAGATGGCAGAGCATTGCTCTCTGTTTTCACTTTTATGCCTTGTGAATGGCAGCGTGAATTGGTACTAGCTGTGCCCAGGTCATCCACGTCAAGATCCTGTTCATTTGCCAAATTTTCTTTTTGCAATGCTTCATATAGCACATCAGGGTGATTCCATATCTGAGAGAGGATGGCAAATTACTTAGCAATTATTATCAAATACTTAGATTATTATTTGTTATTACTTCTAGGAGTTTTTCATTCATGAAACTGGTGACTATTTTCTTTACCTACGGTGATAATTGCCTCACTGAACAGGGGGAGCATGAACAGCAGTAAGTTTACCAAATTTCAGAGGGACAGCCAAATTAGTCTCTTGTAGCAAAAGCAACGAAGAGGTGTGTGGCCAGTCTTTCAAATAAATATATAAGGGCTGAGGAAACACAGTAAGGCTTTATGTAAGAAAAACCTACGAGTTGGAAAAGTTTAATTTGCAAAATTATTATGATTAAAAATGCAGATAATCTTTTCATTTCATTAATACTGCAGTGTCCAGGTAGTCAAAGCACACTAATCAAAATACCCCAAGCCAAATTGCAATCCAAAGCTTTGTATCACTGGTAACTAGTATTCACAGAATGTTTAGAACTTCTTATAGGAAGGAGACTTAAAAGATGGTTGTGTTCGGCATTATCCCCATATTGTTTGAAAAAATTAGACACAGCATTTAAGATGTGGAATGAAAAGTGGCCTCTAGATAATACTAATATCATCCTAACTGTTATATTTTCATAAAACCTACACAAAATACTGCTCCCTTTTTATTAAAAACACACCTTACAACAAACACAGAAGGCTTTAAGTGGGTTCAGTCCCAGCCAGCCGCTGTTGCCTGCTTCACGAAACCTGTTCATGAACTCAGTATAAAGAGCACGCTGGATTTTGGACAAACGCACTAAGATAACATGTTCTTCCTTAGAGGGAAGCTGAACCTTCAGCACATTGTGCCCTCGTCTATAGAAACAAGAGAAAAGAACATTAGGAAAGAAGTTCCTCAAAGTCTGCTCTCCGTCCCTCTAGTAGGAATGGAAAGGAGTAAGCACACCAGACACCTCAATTTCGGTATGGTTATTAATAAATGTAAAAGAACAAGTGTGATCAGCACTTTATATGTGGAGATTAATTTTCCACAGCAGATTATTGCAAAATCTTAGTGTTTAGTCTGTAACCAAGTGTAATCTCGCAACTGAATATTTACTTCCACGTATTATAATCTATGATGAAATTACATTTAATGTACATACTTCAAGCATTTATACTATCAAGCCCTCGTGAGTTATTTTCATATGCCCAAATATTTACCAACGCAACCTGTTATTATGAAACTAGATTTAATGGCACATGCACCAAAAGGGTACTGCTAATGATGGCCTAAAATCTAATCCGTCCACCTGATGAACCAAACACTTCCCATCCACTCATTATTTAAATACTTCTTCCAAAGACTGAAGGACTGTGAATGTGGCAAATGGCCTCACCTTTGTACAAAGCCTTCCAACAGGCTATGCAGGACATGACTGCGATACCGCATTAGACGAACATCATGGGAGGTGCTGTCAATACACTGTCCGTTCAGGATAGGGCGCTCAAACATATTACTGAATTCCTGCCGGGTACCAAGAAAGTCGGGGCGTACAAAGTCTACCATACACCAATATTCAATTAAATTGTTCTGCAGTGGATAGCCAGTCAGAACTACCCTTCGCCGAGATCTGATGCTTTTCAAAGCCTGAGAGGTGCTTGCATGACAATTCTTTATCCGGTGTCCCTCATCACAAATGACCACATCTGGTCCAGGCCGGGATAAAGCTTTCTCAATTCCTGAAAGGAAAAGAAAATGTCTCCAAAGGAATCTATTCTACCCTAGCCTTAACTGAAGTGGCATAATTATTAAGAATTGTGCTAAATCCAATAAGGAGTTTGGAGAAAGGAAAATGAGCTGCTCAGAAATTATTACTGGATTTCAGAAATCTCCGCTTCAGTTTTCAAGACAACACTGATAACAGAAAGACACTGATCACTTCCCTGTCTTAGGCTAGATAAGTATCATTTAAAATTCCCAATGACATCCTTCACTGAATGCAGTGGCAAGTGAAACCAGAATACGTGTTTGCTATGGAAGTTTGCTTTTTTAAAAAAGCAGCAAATCAGTGAAAAGCAGTGAGAACTGGGGCAACATTAACACAAAATCTTTCCACAAAAAGTTGCATTACAGTAAAGAAGCATGCAGCAGAAGAGTTCAGAGAAACTCTGCTTCTAAGCATTTTATGTTAATAAAGGAATTATAAATTAATTAAAGAATTCGTACAAACTAGAATATAACTTTTCTGTTGAAACAGGAAATATATTCCTTAGTACAGGATTCTCCAAACTTGGCAACTTTAAGACTGGTGGATTGCAGCCATGCTGGCAAGGGAATTCCTGGAGCTGAAGTCCATCAGTCTTAAAGTTGCCAAGTTTGGAGACCCCTGACTTAGTGGTTTCTGATTTCAGAATGTCTGTCTGTTCACGTCCAAATGCTAATAAAAATAGTTGTCTAAGAATTGTATCATTTAAATGGGAGTGAAAGATATACGTAAAAGGAGGTTTGTGGGTTCTCACCTTTTAAGAGCTCCTGCTGACGATCTTCTTCATCCACATCAATAATGACAGGGCCAGTTTGCTTTTTGCTTTTCTTTTTCCTGCCCATAGCAAAGGATTTCTTCAATGAAAGTAGGCGGTACATCTCATAGCCCATCAACAGCACACCACCATCTGTCACCCAGTCAGTTACCACTTTGGCACGTGCTGCAGTGGTCCTGAAAAAACAACAGGTAGACAAAATACAAATGGGACAGTCTTTGTGAAAAAGGAGAATTTAACTCTATATGCATGCATGTATAGTCAAAGTCTATTTGGAAAGTCAAGTTAGTTCAAAATACAACAGATAGGACAAATCCTGCTATTAACTGTGGCTGTCACTAACCTTAGACTCTCAGTGAGCCTAAAGTATTTGCACTCAAACAATGTCACCGGCTTCCGCTTACATTTTAAATGCAAAATGGTGCTCACTGTTTTCCACTGTGAGCATAATATTCTTCCTATATGCGTAATTCATCTGGGAAGGTTATTGTCTTTTTTATATTTTGTAAGAAAATAAAAGAGGACAGTATTGTAAGACTCGGAATGTGAGCAAGTTGACATGGCAATTTAATGGATGATATCCTACTTATTTTGGCAATTATACTTATTGCTACACTGAAATCAATCAGATGTTGTCATAAATAAATCTATAGAAATTACCAAGAGAACTTTCCAATATCCATAAACAGGGCGCAAAATGCTCCAACCGCAGCAATTATAAATAACATCTCCAAAATAGAATTAATTCTCCTTACTTGTGTTCATCATTCAAAATGTGGACTTTAAAACTGCGAGGCTGGATCTCTTTTGGGTCATAGTCAGCAGGAAGGGCTTCTGGTGCTGGAAGCCACATGTTGAACTCTGCTAACCAGTTCTGAAGAGTATTTACCTGTAAGGAAAATGGCAAGAAAGAAGAAATGGGATCCATTAATTATATATTTCATTCTACAAATATCTTAAAACACTGAAAAAAATATTACACAAATACTTCATGGATAGGAAAATTTAAAGAGGCAAATACAGAAGTTGAAGAACATCAAAACTTGCTAAGTATTTGAAAGGTCCTTTATCCACCTAAGCACACTCAAGTAAAGAGTTTTGCACAGCCTACTTACAGGTACAATTGCCAGGACAGTCTTTGCTTCAATATGACGGAAAAGTACATCCAAAAAGGAGATGACTTGCACAGTCTTGCCCAGCCCCATGCTATGAGCTAAGATACAGCCAAACCCACTGCTGGTTTTAAATCTCTCCAGGGATTCCACCAAATTATCATATAGGAAACGAATACCACCGATCTAGAAAAAGTAACAAATAGTGTCAAAGAGATTATGGATGAGTACTATCAAATTAGTGGTTATGGACCTAATTTGTAAATCAATGACATGTCATAGTAAAGTGTCTAGAAGAGAATTTGGTGACAATTATGTTCAGTTCTGCAGCAGAAATTTCAATACCTGGTGAGGCTTTACTGCTCGGGCAAGCTGAGGAGCCAGATAAATGTCTTCTTCGTTTGGTGGATGGTTGATGTTAACAATTACTTGCCCTGAAGCATCTAACTGGTTTAGAGCATCATTCACGTGGGCACCACTGCTCTCTTCAGTATCATCATCCCCTTCATTGCCAGAATCACTGCTGTCTACAATATGGAGGGCTTCATCTTCTCCTGAACTTAATTCTATCACTTCTGCAACACAACCAGATGTAGAGGATTAGCATATCATTATATTTTATAGTCAAATATATAAGGTGACTTATGACCCTCTATCTTCATCTAGTAAAAACTGGAAAAGGGTAAATAATAATAATGAAAATATGAAAGTAATCATATTGGCTGATTCTGATTAGTACTGAGTTACTAAACACTTTGTAATTATTTGATATGGCATTTTTTTATGCCTAGTCAATTTCATAATTTTTTTTCCTAGTCAATTTCATAAATTTTATCAGTTTCTAAAATATTTTTCAACTTGGAAATGTTCTTTCTACAAGTACAAAAACTGTACGTATGAGTCACTAAAACCCTGAAATAGAATAAATGATGTTTTATTTTCAAACAAAGTACTGTGATGACAAAAAAAAAAAATAGAGGAAGTTACTGATTATTAGAATTCTTAAGAAATAACATTTACTTGTATTTATTTATTTTTTTTTTAAAAAAAGGAATCCTGCTGAGTGCAAGATACAAAGATGTTGGAAGCCATAATGCAGGAATGAATTTTCTATCCATTCTTACCATCTTTAATGCTATGGAGTCTTCCTTTGGAGTCATCCTCACTACCACTGCTGGTGCTGTCTAAGCAGATGACCTCTTCATTTAACACTTGGGGGGGAAGCTGAGCAACTTCTGCACTTCTTAAAGCAATTTCCTCTAAAAACAAAGCAACAAACTCAGTACATAATGGATGGAGAGAAAGTCAGAATAAAAATTACCCCCACTTCACTCCCCAATATTTGATACCACTGAAGTATCTTAGTTGTACCAAGTGGTATCAATATTTGGTACAACTGATTATATAAAATGCTTTTCTAATATACTTCAAGTAATGTTTTGCCTGAAGTTAAGCAATGCTCCTCTTAGTACATTCTAATTTCTTTTGGTAGAGTCTACCGATGAGCCTCTATTTCAGACTCCAATGTTAGAAGAACACATTGTTCAAACTTTTATCAGGACACTAAAATAAGTTCGAAAATTTTCATTTTATCTGAAATCAATAACATGAAACTGAAAATTAATTAAACATGCATATTCCCATTTATATTAAACATTTAAAATATGAAAGAATTTTGTATATATGCTCTACCTCCACTCCAAACATTGTATAGTGATCTAAACATAGCAAACAACTTTCTTTCTGGTTCATTTTCAATAATTATTAGTACAAATTACTGCAACTTGACTAAATTAATTAACATGTCCTGAATTTATTCTGTGCTGCAGCATATCTAAACAGAATCTGAATAAATGAATCAGAATTTGTGAGATTTGTTGTCGGGACTTTTCAAGTTTGAAGATGAACGGCAAGTCTGGCTAATTTTTTTCAAATTGCAGAGTCTCTTGCTTCATTTGCTAGTATGAAAAGTAAACTCCTTCCATAGAGCATTTTGGATGCCATTCACATTATACAGAACTAGGTGCAAATAAAATCTGCTTGCTAATTAGTCCTGCTGCATTGCTGAATAGTCCAGTTTTGAGAAGACCACTTGCTCCAAATTTGAAAGAGGATAAGGAAGCAGAACAGAAGACTGCCCATAGTGTAATCTAAAGGTACAACAGAAAGGAGTCAGAGGATGGACAGGTCATCCCAGTCGGTATAATGTCTCCTAAGGCCAGTTTGAAATTGTGGATATTGGAAAACATCCAAAGCCTTACTATAAGCATTTACATATGTTGCTCCATTTTAATTGAGCTGAGTATTCTATTTCAGTAGGTTGACATAGAGATAATCATTGCTTAATGACTGTTCTGTTTAAGGACTGTTCGAAGTTATGATGGCATTGAAAAGAAGTAACCTTATAACTGATTTTTGCACTTATGACCTTTAAGCATCCAACGATCATGTGATTGCCAGATGCACACATTATTACTGGCTTCTGACAAGAATACTCAGTGTAGAAACTGGCAATAAAATTGCAACTCATGATCATGTGATGTCTTGCTTAACCACCATGGTGATTCACTTAAGGACGTCACTGCTTAGTGACAGAATTGCCAATCCCAATCGTGAACAGTAAGCAAGAACTACCTGTATATTTTTTTAGCCTCTCGTACAAAGTTTACAGTGATTTTAAAATCTTGAATATTTAAGAGGAATTAATAAAAGAATAGCTCACTTAACATAGAGAAGACACCAGGTCTCCATTCCTCCCCATTCTCCTCAGTAAAGGATAAAAAAGAATGGGACACTTTTGAATTCATGAAGTTTGAACAATTAATAATGGGTTTTAATATACTGTACATTTTCAATAAATATAAGTAACAACTTTGATCAAAATGCAGCTCAGACAACACATAAATACAAGAACAATCTTTTAAGTAATGACTTCATTGACTATATTCATGTTATAATTATATAATTTGTTCTAACTACAAATGCTGTTGTTAGGCTTGCTCTATTAAAAATGACTAATTTTTACAATATTTTCATTCATTCTTGTTAAGACAAGTATTATCTTTATCACTTCCCTGAATTGTATATTAACATAGAAATCAATTTGTATTATTAATATGATACATAATTCAGATATCAAAAGGAAAAATATATTAGAGAAAAATAGACACACAGTGGCTCACAAAGGTACTTATTATATTCTCCTTTTTTGTTTATCCAGGGATCAGGCAGGGCATGAATGTAACAATAAAACAAACACTATACGATGGAACAAAGTTAGTATGCTAACAGGATTAACCATTATTAGTTGCCTCATCTGGCTTCACTTCAGCTTTTGATTTAATACTTTGGGAAAAGTTTACCTGAAAGAAACTCTAAAGGTACAGGGGGGATGCTGGCTTGGTAATCCTTCCTTTGCTGTTCCAGCCGTTTTCTTCTTTCCAGTTCCTCCTGCTGTGCTGCTTTTGTCACAGCCTCCAACTGGTCTTCCCGCAGCAGCTTTCTGAGTGCACAAATAGAAAAATATATTATTTCCAAGAAATATATCGATGCAGTCTCAACTTGGTTATGTCAATGGCAAATAAAAACTGTCTTCCTCTTCTTCGAGCAAAGAAAATGACAAGGGTCAGAAAAACTAGCTATTTTTCATTTGTTGGCGGAAGGCAAGTGCCATTGTGTATTGCATATATTGGAGGGTGGGAAGGACAAAATTTTAGTTTTTAGCCAAGAGTAGGAGAGTAAAATGAAACTAAAATAGTTGCCAGTAAATGGTAATTGCTGTACCATTAAGGACAGGTGAGGGTTTAAGGCAACAATAAAAGAGAATGTATATAGTGTGTAAAAAGGAGATGTTACCTAGTCTGGTAACTAATTTTCTACAAGCAAACAACCAAGCTCAGAGAGCACCAAGGATTCCAAGGTTTAAGGCAGACATGTCAAACTTGTGACGTCATGTGACGTCACGCAATGTATCAGGACAGTTTTGCTATTGCTGGCAATGCGGTGGGCGCGGCTTCCGGATGACACCTCCGGCCTGTGGGCCGGCAGTTTGACACCCCTGGTTTAAGGCAAGGCAACTTAGAATATAATGGAGAATTGCTTTATATATCATTTGCCTTCCAGTTACAAAGAAGTGGAAAACAACACACGCTGAAAAACAGAGTAATAAAAAACAAGACTACATTGGAGGCTGGCATGGAATTGGGCAAGGAGACACTTGATGCTGCCATTTAAGGGCTGATGCACGATGTTAAGAGGGATGTTAATTATTACTTGATCCCACCTGCCTGGTCAACTTCTGTCCAGTTTCTCTTCTTTCCTTCTTGAGGAAGTGGTAGAAAACGTGATTGTTTGGCAATTGCAAAGGGTCCTGGATGAAACGGATTATCTGGCCTCCTTTCAGTCAGGATTCAGTTATGGGATGGAAATGGCATTGGTAACACTTGTTGATGATGAGACCAGGATGGGGATAATGCAACCGTCCTTACTCTCCTTGATCTCTCAGCAGACTTTAATACAATCGACCATAGTATCTTGTGGGGCTGGCTGTGGGGTTGGATAGTGCAGTTTTGCATTGGTTTGGCTCCTTTCTCCAAGGCCACTTGGAGAGGTCCAGCCCATGGCCACTCTTCTGTAGGGTGTCCCGGGCTTGGTATTCTCTCCACTCCTTCTTAACATCTACACGAAGCTGCTGGGTGAGATCATTCACCACCAGGGGTAGAGATATCATCAGTATGTTGATGATATTCAACTTTATATCTCCACCCTTAGCGATCCAAGTGATGCCTTTGCTGCCCTCTCACGGTGCTTAGAGGCTGTGGGGTCCTGGATGGGTGACCACAGGCTATGGCTGAACCCTGGCAAAACCGAATGACTTTGGATGCACATTCAAGATCCAAGACTTTACCCAACTTAGTTCTGGATGGGGTTGCACTACACAAACAGACCCAATATGCAACTTGAGTATTCTATCTTTGCCCAACTTTGATTGCTTTGCCAGTTGCATCTTTTCCTGGATCAGAGACCAGGTAACTTCATGTTTGCAATGTGCTCTATATGGGGCTAGCCTTTGAGAGCAAGGGTCCCCAACCTCCGGTCCTTGGACTGGTACCAGTCTGCAGCGTGCCAGAAACCAGGCTGTGCAAACAAGCAAAGCCCCATCTGCGGGATGCAGGCAGCACATGAAACCACATCCCCTCCGGTCCATGGAAAAACCTCTTTCCATGGAACCAGTCCCTAGTGCCCAAAAGGTTGGGGGCCACTGTTTTAGCGCATTCAGAAGATTCAACTAGTGCAGAGTGCGGCGGCACGTGTAGGATGACCCATGTTACACCATTGCTCTGCAAGGTCCACTGACTGCCAGTCTACTTCCTGGTAGAATTCAAGGTGTTATTATCTTTGGAGGCCTGCAGTTACTTGAGAAACTGTCTCACCCCACTGGGACTGGACCACCCCACCTGTGCTGGCAGAGGAGGAATGCTGTGGGCCCTGTCGGTCAAGGAATTCTAGCAGGCAGGATCCAGGAGAAGGACCTTCTCTGTCGTGGTTCCTGTCCTATGGAATATCTTATTTCCTGAAATGAGATTGGCACCTACCCTTCTGTCCTTCCACAGAAGCCTGAAAACCTGGTTCTGCCAGATGGCTTGGGACCCTAATGAGGGAACACCACATTGGAGATGGTTATTGAATTCAGAGGCAATCCCACCTCTCCACCTGCATATCCTATTCTCTCTTTTAACTATTTTTTATTGGGATTTCTATTTTTTATCCTTTTAAAGATATTTATTTGTTAGGTTTTTAATGTTTTAATGCTGGAAACTGCCCAGAGTAATTTGCTATCAGATGGGCAACAAATAAATTAGATAGATAGATAGATAGATAGATAGATAGATAGATAGATAGATAGATAGATAGATAGATAGATAGACAGACAGACAGACAGACAGACAGACAGACAGACAGACAGACAGGATCTCTTTTGCAGAATTCAAAGTTTCAAGAAAGTGAATAGTCAGTATAAGATTCAAGTACAATTGATTCTCATAGCTTCATCACCTCCACTGGTTGTCAACTCAGCTAATCCAAAAATAAGTCACAGAGAAAACTTTAATGTGTCAGATATTGCCCTTAGGCCAAGCATGTAAGAGAACATTCCACTGTTGTTGGTGCAAAGTGGAGTTTGTGAATTCCAAATTTGATGTTACACTGCTTCAATCTCTTTTTATTTATCAGTTGTAAGTTGTGAACTATATATTATCCATTGTATCACTGAAGACAATGAGGGGTAGTGGAAACACAGCTGTATGTGCAGATGCTCCATGATGACCATCTGCTTTCACTAGTTCTGCCATCCAACTTATTTACTTATTATGGAAGCATATGGAAGGCAAAGAGAGTAGAATGCTTGCAGGAACTAATTTTGCAGCATTTATCCATTTGAGACATTTCTTCATCCAGGCAAGAGTAGGGTAGCCAAAGCAGCTTACACTGTTGGTGAAAGGACTGAGCTTAGGGGAAAACAAAACAGGGACATGTTCAAAAGTCAGACAGACTTGGTCCAAATAGATCAGATGAGGCACAGGGGTCAGAAACTTCATATGACTGGTATAAAAGGAAAAGGATCACACTTCAACTCTTTCACAGGATATTATAGAAACTGAAATCTCGGCACAGTTATGATCAGTTTTCTTCCCTGGAACCACGAAAGCAGTTTCTTAGAACAATTATCAGAGATGCCTGTAATGTTTCCTCACTAATTGGATTTTACTTCCCCTTTGTCTAGTGCTCTTCTACACAGACCATCATAAATCTGGATTCAAGAAATTATCCATGAATATTGTGTTAGTGTAAATATTAAAACTCTCAAAGGTTTTTAAAAGGGGCGTTGGTCTTACCTGAACGCCTTTTCTCAGTACGGAGATGGATAATCCACGGATGGGTTTTCTCTGTCTGCCTGCTCTTGAGACCAAGTAGCCAAAGCTTGACACGCCCCCACTTCCTGTGGAGTCCATTCTTAACGAGGGCGAATTGGCTGATGATTGACGAGGTATTGGCTCTCAGCTCCCTACTAGCGGCCTGCTGGCCTTGGGGTGGGTGTGGATTATCCATCTCCGTACTGAGAAAAGGCGTTCAGGTAAGACCAACGCCCCTTCTCCAGTACAGGAGATGGATAATCCACGGATGGGACGTACCAAAGCCTCACTGTCCCAAGGGGTGGGAAACAGATAAGGCGGTAGATTGATCTCTGAGACAACTTGCTGGAGGACCCTCCTACCAAAGGAGGCGTCCGCCGATGCAAAGCGGTCTATCTTGTAGTGTCGTATAAACGGGGAAGGCGAGGACCATGTCGCGGCCCTGCAAACTTCCTCGATTGACGCCTGGGTAGCCCATGCCGCCGAAGTTGCAGCGCTTCGGGTGGAATGGGCCGTGAGATGACTTGGGGGCGGCAGGGATGATACATTGTAAGCTTCTGCGATACAGCTTCGGATCCACCTTCCAATGGTGCCCGCGGAAACTTTCCGCCCCAAGGTGCCCGCTTGGAAGGACACAAATAGGGCCTCCGATTTGCGGAAGGGTTCTGTACGCTTTATATAACGCCGCAAGGCTCTGCGGACGTCCAATGTATGCCACTGCCGCTCCCGGTCATGTGTTGGATTTGGACAGAAGTTTGGGAGAATTACTTCCTGTGTCCTGTGAAAGAGTGAATTCACCTTCGGTATGAAGGCAGGATCTAACCTAAGGACCACCCTGTCCTTGTGGAAAATGCATAGGTCGTTTCTGACTGACAGTGCGGCCAGTTCCGAAATTCGTCTGGCCGATGTGATGGCAATCAGGAACGCCACCTTTAGCGACAGGTGTCGCAAGGAAACGGTCGCCAATGGTTCAAATGGTGACCGAGTGAGTGCGTAAAGGACTCACGGTAGTTCCCAGGACGGGTACCTATGAATTACTGGAGGTCTGGTGTTATAGGCGCCCTTGATAAAGGCGCGGATCCTGGGGTGGTGAGCTAAGGGAACCGAATCCGTGCAGGTGAGGAGGGTGGACAAGGCCGCCACTTGCCTGCGGATGGTCGCGGGGGCGAGGCCTCTGTCTAGTCCCTCCAAGAGGTAATCTACTATCTGAGGGATGTAGAGTTTGTGTAAGTCAAACTGCCGTTCCCTGCACCAAAGGCAAAAATTTTTCCAAGTGGAGTCATAAATGCGGTTTGTTGCCGGACGGCGTGAAGCTTGAATTATGGTAATGGCCCCGGGAGAGAATAGTTCCTGTGCCATTATCTGGCGCTCAAGTGCCAGGCGGTCAGTTGTAACCATTGGGGTTCCGGGTGACTGATGGTTCCCTGGTGTAGGGACACTTGATGAGGGGGAATGTTCCATGAGGGCGACTGAGACAGGTTCATCAGGTCGGCGAACCACGGTCTCTGTGGCCAATATGGTGCTACTAGGATCACTTCTGCCCGCTCCTGAATCAGCTTGTGGATGACCGCCGGTATGAGTGGTAGTGGGGGAAAGGCATAAAGCAGACCCTGAGGCCACTGAGTTCTCAGAGCGTCCGTCCCCTCTGCTCACGGGTTGAAGTAACGAGAGTAAAATCTGGGGAGC
Source organism: Crotalus tigris (assembly GCF_016545835.1). Classification (NCBI taxonomy): domain Eukaryota; kingdom Metazoa; phylum Chordata; class Lepidosauria; order Squamata; family Viperidae; genus Crotalus; species Crotalus tigris. The sequence continues at coordinate 7,118,589 of NW_024096505.1, forward strand.
TGGGCATTGTCTGATGATGCGAACAGATCGAGGATCGGGTACCCGAACTTGCGGGAGATGTCTAGGAACAAGTTCGGGTGTAGCCCCCACTCCGAAGGGTCCACTGTGGTGCGGCTTAGGAAGTCCGCTTGCTGGTTGTTGACCCCCGATATGTGTTCCGCTTTTAGTGACTTCAGATTGGGCTCTACCCAGCTGAATAGGAGTCGTGACTCTGTCATCAGGGTTTTTGATCTGGTCCCCCCCTGCCGATTGATGTGCGCCTTGGCTGCTACGTTGTCTGTTAGGACTAGAACGTGGTGGCCTCTGATTCTGTCTTTGAATTGTTGCAAGGCTAGGTGGATAGCCCTGAGTTCTAGCCAGTTGATGTTGTTTCTCAGATCCGTGGCGGACCAACGTCCCTGTACAAACTGGGAGTCCAGATGGGCTCCCCAACCATACAGACTGGCATCTGTAGTGATGGTAACTCTGACTGGTTCCTTGAAGGGTGACCCCTTGGTCACGGCCCGAGAGCACCACCAGCGTAGCGCCCTGCGGATTTGTGCCGTGACCCTGACTAGGTGGTTGGATGCGCTGGTGTTCTGCCGTTGGTACGGGAGCAGAAACCACTGTAGTTCCCGTAGGTGGAGCCTGGCCCAGGGTACAATGGCTATGGCCGATACCATCTTGCCCAATAATTGGGAAAGTGTTAGTATCGGAACTGAACGTTGCCTGTGAACCCAGCGAGCCAGTTCCCTGATGCCGGCCACCTGGTCTTGGGAGAGATAGACCATACAGTTGGTTGTGTCTATCACGGCCCCCAGATGCAGCAGCCTGGACGAGGGAACTGTCTGGCTCTTCTGAAAGTTTACTGAGAATCCGTGTAATTGGAGGACGCGAATGACGGTCCTTACGTCCGCCTGAGCTGTCTGTAGGGATGTTGCTTGGATTAGTATGTCGTCTAGGTAACATTGGACGCGTATTGGGATTTTTCTCAGTTTGGCGGCTACCGCTGCTAGTATCTTGGTAAATACCCTGGGTGCCGAAGATAGACCGAAGGGGAGAGCTCTGTATTGGAAGTGTTTTCCCCCGTAACAGAAACGTAGGAACCGGCGGTGGTTTGGGTGGATGGGGATGTGAAGGTAGGCTTCCGTGAGGTCTATCGATGCCAGGAAGTCTCCTTCTCTGATGCTTCCCAGGATGGACTGAAGGGATTGCATCTTGAATTTTTTGTATGTGATGTAGCGGTTGAGGTTTTTTAGGTCCAGGATTGCCCTCCATCCTCCTGAAGTCTTTGGAACCACAAAGAGGATGGAGTAAAATCCTCTGCCTCTGTATTCCGCTGGGACCGGTTCTATTGCTTGAATGTCCAACAGGTGTTGGATGGCCTCCTGCATGAGTTTGCGTTTGGTGGGGTTCCTGGAGACCGAGCAGTTGATGAGTCGGTCTGGGGGTGTGACCAGGAACTCCAGGGACAGCCCGGACTGGATGGTTTGTAGTACCCAGTTGTCCGTGGAGGTCTGCTCCCACTGGTGGAAGAAGTGAGCTAGTCTTCCTCCAATGGGTAGGTCTATGTAGGAGTCATTTTGTCTTCCGGTACGGACGACCCGTTCCACGAAAGGGTCGTCTCGACTGGTTTTGTTGTCTGGGCTGGAACCCCGGTCTGTCGTAGGGGCGGCCGTACGGTTTGTTCTGCCTGGGAGTGAATGGCTTGGGTGCCTGACTGATAGGCGTGGTTGTCGGTTGGCGAAAGGACTGCCTACGAAAGTAAGGTGTGGTACGTTTGTCTGACCTTTTGTTCAAGTGTGCCATGACCTTCCGCTTGTCTTTGTTCTCTACAAGATAGGGGTCCAAGGCCTCCCCAAACAGACCGTTGCTTGAGTAAGGGGCGGTCGCTAGCCGCCACTTAGCCTTGGTGTCAGCTTGCCAGTGTTTTAGCCATAGCATTCTCCTGGCAATTATGTTGGATGCTATGGATCTGGATGAAAAAATGGCCGATTGGAACGTTGCGTCTGCAGCGTATTCCGTGGCTGCTACCATCTTAGCCAGGTCCTGGTGTGTTCGTATGTCCTCCATAGGAACTATGGTTTGTAGTTGTTGCAACCAGATGAGGGTGGCCCGGACAAAAAAGGAGGCCGAGGTGGCTGCTTTGATGGCCCATGCCACTGTCTGGTGGGTTTTGCGAAAGGCTTGTTCCCACTTTTTGTCATCTGCCTTAAGGGCCTCCACTAGGTCCCCAGCCATGGCTGTCTGGGAGACCAAGGGGGTCCAGGCTTCATCTACTTTAGGAATTTCTAAGGCCTCATTGAGGTCTGTGGCAGTGCTGTATAATTTTTTGTCCGTACCACTCACTGATGGGAAGGAAGCGGGAGAGTCCCATGGCTTCTTGATCCCTTTCAGGAAAATGGCGGGGCAAGGTATATGGTGTTGCGTTGTCACCTTTTCTACGAATACGGGTCTGGATGTGGTGGCCGGTGTCGCTTGCGGCTGAGAAAACTGATCCGTCCCCATGTCCGCAATGGCTGTGGCCTTGCGTAGTATCGTGAGGAAGCGGTTGGGATTAAATAATCCCCCTGAGGGGGGGCTCAGGGGGAAGTTCCTCATCCTCTGACATAGAGATCCCAGGTTGATCCTCCTCTTGTGGTGAAGAATAACCACTCATGGAGGACTGGGCCGGGGAGACGGGTTCCTGAATGCCTGAGGACTCTGAGGGGAGTTCCGAGTGTGGCCTGGCTGAGATGGAGGGCCCCTGGTCCTGGTGGGCGGAGTGCTGTGCTAGGGCTCGGTCCACCACTTTGGTTAATAGGGCCTCTAGCCGTCCATCTGCCCAGATGTCCCCTATGTCATTACCTTTGGGTGTGGTGACCGCAGGTGGAGAGTTGGACTCAGTGGTTGTGCCTGCCGCCGTGGTTGTTTGTTGGGCTGATGTAGATGGCGGATCCAGTGGTTGCGGTGTTCCTGGAATGGACCACGCGCTCTGGGTTGATGTGGATGGACCCAATGGTAATTCCATCTCGGTGGCCGCTATTTGAACCAATTCCAATTGGGCCTGCCTCTGCGCTCTGGAGAACTCCTTCTCCAGGGCCTGGTGCCTACGGCTGGCTTGCTTTTCCGCCAACTTGGAGGGCCTCTTGAGCGAGTGTTTTGTCTTCGCTTTGCACTTGCCTGCCGCCTTCTGGTCAGAAGGTGTGTTGCAGCCGTAATTGGGAGATGGAGGGGTCGTGCTCATGGATTGAGGCAACGAGGGTTCCCTCCATTCCGCTTGAGCAGTCCCAGAAAAACTGAGAAGACGCTCAGGCAGGCAAGTATTGGCGGGAGCGAAATTGGAACAAGTACCAGGACTGTTCCCCTGATCACCCGACCACAACAAAAATATTCTCTCTGGGCTAAGGTCACGGTAGCTGAGGGAGGTACCGAAGGCACGTTTGGAACCACTCTTTGGGTTCCGCCCGGAGGCCTTAGGTGACCAGGCAACGTGCACCAGTAGAAAAAGGAAAAGGGAGGCAAAAAATATCAGTGGCGACCTCAAAAGGGTCTGTAGGCCTGACTTAATACACAACAGGTATCAAATGGCGGTCACCTAGAGCGGAATTTATTCTTATTAATACTATTACTATTATACTAATAATAGGAACAACAACAATAATAATAATAATAATAATAACAACAACAATAATGGTGATGATGATAATATTGTGTGTTCTGCCTTTAGGCCTGTTGGCCCTGCAGTCGCTTAATTTTTAGCTTTAAAAAAAAATATATTTTTTAAATTATTATTATTATTATTATTATTTTTAAAATTTATGTATTTATTTTTATTATTATTATATTTTGTCCTATTATTATATGTGTGTATCGGGGGTGGAGCGCTGGCTGTGCGCTCCTATTCCGCCTCTATCAGTGATTCCAGATATGATGTGGAGCTTCCTTAAGCTCGGTTTGCCTTTCTCTGGCAAGAGATGGCAGCCGCAGCTCGTTTCTCCCTGAAAACGGGCTTTGCGGATCCCAGGAGGGTTCTCTAGCCTCCGTTTCTTGGTTGGGGCTTACTCACTTCCTGTGCTTCGGCTTTTTAAAAAGGAGGGTGGCTGCGGCTCGTTTCCCTCTGAAAATAAGCTCCGCAGCCTCCCAGAAGCTGCTTGTGCCCGGGGATTTAAATTTGGCGCGCTGGTGACGTTTTAAGGGAATCCCAGTCAGGGATTGCCTTTGTTGCCTGAAAACAACAACTAAAATGGAGCCCGCGGTTGCCCTGGGCTGCTAGGGAATCTCCGATGATCCAAATTCAAGTTTGAATCCGGACCTGGAGATTGTTATTTTTTCCCCCAATTTGAGGAAAAAATCCCTTGGAAGGTGGGGAGAAAAGCTCAGCAAGTGGTCTCTGCTGATGCCTTCCCCCCCCCCCTTTTCCACCTCCAGAGCCCTGGGGCTGGCTGGGATCCGTGGGGAGTTTCCCCCCCCCACACCCCCTTTTTCAATTTTAATATAGGATCAGGGATGATCCCAAGGAAAACTTAGTGGTTGGGGAAAAGGTTCAGCAAGTAGTCTCTGCTGATGCCTTCTTCCCCCCCTTTCCACCCCCCAGAGCCCTGGGGCTGGCTGATATCTGTGGGGAAATTTCCCTCCCCACCAATCCCCTTTTTAATTTTAGGTTTGAGATCAGGACTGATCCCCAGAAAATTTTGTGGTTAAATTCCTATAGGTGGCAATTTTTTTTGGAAGGGGAAGCCAATTATCAAGGGATAATTAATCAATGGATTTCTTGTCTAACCTGATAAGCTGAGAGCCACGCCAAAACGAGTCTTCTCGAGCAGAGACCAAGTTAAGAATGGACTCCACAGGAAGTGGGGGCGTGTCAAGCTTTGGCTACTTGGTCTCAAGAGCAGGCAGACAGAGAAAACCCATCCGTGGATTATCCATCTCCTGTACTGGAGAAAGTATGCTTACCTTATGTTCCTCCTCATGTGAGAAGGTTTCTGAGCCCTCTTCTTTTTGGTGTCCTCAGAGGCCAGGCTCTTGTGCTGGTTCTGCAACAGTTTCTCTGCCTGTTCACTCTGAGATGAGGTAGTTGAAGTAGAGTGCTGCCATTCTCCATCTTCCCCATGTTGAACAAGATCACTTTCAAAAACTGCTTCACGGGATTGATCTGTAAAGACAGTATGAGAGCAAATTGTGCAAAATGTGCTGGTAATTTCCTTTCTTTTCACACTTGTAATAAATGTGGATCTTACTGAAAGAATAAATGATTTCTCAATCATTTGACCATGTACTTTGAGATCTATTGGAAATGCTGATAAATCAAAATTCTCCAAATTCTCACACACAACCACAAAATTTTTCATATCATGTCAAACCACAGCTGGATATGTCAACCTGTTCCATGACACAAGAAATACTATGTGACTCCTGCAGTAAATAATTCCAATGTTGGTCCAGTATTGCCAAGTGAACAAACTGCAACAGAGGAATTTCTTACAGGAAAAGAAACAGGGAATGTCAGTTAGGACAAAAAGACTTGAGACAGTTAAAAAAGAGTTTTAAAAAGAGGCTGTTTTTTAAATACATAACCAAATAGCAGCTAAAACTCCATGAAATACAAACAACATGGATGGAATACTACTTCTTCCTAGATCTGACAGCTCAACTTCCCTTTCTCCTCTGTTTTTCCAACTACTTATTACTAGTTTAGTATGAGATTAGACTGCATGGAAGATACTCCTATTCCACAAACATTGTTTGAAAGATCATGTGTTAGTACAAATCCAGATGTATAAGAAGACCAACTTTATCTATATCTGTCAAAAGGCACTGTGTATCAAAACTTTTTTAAAAACAGTGTGATTACTTCACACTGCTTTTTCAGAGAACTCTCTCTATTCTGGCAAAGCTCTTTAAAAAAAATTAATTGAAAGCAAATAGCTGCTCTTTTACATTCCCCTAAGTAAGAGGTATAACTGAACCAAAACTGACCCCTCCCGTTTTTTTCCTGGAAATACAAGTCGTGTCACATTGTGAACTTGATACATTTTCTAGAACAGACAGGGACTTTAAGGATTCATGTGGAGTGAAAATGTCACAACAAATGAGCTCACGCTCATTTAACTGAAGGACTCCTAGTACTGGGAACAGACTCTGGTTTCCTTGAATTTTTTTCAGAGTTGTTTATATTAAGTAGCATTGTTCCAGCATATCATATCAACAAAAGTTTCATAATATGATATGCAGCATTTTTACCCAGTGGCTTTTCTGCTTCATTCACAATTATGTAACTAGATCAAAAGAGTGCTAAAATAGGGCAATAGGAAGTGGTAATAGCAGTCCATGTGATTACATTTTGCAGGCTGAGTCATCACATCAACGACTTCCCCAGAATTAAAAACAAATGCAAAATTCATGCAGAATTCAAAAGTATTAGTGAGAAGTGAGAGAGAAAGCCATAACTAGCATACATTTACTAAAACCTTTGTGCTGCTTGTACAGCTCTTTTCAACAAAATTAAATAAAACCACTGATTTAGCAGAATATTAGATTAGATATCTCCAATGTAGTTTTGCCCTTCAACATATGATATGATGATACAGCAAATATTTTCTGTGATCGCAGTTTATTAGTTATTCTTATTACATTACCCCAGCCTGTTTCTACTCAGAGGTCTCCCCAAATTCTTTTATTTTTTTTCCTCCCAAATTCTCAATATCCCTTTTAAAAAAACTTACTAATCTAAGATATCATATATCTTAAAATTTATTTATTTAGTTAGCGAATATATATAGAAAATGAGATGTTTGCATTATTATTTTGAATGTCATATATGCTAATAAAACCAGTCTTTTGATGTAATGAATTCTGGGCAACACACAGTATAGTTCCAAGGCTTTCTGTGGGAAGAGACAGTCAAGTGGCAGAATGCTCCTGCAAAGTGAAGACTGGGGCATCATTAGAACTCAGGAGGCAAAGGAAGGAGTTTCAACATGCCCGGCTGAACACTTGTGAAAGGAAGAGAAATCTTATGCTTCTTTCACTTTTGCCTCCAATCACAAGAGGCTCTGACGTTAGATGGGCAGGGGCTACTTATGCAAACTGTTGTACAATATCCTTAACTTCATATGCTAGCAAAATACTGCTTAATATCAAAAATCAATGACCTAATTAAGGCATTACAAGGACCCAACCAACACTGGCAGAGCAAGCTACTATATAACAACAGTGAAGCAAACTCAACACTCACAAGCCCTGATGAAGTTACCTAGTCAGGGAATGAAATGCCTATAAGCAAACAACCAAGTTCAGAGAGGATCAAGGACTCCACAGAGTTATAGGAGCTTCATATATTCTCTTCTATTGGAGTTTTCTTTAATATCAAAGAAGCCGTTTACTCCGTTCTTTCCCATCCAAGCACACAGAGTCCCCAGGCACCTGGATAGGACTTCAGTGGCATCACAGTCTGCTGGGATAGTGATGTAAAGCTGAGTATCACACATATTTTTAATGTATCCAAAAACTCTGAACGACCTTCCCAAAGGCTTCATGTAAATGTTAAACAACAGAGAGATTTGGGGAGTCATCAGTTAAATCTTTCCTGCCCACCGCTACAATGCTCAAAATCCCTGACCTCCATAGGTAGTCCAGAAAGACGATATTGCAGGCCACCCACTGAGAAGTAAAAAAGATCAGAATAGATACACTTCCTCCATTCAGGCCCTGACAATGGTCACCTAGTAGGGCGACCAATGCCAGGACTGAACCTGGTTTTTTGTTTATTCTTTTTACAGGCATTAGACAACTTTTTGTATTGCATAGTAATATAAATATTGACAACAAATAAAAGCACAAAAATTTTTTAAAAACCCAAACATTTTTAAATAGGTTCCCTACCTAGCCCTTAAAAATGACACATCTTCAACCAGTCAATTATGTTTCATGAAACAGAGTAATGTGATTAAAATGGAAGAAAATCAAACACAAAAACTCCATGCATTAAAAAACTAGTATAGTAAGGAATAGTCTGCATTATACTCTGTCATTCATGTGTTACTTTGAAGAAAGGGTGTTACTTCAAATATAAGTAAAATCGGCACAATGTTTTGTATATTATAATGACATACTATCAGCAAACCAAAAATAAAAGAGTCAACTTCTGCCTGATGGAAACATGAATCCAGGTAATATCACCACTCTATGTAAACAATATCTAAGAAAAGCTTCTCTTGTTTCTGGATTCAAACAAGTATCTATCCTAGTTACAGAGAAAATTGCTCTACATTATCAGTTGAAAGGGAGTATTAAAGATGACATCTCAAGTTGAGCTCAACATCTAAAGACTTCAGATCTTTATATATAGTTTCCTTGGTAACAGTAAGGAAGTGATTTGTCACTGTTTTCTGAATTGGATGCTTTTTGAATTCCCAGGTATTTGGGTGTTATTCAAATATTAACTAAGTCTCATCACGCTAGGGATTTTTTTTGAGAACAGCTGAAACAGAACAAGAATAGTACGTCCAATTTCATGTATTAGAGAAACCTATAATTTATTCCAGAGTGTATATGCAAAAAAGAATAGAAATCATCCAATAATCTTTTAAGAAGCAGAAAAGATTTTGTTTTTTTAGCAAATGAACTCAAAACAAGATTGATGCCATTTAGATGGGAGATTCCGATGGGTATTGCTTTGAGCCATGCGGGGACACGGTATAGACTTAACACGGTTGCCAAAGCTAAAGAATTTTACAACACGGTCCTGGGAGCAGGCTCATATTCATCCATGACTCAGAGAGCCTTGAGTGGCCAAGAGGTGGAACAGCAGTCTGAAGGACTAAGTTTGATGGCTGCTGGGCAGATGGAATGGATGCGTCAAGCAGAGGTTAAAGAACAGAGAATGACTCGTGCAGCACACAAACGTAAGGAAAAGGAACAACAGAAGAAAGAAGCTAAAGAATCTTCTCATCAGATTGTTTCGATGCCGGTGGGAGGAGCAAGACCCAAAAGCTCTGCAACACATTCCTCAGTAGCAGATCTTGAGGGAATCTTCTCCAGGCTCCTGGTTAAGGGAGATGGCAAAGTTCTTGACCTGGAATGTTAATGGTCTTAATTTTCCCCAGAAGAGAAAGAAAATCTTTCATTACTTAAAGCAACATAATAACGATATCATTTGTTTGCAGGAAACTCATATTTTACTTAAAGACCAAAAATATTTAGCTAATGCTCGCCTGGGATCTCATTTTGTATCTCCTGCTCCTGGGAAAAAAGGGGGTGTGGTAATCTATGTTAAGCAAAACCTACCAGCTTGTCTGGTAGAATCAGATCCTCAAGGAAGATATGTCATGATTGAACTTGGCTTATATGGTAAGAAAATACTTATAGTGGGACTATACGCACCAAACCAGCAACAGGAACAATTTTACAGATTGTTACATCAGAAAATAACTTTGTTGGATTATAGGTCAGTGATATTAATGGGAGACTGGAATGGTGTTTTAGACACACAAAAGGACAAAAAAGGTTTTTCTACTTTCTTCAAACAGGCTAAATTACCTAAAGCTTTTTTTGATTTGAAAGAAGATTGGGAATTGAGAGACTATTGGCGTGAACGTAATCAAGAGGAAAGAGACTTTACTTTCTTCTCAGAGAGACACCAATCTTTCTCAAGGATTGACTTCTTCCTGATTACAACAGATTTATATAACAGGGTGAAGAATGTAAAAATTTTCCTAGGTCACTGACAGATCATAGTCCAGTTTGGATGGAACTGGTTGCTGAGAAAGAGGAGAGGAGATCCTGGAGGTTGAATGAGAATTTATTTAAACAAGAAAAAAATGTTCAAAAATTAAAGGAATGTTTAAAGGATTATTTTGTTTTAAACATGTATAAGGGAACATCAATGTCAATGGTATGGGATGCAAGTAAAGCCTTTATGCGCGGGATTTTGATAAAAATGAATAACTTTCACAGACAAAAGCAGACTCAGAAACGTAAAGAATTGGAAGATGAGATTAAATTAAAAGAGAAGCTTTTAATTTCAAATCCTTTAGATGAAAAGGTGAAAGGAGCTATAAAATTGTTAAAAACATAATTTAATATGTTGACGGCTGACCAAGCTGCAACTAATTTAATGTTTATGAAGCAAAACACATTTTGTAATGCTAACAAACCAGGGAGATGGCTGGCTTATCAGTTAAGAAAGAAACAGAGACAGAGAACTATAGATAAAATAAATTATAATGGTAAATTGGTTTATCAGAAAGAATTGATTAAGAAATCTTTTTTAGATTATTATCAAAAGTTATATAAGAGTACTAATGTACAAACTACAGATATAAATAATTATCTAAGCAAAGCTAATCTTCCTAAATTAACAGAAGATCAGAAAAAAGAGATTAATGGTTTAATTACTAATGAGGAAATTGTGACAGCTATTAAGCAATTAAAATTAGGCAAAGCGCCGGGTACGGATGGTCTGACAGCTATTTATTATAAAACCTTAGCAGAAGAGATGATTCAACCTTTATGTGAGCTTTTTAATAATATATTACAAGGTTTAGAGATTCCTCCGTCATGGCGCAATGCTTTTATATCTTTGATTCCAAAAGAGGATCAAGATCTCACCTTGCCCAAGAATTATAGGCCCATATCTCTCTTAAATGTGGATTATAAAATTTTTGCAAAAATTATAGCTAATAGGTTTATGGGGGTCTTGCAGCAGCTTATACATAAGGACCAATCGGGTTTTATAACTGGAAGATATATGAAAAATAATGTTAGACAAATCATTAATTTATTAGAATATTTAGATAAAAACAACCAAGTCTCTGCAGGGCTGATATTTTTGGATGCTGAAAAAGCCTTTGACCAATTGAACTGGCAGTTTATGTTATCTTTAATCAAGGAGATGAATTTTGGACAAAATATATTACAAGCTTTATCTAATATATATATCAAAAACAGACTGCTCAACTTATTGTTAATGGGGGTTTGTCAGAGGCTTTCACAATAGAAAAAGGTACAAGACAGGGATGTCCATTATCTCCGTTATTATTTGTCTTAACATTGGAAATTTTGTTGATTAAAATTCGGGAGTCTCAAGAAATAAAAGGAATAGAGATTAATAAAAAAGAATATAAGCTAAGAGCTTTTGCAGATGACTTGGTTGTTACTCTGTCTCAACCTACCTACTCGGTAGTAAAATTATTACAATTGATTCATCAATATGGGTGTGTTTCGGGTTTTAAAATTAATAATAATAAGACTAAAATATTACTCCAAAATATGACTAATTGTGATAAACAGACCTTGGTTAACTTAACAGATTTTGAAGTTGTTGATAAGGTAAAATATTTGGGGGTCATATTATCTGCTTCTAATGTAAAATTGTATAAAAACAATTATGAAAAGTTGTGGATTGGGGTACAGAAGGATTTAAAGAATTGGGATAACTTACAGTTATCTCTTATGGGTAGAATTGCAGTTATTAAAATGAATGTCCTACCAAAATTTCTTTTTTTTGTTTCAAATGTTACCTATCTTAAAGAATGAACTTAATTTAAATGAATGGCAGAAAGGTATTAACAAATTTATTTGGGCAGGGAAAAAACCAAGGGTAAAACTTAAAATTATGCAAGATTTTCGTGAGAGAGGTGGACTCAAGGTACCGAATTTGAAACTATATTATGACGCTGTGGTTCTAACACTGATTAGCGATTGGACGAATTTAACAAATGTAGAAATTCTCCATTTGGAGGGTTGGGATTTACTTTTTGGATGGCATGCCTATTTAATTTTTAATAAAAAAGTGGATCGGGTTTTTAAATCTCATATTATAAGGATTTCTTTGCTTAGGGTGTGGAGGAAATATTATAAAAGTGATTTTAAAATACATTATGGGCTATACCTTGGCATGCGATAGAGGGGATAAAGAGAGGAGTTAAGATGGATACGGTTTCCTATACACAACTACTTAGATGGGATGGTCAAAATTGGCAGTTAAAATCTTTGGAAGACTTAGTACATGCAAACATTACTTACTCATGGTTTCAATACACACAAATAGTGGATAGATGGAAGACGGATCGTAATATGGGTTGGCTTAGAGAAGATGAAAATCTTTTTAAACAAGTAAGGGATCAAAGACCAACTCATATTAAGAGAGTTTATGGGGTTTTAGTTGAAATGGATTCAGAATCTGAATTAATCAAAGATTGTATGATTAAATGGACACAAAATATTGGTGAACCAATCCCATTGGATACCTGGGAATTTATCTGGGTGAGGAATGTTAAATTTACACAAGCGCAGAATTTAAGAGAGAATTTTTACAAAATGTTTTATAGATGGCACCTTGATCCACAAAAAATGTCTATTATGTACCCTGATCTACAGCCTAAATCACAGGTCGGCAACCTGCGGCTCCGGAGCCGCATGCGGCTCTTTGAGCCTTCCCCTGTGGCTCCCAGCCTCCTCTGCCTTTGCAGAGAGAGACAGATACAGGCAATTGCACTTCTCTGCTTCTCTCTCTCTCTCTCTCTCTCTCTCTCTCTGTGTGTGTGTCTCCCTGTGTGTGTGTGTTTGTGTGTGTTTTGTGTGTGTGTGTGTGTGTGTGTGTGTGTAAAAGAGAGTGTACTCACAGTATTCTCCGAGGAGCTGAAAAGCTTTCTGGCGGAGCTCCTCCCTTTGCTGCGTCTCTGAAGGAAGCAGGAAGCAGGAAGGGCAGGAGAGAGCTAGCTAGCCCAGCTAGGCTGACTCAGGAATTCTGGGAGTTGAAGTCCATGAGTCATAAAAGAGTCGAGGTTGCCTACCCCGGAGGTTGTTGGACAACAGCTTGAAGCTTGCCAGGTGAGCAGCAGATAGGAGGGGGGGAGAAGGGAGAGAGAGAGAGAGAGAGAGAGAGAGAGAGAGAGAGAGAGAGTGGGGGAAGAGGAGTGGCAGACCAAGGGCAGATAGAGAGGGAGGGAGAGAGAGACCCTTTTGACATCTAAAATGAAGATAACACTGCATATATCCTTTTTTTACCTTTGTGTGTATGTAATTTTATTCTCTTAAAGCATTCTCTTGGTGATCATTGTTTTAATAGTATGGATATTCCCAAGAGTCATATTTTTACTTTTATTTTTAATGTGTACATATACATATACATATACATATATATATATATATATATATATATATATATATATATATATATATATACACACACACACACACACACAAACACACACACACCTATAATAAAGGTAAAAAAGGATATATGCAGTGTTATCTTCATTTTAGATATCAAAAGGGTTTTGCGGCTCCCGGTGTTTTGTTTTTGATGGGAAACGGGTCCAAGTGGCTCTTTGAGTGTTTTGGGTTGCCTACCCCTGGCCTAAATGTTGGAGATGTGGTTGTTTGGATGCTACTTATTACCATATTTGGTGGTCGTGTAAAAATATAAAAGCTTTTTGGATTAAGATATGGTGGAATATTCAAAGAATCTTTAGAAGGAGGGTTAAATTTACCCCACAATTATTTTTATTAGGTATTGTTACTGATTGTGATGCTAAGGAAGTTATATTGATGTTAAATTTGATTACAGCTGCAAGGCTGTTAGTAGGACAATATTGGAAGAAGGAATCTTTGCCTACTTTACAAGAGTGGTTCTATAAAGTTTCTTACTTGGCGGAAATGGCAAAGATTTTGGCTTTCTTAAAGGAGCAATCTCAAGAGAAATTTTTTGTTATATGGGAAAAATGGACAAATTTTATACAACATAATTTGGATATGGAAAAATATCATTTAGCTTTTTTATAGTTTGTATAGATTGTTTTCTCTTTTCTTTTTCCGTCTTTTGTTTTCTTTTTTCTTTTTTTTCTTTTATTTTTTTATCTTTCTTTCTTTTTCTTTCTCTCTCTCTTTCCTTTCTTTTTTATTTCTTTTTTAAGTACTTTTTTTTCTTAATGTTTATGTTATGTATATCTTATTACTAATTATTTCATAAGTTGTAAAAGGTTTTTTAAAATTTTAAATAAGCCTATATTCAGTTCTGGGAAGTTTGGGGAGGGGAGAAGGGGGGTTTGGGAGGGATTGGGTGAGGGTTGATTTGTAAAACTTTTAAAAAATTTTCAATAAAAAAAAAAGAAATCATCCAATAATCTGTCCAATTCCTACTTCATAAAATGCAACAAAAAGAAAAAAAAACTACAAGCAATTTATGTAGAACAAATGTGAAGAAAACAGCCAATGTTGTTTTATTATCTTTGGCAAATGTCAGAATGCCAAAGACTTTTTAAAAACTCTGCATTTCTATAAGTCGGTTTAATCAAAGTAACTTTAGGTTCCTCCTACTCTGGGGAGAGGCCTAACAAAAAACTAATTATATAATAATTACATAAGGTGACACACTTACCTGACCCAGATATCTTTACAGAGCAATTATTTACAAATACTCTAATAGTGTATAGTGCTTCTCTATATATGAAATACTGCACCATCATCAATAATTTTTGATACAAAAAAGGAGGATCAAGCTAGACTGATTATAGTCATCATCTCAATGTCATTTCATCTTCACATTTCATTTAAAAAAACAGTAATTAAATTCTTGAGGATATATTTTAAGCTTGTGTGACTACACAGAATTGCTGAATGTGTCCCTTATGAACTTTAACTATTAGTCATTTAATTTGGAAGAAATAATCAGGCATACTAAGGTAGCACCTCCGTAACAGAAATGCTAAATTTTGTACCAGTGTGTGCAGAATAACTAAATATCAAGTCATTCCATTTGTTCTTTATTTTAATATGTCTTTTTATTGCAATATCTTTAAAAAAAACAATCCTACCACTACATAAAAATGAGAGTATTCATAACCATTGTCTGGAAGCATTCTTTCCATGTATCCAACACACAACAGCAAAATTTTAATAGTTTTTCAAATTATGTTACCACAAGCAAGACAACAGTGAGGATATTGTAATGCAGTCTACATGGAGCTACCCTTGAAGAGCATTCGGAAGCTACAACTGGTGCAGAATGTGGCAGCATAGGCAGTTCTTGGGCCCCCAAAAATGGCCTATGTAACATCACAGCTCTGCAATTTGCATTGGCTACCAGTCTGCTTCTGGGTACAATTCAAGATGTTGGCAATCATCTTTTTTTTAAAATTTTTTATTCATAATACAATTAAAACAAAAATGGACAAAACATGACATTCCAGAATGAATTTTCCTAGCAGTTTGTTTCTCATGGTACAAAAACTTAATACATCATTCTTAACCTCTGTATAAGCCTCATCCTTCTATACAATACAATTATATATACAATTATATATACAATTATATGTACAGTTATATATATCTTTTAATTCTACCATTAACTTGAAGTCCGAGCAGTTCTCCTTAATTCATACCAACGATAAAATTTGTCCCAGATTTCGAAATATTCGTGTTCTGTCTTGTCTTTCATAATCATTGTAAGCCTGTCCATCTCAGCACATAATAAAATTTTATGCAGGATCTCTTCTTCCATTGGAGTTCCCTTATTCCTCCAATTTTGAGCAAAAACCAGTCTGGAAGCCGTTAAAATGTGTAACATTAAATAAAGTACGCCTTTGTCATGCATAGTTAAACCTAATAGAAAGAGTTCTGGTTTTGGTTCTACCACTCGCTCTAATATTTCGTCCAACCATACTTTAATCCTGTTCCAAAAATCACGAGCTCGCATGCATTCCCACCACATATGATAGTATGTTCCACTTGTCAGATTACATTTCCAACATTTAGGGGAGACATTGGTACACATTTTAGTCAATCTTGTGGGTGGGAGATGATGTTGGCAATCATCTTTGAAGCCCTTCATGGCAGGGGTCCAGGCTACTTGAGGGACTGTCTCATCCCACTGGGATTGGCTCATCCCACCTATACTTCAAGCCCTATCACCATGTTGGAATATTCATGAGCAGGAGGAGTCATGTAGTAACTCAGTCAGCCAATGTGAAGAAAGTGCTACTGAGTCTGTGCAAAAGGTATTGAGTTAGGAGCTAGATTTCCAGTCTCAGGTTTGTCTCTAAATCTCTCTGTAAGAAGTCTTCATTTGTGCTATGTTGCTGTAAAGAAGAATGTACGGTATTGTAAATATTTTGATATAAATATAAAGAAGTAATTTTGAATCAACTAACTGCAGTCAACTGTGAGAGCTAGAGAAATTAAAATTCTCTAACAGGTTATGAGCCCAGAGCTTACTACGGACTGCATTGTAATTTAAAGCTGGAAGAAATTGCCTGTGTTTAGAAAGTATAAGAACAAGGCAGAATATGCAGAATGGCTGCAATGGAATTTAAGGAAAGCTCTGTGCCTCATTTGGGCCAGAAGAATTACATTGTGTGGGCTGCTAAAATGGAATGTTTGCTCAAAGCAAAAGAGCTGTGGTATATTGTAGAAAATCCACCACAAGTGTTTGCAGCTGCTGATCAGAAAAGTCATGATCAAGCAATAGCTTATCTCATCTTGAATTTAGATGATGAACAATTTCTAAATGTTGCAAATTTAAAGACTGCAAAGGAGATTTGGTTGAAGTTGAGAGCTGTGCACGTGAATGTTTCTGCATGCAATATAGTGCAATTCTCAAGAAAACTTTACAGGGCCTGTTTGCAACCAGGCGAATCTGTGGAACAGCATTTAAATAAAATGCAAAGTTTATTTTTGGACTTAGAACAACGTGGGATTAAATTCCCTGAATCCCAGAAGGTTTTATTGGTGTTGAACAGTTTAGATAAAACCTGGGACACAGTTTCTGCGATATTTGAGTGTAAAGAAGAGCAAGAATTAAATTTTGAGGCTTTAAAGGCATATTTGCTTAATGAAGAAGAAAAGCAATATTTTAGGAACAGCCATGAGGAGGTGAAATTCCTGAGGAAGGGGTCCAGACTGCAAGTCTCCGGAGAAGAAACAAGCAGATGGGACTAAGTTGCATCAAAAGAGAGATTTTGCAAGCAGAGGGCTCAGCAAGAAAAGAATTGCTACATTTATGGAGCAAACACACATCTGAAAAGGAACTGTTTGCAGAGGAACAATTTGCAGTGAAGGACATTTATGCAAGCAAAGAAGACTGATTTGCAAAAGGAACATTTTGGTGTTGCAAAAGTTTGCTATCGCAACAGCAGAGACAAGTGGCTAATAGATAGTGGGGCAAGTCAAACTATTGTTAATGACTCTGAATTATTTTGCAGGTTTGTTCCAGTAGCACAAGAAGCTGCGGCTTTGGCACATGGCCAGAAAGCAAAAGTCATCGGAAGAGGCGATGTAAAAATTCCATATTTGGAATCAAAGTTTACCAATGTGGTTTGTGTACCTGAGATGGAACATAATTTGTTAAGTGTGTCTAATTTAGACAAACAAGGTTTTGAGACCATTTTTGTAAATGGGAAGTGTCTCATCAAAAGGAATGGGAATATTTGTGCAGAAGGCATAAAGGAAGATAATCTATATGCATTGCAGGGACAAAAGGTTCAATGTTCCCATATATTTAAGAATGTTGCAGAGCATGATTCATGTGTTCATCTTCTACATAGAAGACTTGGCTATGCAAGCTTTAAGGTTTTGCAGCAAATGCAAGAGTTTGCAAAAGGGCTAAATTTGAAGGGATGCAAAACATATTTGGACTGTGCAGTATGCAAAGCATCGAAGTCAAAGGCATTCCCAGTTAGTAAATATAGCACAAGACAAACAAAAAAAGCTCTAGAGCTGGTCCATGCAGATCTGGTGGGACCTATGCAAGCCAATTTGGGAGGAGCAAAATATGCACTGGTAATTGTTGATGATTATAGCAGGTATTCGTTTTGCTACTTGCTTAGAGGCAAGACAGAGGTGCTACAACAATTCAAACAGTGGTAAGTTTTGTAGAGAGAAGGTACAGACAACAAGTGTGTCAGTTGCAAACTGACAGAGGTACTGAATTTATGTCAACTAAATTCCAACAATGGTTGGGGCAGTTGGGGATAAGACACAGACGTACAAATCCTTACACAGCTGCAGAGAACGCTGTAGCTGGTGTTTTGCAAACAATGAAAGATTCATTATTAGAGGATTCTGGTATGAGCAGGTCATATTGGGAGAAGCCATATTGACTGCCAATTATATAGTTAACAGGCTGTGGAGTTTCTCCATTAATAATATTCCATATGCCATTCTATATGAGAGAAAGCCATCACTGGCACATTTGAGAATTTTTGGAAGTACTGCAAGGGTACATATTCCGAAAGCAATCAGAAGAAAGGGACAGCAAAAGGCAAGAAAGCTCAGGTTTGTGGGCTATGAGCCAGGATCAAAAGGATATCACTTTAGCGATGGAAGTAAAAGAATTGTAACTTCAAGGTCTGCTAATTTTGCAGAACAAAATTGGGACAGAATTAATGCAAATTCTGGGTATGTCTCCCTTAATGACAATAACTCATCTAATGATGGAAAAATTATTACTGAAGATGTCAATGTTCAGGGAGGAGAGGCTGAACAAGACATGAAGCCAGATAGACTTGAGACACAGGAGCAGTTAATACCACGTAGGTCAGAGCGATGTAATAAAGGAATTCCGCCTGACAGGTATTCTGCCAGCAAGGTAAAGGTTTGCAATGTGTGGTATGAGCCAAGAAGTTATAAAGAAGTGTTGGCATTACCAAAAGCTGAACAAGAAAGATGGAAGGAGGCCATGGATAAAGAGATGAAATCCATGGGAGATCATGAAGTATTTAAATTAATGACTTTGCCACAGGGAATCAAAGCTGTGGGTTGTAAGTGGGTATATAAGAAAAAGGTATTGCCAAATAATGATGTACAGTATAAGGCCAGGTTAGTGGCACAAGGTTTTTCACAATTAAAGAATATGCACTACGATGAAGTATTTGAGCCAACTGTGAAAAGTGAGAGTATAAGATTAGCACTGGCGTTGGCAGCGGCATATAAGCATAAAATCTGGCACTTTGATATCACAACTGCATTCCTCAATGCTGAGTTAGAGGAAGAAATGTATATAATCCAAGCACCAGGATATGAAATTGCAAAACCTAACATGGTGTATAAATTAAACAAGGCTATTTATGGGCTGAAGCAGTCAGCCAGAAACTGGAATATCTGTTTAAATACTGCTTTAAAGGGTCTTGGATTTAAAAGTTGCAAAGCTGATAATTGTATATATACTGGAGAGTTACAAGGAGGAAATTGTCTACTGTTATCATTTGTGGATGATCTTTGCTTCATCACAAAGGATGCATCACAAGTCAAGGAATTTGCTGATAAATTAGGAAAGAAATTTGAATTAAAGAATTTGGGAGAAATAAAAAATTATCTCGGTGTAGAGATACAGAAAAATGAAAAAGGTGGTTATATTCTCAGTCAAAGGAGAAAAATTGAGCAGTTATTGGAAAAATATAATATGAAAGATTGCAATACTGCTCCCACACCCGTGAGTACGGATTTTTATAATAGTTTAAGTGCGGACAAAGGTGAAACCTGTGATCAAGAGATGTATCACTCAGCAATAGGGAGTTTGTTATATCTATCACAGTGGTCCAGACCAGACATATCTTGCGCATTAAGCATTTTGAGTCATTTTACTGTTGCACCTACAAAGTTACATTGGATGGGTGTAAAAAGGGTTCTCAGATATTTAAAGGGAACTATAAATTTGGGTCTTCAAATACAGATTACTGAGGAATTGAAATTAAAGTGTTATGTCGATAGTGACTATACCAGTGTTTCTCAACCTTGACAATTTTAAGGCATGTGGAATTCCAATGGAATTCCAATGCTGGCTGTGGAATTCTGGGAGTTGAAGTCCACATGCCTTAAAATTGTCAAGGTTGAGAAACACTGGACTATGCAAATGACATAAACACAAGGAAATCAAATTCTGGGATTATAATATTGTTTGGAGGGACTCTGATTGGATGGAAATCCAGAAAACAAACAACTGTTGCTATTTCAACAGCGGAAGCAGAGTTTATGGCTTTATCTGAATTGTGTTCTGAAGTAACATGGTATGTACAGTTGTTGCAAGATTTAAATATTAATGTAAAAGAATCTGTAAAGGTATTTGAAGACAATGCTGCCTGTATAAAAATGGCAACTGGTGACAGGGTGAAGAACAGAAGTAAACATGTAGACATTAAGTATTGTAATGTCAGGGAAGCTGTAAAAGGAAAATTGATTAGTTTACATCATTGTTCTTCTGAGGATAATTTGGCAGACATGATGACTAAACCATTGGGTGGTGTTCACTATGGAGAATGTATTAAGTCAATAGGTCTGATGTCTCTTCCTGTCATGAAGGGAGGAGTGTTGCAATATTCATGAGCAGGAAGAGTCATGTGGTAACTCAGTCAACCAATGTGAAGGAAGTGCTACTGAATCTGCAAAAGGGTATTGAGTTAGGAGCTGGATTTCCAGTCTCAGGTTTGTCTCTGTATCTCTCTGTAAGAAGTCTTCATTTGTGCTATGTTGCTGTAAAGAAGAATGTATGGTATTGTAAATATTTTGATATAAATACAAAGAAGTTATTTTGAATCAGCTAAATGCAGACAATTGTGAGAGCTTCTGATTTATTTTTTCACCAATAGAGAAATTAAAATTCTCTAACACACCGTGATTATTCTGATTAGTGGGGTCCAGGAGAAGGGCCTTCTCTGCATTGCACCTGCCTCTGAAACAACTCCCCCCCCCCATGTGAGGTTGACTCCAACCCTCCTGATGTTTTGTAAGGGCCTAAAAACTCTGCTAGTTAGCTTGGGGCCCAAAATCACAGTGGAGGTAACAACAGATCCCACCTCCCCCCACCTTCCCCATCTATAATTGGATCATAGCGTTTGCAAGCATTGTAAACACAACAAATATCTATCATCTATCTATCTGTCTGTCTGTCTGTCTGTCTGTCTGTCTACCTACCTACCTATTTCTATCTATTTATATGTATAGTATAGAGATAGATAGATAGATGGATAGATGGATAGATAGATAGATAGATAGATAGATAGATAGATAGATAGATAGATAGATAGATAGATAGATAGTATCAGAAAGTTGTATCAGAACAGCTCCATAACAGAGTCTTTGCAAACAGTGAATGGTGAGGGGTACTGACTGAAGCAAATAACAACAACAACAATAATAATAATAAAGTTGGAATGGACCTTGGAGGTCATCAAGTCCAACCCCCTGCTCAGGCAGGTAACCCTATACCATTTTGGACAAATGGCTGTCCAGTCTCTTCTTAAAAACTTACAGTGTTGGAGCATTCACTGCTTCTGGAAGCAGGTTGTTCCACTGGTTAATTGTTCTACTGTCAGGAAGTTTCTCCTTAGTTCTAGGTTGCTTCTCTCTTTGGTTAGTTTCCACCCGTTGCTTCTTGTTCTGCCTTCAGGCGGTTTGGAGAATAGCTTGACTCCCTCTTCTTTGTGGCAGCCCCTTAGATATTGGAACACTGCTATCATTTCCATCCCCACCCCCCACCCCGTCCTTCTCTTCATTAAACTAGACATACCCAATTCCAGCAAGCAGTCCTTATATGTTTTAGCCTCCAGTCCCCTAATCATCTTTGTTGCTCTTCTCTGTACTCTTTCTAGAGGCTCAACATCTTTTTTACATCATGGTGACCAAAACTGGATGCAGAATTCCAAGTGTGGCCTTACCAAGGCATTGTAAAGTGGTATTAATACTTCACGTGATCTTGATTCTATCCCTCTGTTAATGCAGCCTAGCACTGTGTTGGCTTTTTTGGCAGCACACTGCTGGCTCATATTTAAATGATTGTCCACAATCATATGCAGAGCATATGTAGGGACAGATCTATTGGAACATGATGGAAGCATCATTATAAGATTTATAATGGTAATTGTGGGGGAGAAAAAGAAGCAGACTTTTTTCAGCAGCATCCATAGGATCTTGCTATTTTCTTCAATTTGAAGAAAGCAACGTTGCACCGTTTTGCCACAAGCTGACTCTTTTGGGGGCATGGATGCAATACATGTAGAAAAGACACAGGGCGAGTGCTTTCACTGATACAATTATTCATTTGTTCCCTGTTCTGTGGAAACCACTGATTTGCTCCCTGAGACTATGAAGCAGTACCCAAGGGCTGTTGGGAACATGATAAAGAACCATCTTCAAAGCTGCTGGACAAATGACCTATCTCCAGTAGTTTAGCATTTGTGTTTTTAACATATTAGTTATTTATTGGATGTCAGCAAATGCTTACTCTACTTCTGAAAAGTCACCCAACAGTCAGAATATAACTTTTAAAAATGAATAATTAATTACCATAAATTATTATGTTATTATATATCATAATATACTAATAATCCACTGTTAATTATTTATTTGGAAGATTGGCTGTTAAGCTGCTAATGTACTATTCTGAACACCTTAAAAAAAAAAAAACCACACCCTTAAAGAGTACTCTGTACTCTCAACTGAAAAAGCATTGTCCCAAATTAAAATGCTAGTACTTCTAGCTGTCTTGTTTTTATATTTTCAATATTGTCTTGACAAAGAGGTCTACGTGGATCAAAGAGACAAGCAACATAAGGAAAGAAAGAAAGAAAAAGAATCACAGAATTTTTTTTTATTTTAAAGAGAGAGTCTAACAGAAAAGGTGACAAATGTAGCACCCACTGAAAATCTGGAACATCCAAAGGTCAACTTCAGTGACAGACAACGTATCTTCGAACTCCGAAATTATGCAAGCAGAACAATGCCCCAAACACTCCAAGAAGCTCTTATTCTGACCTCAGTGCTGCACATGGTATAGTGCAGGGGTAGGCAACCCAAAACACTCAAAGAGCCACTTGGAACCATTTCCCACCAAAAACAAAACACTGGGAGCCGCAAAACCCTTTTGATATCTAAAATGAAGATAACACTGCATATATCCTTTTTTACCTTTATTATAGGTGTGTGTGTGTTTGTGTGTGTGTGTATGTGTGTGTATGTTTGTGTGCATATATATGTGTGTGTATGTGTGTGTGTATATATATATACACACACACACACACACACACATATATATACATACACATACACACACACACACACACACAGGTAAAAAAAGAATATATGCAGTGTTATCTTCATTTTAGATGTCAAAAGGGTCTCTCTCTCTCTCTCTGTCTCTCTCTCTCCCTCCCTCTCTATCTGCCCTTGGTCTGCCACTCCTCTTCCCCCTTCTCTTTCTTTCTCTCTCTTTCTTTCTTTCCTCTCTCTCTCTCTCTCTCTCTCTCTCTTTCTCTCCCCCCCTCTCCTATCTGCTGCTCACCTGGCAAGCTTCAAGCTGTTGTCCAACAAGCTCAGGGGTAGGCAACCTCGTCTCTTTTATGACTCATGGACTTCAACTCCCAGAATTCCTGAGTCAGCCTAGCTGGGCTAGCTAGCTCTCTCCTGCCTTTCCTGCTTCCTGCTTCCTGCAGGGACGCAGCAAAGGGAGGAGCTTCGCCCAGTAAGCTTTTCAGCTCCTCAGAGAACACTGTGAGTGCACTCTCTTTTACACACACACAAACACACACACACACACACACACACACACAGAGAGAGAGAGAGAGAGAGAGAGAGAGAGAGAGAGAGAGAGAGAGAAGCAGGGAAGCACAATTGCCTCTCTCTGTCTCTGTCTCTCTGTGCAAAGGCAGAGGAGGCTAGTAGCCAAAGAGGAAGGCTCAAAGAGCCGCATGCGGCTCCGGAGCCGCAGGTTGCCAACCTGTGGTATAGTGTGAATTACATAAGGCTGTTTAAATAAACTTTTTATGAATGTGTCCAAATATCAATACTTACAACCCAAAAGAGACCAACTTGCCAATCTTATCAAGTATAATATAAAACTCACAACACTAACTCATGTAGCAGGTGACAGAGTTTCCCACAAGAGTTCAGCTAATAGGAAGAACACTATGAATTTTATACTCAGACTGGCTTAAATATGTTAAGGTACATGGATGTTTGCTTAATTACTTCTCTACCAAGTAATATGAAAGATTCATGTGGAAGGGAAATGGAAAATGGCAATATTCTGCTACCCTTGTTAAAAATTTGGACTTTAAAACTTTCTCTCTCTCTCTTAATATGATAATTTAATTAATAACTAACTCATAACTCTTAGAAATCAACCAGACTTCTAATTTAGACTTCTAATGTTCAAGTAACTGTTAGAAAAACTGTCATTTTTACGTTCTGTTCATCTCTTAATGTTCTATGAATAGCTTTGGTCATGGTGACCCAAATTATTTTCCAGTCTTCTCTGCAACGCAGTTTCAGTGACATGCTGCCATTGCAGATACATACTAGATCCTTCTTAAAGCAATTAAGGAATTTTTTTTTTCAATTAAATGCTAAAAAAGAAAAACAGAAAAACATGAAGAGCCTATCTGGCTGAAGTAATTTTTCAGTGCCTCATACTAAAAGTCACAACTGTTTAAAGTTGTTTTTATTTCTTTCTACACATACAACTTTGCTGGGACAATGTAATATTATTATTTATTTTACAAGGTCTGTAAAAGGAGACAAATAAGAGAGAACACAGATAGTTTGTATTATGCAATGATGACATAAGGCTTTGTTTTAAGTAGGCAGATATTACCATATTAGAATACAATAGTATTACCATACTATTGACTATATACTGGAATAGAAAGATAAAGAAAAGGTGATTAATGTATACATTTCCAAGCCATTAAAACTATTTAAAACAAATCAATGCACACAAACAAACCTATAAAGCATGTTTTAGTACACAACTGTCATAATAAAAAAATCTGATACTTGATCAACAGAAGAACTGTATGAAAGAGACATTATATTTGAGCCCTCAGTTATCACATCTCTCCTTACACAGTTTTGTGGCGAACAAGATGTGATTTTGAAACAACTGTATTATACTTTCAAGTTCTTTTTTCAGCAACTACTACAATAGTTCAGCTTTGCAGTCATCTATTCTCATAAAAACAATGACATCTTTTGGGGAGATTAGCTTTTAGGGAACACTTAATATCTGACACTGCTGTGTTACTCAAAGCTAGTTTGCACATTATAGCTACCAAATATACGCCTCTATATGTTTCAACAAGCTTCTATGAATTTTGTACGTTTGATCAGTCACTATGTAGTAGCTCAAATTGAAGTGATAATTTGGACAAAAACTTAGTTATAACTTAGAGAAGAAAGAATGGTCTACAAAAGAAGTCACAGTATGTACACAGGCAGCAATTTAAAATAAACATCATAAAAGAACTTGTGACAGATAGATTGCCTGACAATCATATAGCCATTTGTTGCTATATGTTTGAGAAAAAATAGCCTGCATACACATAAAAAGATAAAAGTTTTTAGGATTAGTAAAGATCTTGAAAATAATGCTGTTATGCAACCACATCGGTCATAAAAAGCATTTCAAAAATTTGAAAAACAAAGCTATTGGGGTCATCTTACTTTAGGATCAGATTAAAATACAAAAAACCCAAAAGCCCATTTTAAAGCCACTACAACTTAATCAAGTTTCTATTGCAAACTTAAAAACATTATGAGGAAACAGTTCCTTTCTAAGTTAATTGTTACTTTTGTACTCCAAAATCAATACACTAAATGAGAAGGTCAATACTTGGCAGAAGATAGCTAATCTATATAATAAGAGCAGAAATATAAATACAGTTTGCTGTTCAAATACTAAATCTTTTTCAGTATCAAGATTTATTTTTTTTTAAGTCATGAAGCTCACCTTGTTTCTCTTCCAAAAACAAGAAAAGAAAACACCATTAAGTGAACAGGTTTCCTCTTAAAAGTTTTTATGCTCTGATACTTTCTCCTACAATTTAGAATAGTTTTCTTACGTACAGTAAAATCACAGAAATGGTTCCAGGAAATAAATATATAATGTAACAGTTCACTATTTTATTAAGACAGTGGAACTAAAACAGTCTAGGGAGCAATTTGCAGATATAGAAACAAATCACAAATATTTATTATCCAGGATGGTTAAATGTCCGTTTAATATTTATTTGATTGCCACACTGAAACTCAGGGGCCATCTTCATCTGCTCTCAGGAGGAAAGCACTGTCTGTAACATGGAGAAAAAGACTCCTGTGGCCAGCAGCTGTCTTGTAAAGGGCCAGGTTGGGCAAGGTTGGTCAGCAGTGAAAGCAAGAAGATGGCAAAGGTTAGTCAGGGTAGCAGGTGCTGCAGAGGGCAGAGATTCAAAAGGGCATAGACTGGAGAGGAGATAAGCAGGGAGGGGGAGCTGAAGTGCCTCTGTAGTCATAACCGTAGGCAGACTGTCAATCTTGATCACATGATCAGGGATGTTGCAATGGTCATAGTTTTGAAGATCAAGTCGGAAGTCCCTTCATTCAGTCTCATATGTTAAACATCACTGAATAAATGGTCGTAAGTCCATTTATGTTAAACATCACTGAATAAATGGTCGTAAGTCTATTTATGTTAAACATCACTGAATAAATGGTAGTTATGTTAAACATCACTGAATAAATGGTCATAAGTCTATTTATGTTAAACATCACTGAATAAATGGTCGTAAGTCCATTTATGTTAAACATCACTGAATAAATGGTCGTAAATCAAGGACTTTCTTTAGGTCAGGTGTAGGCAACCTTGGCTCTTTTATGACTCGTGGACGTCAACTCCCAGAATGCCTGAACCAGCACAGCTGGCTCAGGAATTCTGGGAATTGAAGTCCATGAGTCATAAAAGAGCCAAGGTTGCCAACCCCTGCTTTTTAGGTCAACTATCTTTCTATGATATGCCCTGTCCCAGGAAATACAGACTGTACAAGAATGCTCACAACTACACAATTTTAAAAATGTGAGAAAGGGACAAAATATTTAGACATTATATTATACCAAATTTTAATTAAAACACTGAAAAACATGACAGCTTCAAATACTTAATAACACAGATAAAGCAGACTAGAATTTGTTATTTTTGCTAGGATCATTGTATTTAAGGAATTGCAAAGAATCATATTCAAAATGATGCTGTGAATCTCATGTCAATCAAGGGGATTAATTTTCACCAAATTATTGAATGTTAAATAGCAAATGATATCACTCAACGTTTTATTTATCATAGAGAATATCAAAAACATTCTGAAAACGTAATCTTCCAACATTTAGTTTGCCACGAAGGGTCATTTGTCAGACCAATCAAAATAATGGCAGCCATGTATAGCTGATTTTATTACAGCTTTTCAAACAGTTGGCTGGAAGAAGAAACTATAGTAATGCAATGCAAATTATTCTAATTTCACAACAAATGTGCAAAGCCACTGTAAGAATGTATCCCCTCTAGTTCAAATACTGTAATCTAAGATATCATAATATGATTTCCGTTAATTCAAAAGTGTTGTAAGAAAAAGACACATCAATTCATAGAACTCTATCCTATACCCTGCCTTGAGCACATTCAATTAAAGTATAACCTTTAACAAGCATGTAGCTGAGGCAGTTATTTACATAACAGATTAATATCCCAGTTTCCTCATCTCCACCCCCGGTATAACAATGATATTTGTCTTCCTTCTAT
This sequence comes from Crotalus tigris, assembly GCF_016545835.1. Lineage (NCBI taxonomy): Eukaryota > Metazoa > Chordata > Lepidosauria > Squamata > Viperidae > Crotalus > Crotalus tigris. Next base: position 7,146,091 of record NW_024096505.1, read on the forward strand.
ATTCAGGTACTTCTTTCTTTATTTACATGACTTCTCTGGCCACCTATGTCATACAGGGACTCAACTCACAGTATATAAAGTATATTAAAACAAGTTTTAGTACAGGTCTCCTGTTGCCTTTCACGCAGCCCTGTACTGTATAATAAGCAATAAATAAATAGAAGCCAGTCTACAAGCTATCTATACAAAGAGTACGAAAGACTCTAAAACAGTGGTTCTCAACCTTTTTAATGCCACGACCCCCAACCGGTCGTAAGTTGAGGACTACCCAACCGGTCATAAGTCGAGGACTTTCCCTGCCCGGGAGCACCGCGCATGCGTGGTGCCGCCCCCTGCGCCAGCCGAGGCATAGCTGGCAAGCGGCAGAGACGGCGCAGGCCAACCACCGGCTGGGCCACCCGCTGGCCCAGCCCAAGGGAGGTAAGGCACCCGCCAGACCCCACGCGCACCAGCAACCCTCCCTGCGCCCACCGGCCTCCCACCTCTGGCCCTTTTTTACTTACATTTTTAGTAGTTGCTCAGCAGGGAGGGGTGGAAACTTCCAGACAGCTCGCCTTCACTGCAGACAACTTGCAGCACCGTTTGCAGAATGGGACTTTTGGCGGGCTCAGCAGGGCAGAGACAGCCTGGACAATTCCTATTGGCTTTTGAAAGCCAATAGAATTAGACTCTATTCAAGAGAGTCTATTCTATTGGCTTTCAAAAGCCAATAGAATAAAAGGGAGTAGCACAGCTAAGGAAAAGGGAAAAAAATGGTGGACTGCGTTGTTTGGCGACCCCCATGAAATGGTCGTTCGACCCCAAATGGGGTCCCGACCCACAGGTTGAGAACCACTGCTCTAAAATAAAGTGTTCCCTTCAAAAATGAAGAGAAGTTTTTTGAAAAAGGTCATCACTATTCTGGTAAAGAACAGCCAGTTCCAAAATGCTATAGGCCCATAATTAAATTTACTGTTTAATCCCTACAGAACAGTTACGTTTATGTCTCTCTTGCTTCTGTTTCAAGCCTATTTTCTTATACTGTTAAATGCAATAAACGTTTCAAATCAACATAGCTCATTATATCAAACATACTTCCACGTTTCCACCCTATAACTGGAAGCACACCTATGGACAATAGTGATACTATTACGTGGAGTAGATTTTTTTAACCTAGCTCCTTTCTGCCAGCACACACATGTGAGAGAAAGTGTATGTTTTTAAGAAGAGACTGAAAGCCATTGTCTGAAATGGTATAGGGTTTCTTGACTGAGCAGGGGGTTGGATTAGATGACTTCAAAGGTACCTTCCAACTTTATTATTATTATTACTTTAATAATAATAATTTTACAATATTTATAGACCACACAGCTCAATTGATTTCTGCCAGCCAATTCTTTAGCCCATAGCTTCCAGCTGTCAGTGCTGGGTAGCCCAGCTCTAGTGTGGTAATTTCTGGTAATTTCTCCTAGGAAATTTCTTCTCCTGGTAGAAGGAAGAAAAATAGATGAGAAAACTTATAGCAGCATCCCATGAAGCCTTTTCCCAGCTTGTGACCATGGAAGAGGTGAGCAGAGAACTTAAGTTGTTGAAAAAGATGCAGTGTAAGTTCCAAGGATTTCTGTGGGAAGAGATAGTCAAGTGGCAGAATGTTCCTGCAAAGTGAAGACTGGGGCATCATTAGCACTCAGGAGGCAAAGGAAGGAGTTTCAACATGCCCGGCTGAACACTTGTGAAAGGAAGAGAAATCTTATGCTTCTTTCACTTTTGCCTCCAATCACAAGAGGCTCTGACGTTAGATGGGCAGGGGCTACTTATGCAAACTGTTGTACAATATCCTTAACTTCATATGCTAGCAAAATACTGCTTAATATCAAAAATCAATGACCTAATTAAGGCATTACAAGGACCCAACCAACACTGGCAGAGCAAGCTACTGTATAACAACAGTGAAGCAAATTCAACACTCACAAGCCCTGATGAAGTTACCTAGTCAGGGAATGAAATGCCTATAAGCAAACAACCAAGTTCAGAGAGGATCAAGGACTCCACAGAGTTATAGGAGCTTCATATATTCTCTTCTTTTGGAGTTTTCTTTAACATCAAAGAAGCCGTTTACTCCGTTCTTTCCCATCCAAGCACACAGAGTCCCCAGGCACCTGGATAGGACTTCAGTGGCATCACAGTCTGCTGGGATAGTGAGGCTTCATGTAAATGTTAAACAATAGAGAGATTAGAGAAGTCATCAGTTAAATCTTTCCTTCCCACCACTACAATGCTCAAAATCCCTGACCTCCATAGGTAGTCCAGAAAGACGATATTGCAGGCCACCCACTGAGAAGTAAAAAAGATCAGAATAGATACACTTCCTCCATTCAGGCCCTGACAATGGTCACCTAGTAGGGCGACCAATGCTATTTCCAGGACTGAACCTGTTTTTTTGTTTATTCTTTTTACAGGCATTAGACAACTTTTTGTATTGCATAGTAATATAAATACTGACAACAAATAAAACCACAATAAATTTTTAAAAACTCAAACATCTTTAAATAGGTTTCCTACCTTCAAACAGTCATTTTTTTCTTAATTTTCTTTATCATAAAAATCAGGCACAAGCTATGTGCAACAAGGAAGTTTATTACTTAGGTTTTTTTCAAATGCCTCTGAACTAAAACTAGAACATTTGCCTTCCCTCTTTCTGAACTTTAAATACTGGCAGTGACTATGTAATGATTCTGAAAGGATGTCAAGGATACCGATGCAAAAGAATGTGGACAATCATAGCTTTCATTTATCTTGAACATCAGCTAGTTACACCTCACCTACGCATGTGCTAACAACCACTAGCCAATTGCTTATGGCAATCTGCCTACTGCTAAATTATTTTTTCCCCCCTCTAGTTAGAGTGTAGAAATGAGAGGCAGGCAGGAAAATACGCTTCAAAGAAGCTAGATGTGAGAGCTGGCATAATCATGCACATTCACAGCTAGCCATAAACCCATGGTGGCGAACCAATGGCACGCGTGTCACAGGCGGCACGCGGAGCCGTCTCTGGTGGCACGCGAGCCATTGCTGGGCCGAGCTGTTCCCTCCTCCTCTCCGCGCATGCAGTCTGGGAATAGGTGAGAGGCTGTAAAAGGAGCAACTTTTGGCAGAAGCAGCATTTGCTGCAGACAGCAAGAGAACGAGCACGAGTCGGAGCGGACAGCAAGTGAGTGAGCGAGTGAACACGAGCCAACAGCTCAGTGGCTATGCCCACTCAGTGGCCACGCCCACCTGGCACCCGGTGATGCATAAGTGGGTTTTGGGTTGCAGTTTGGGCACTCGGTCTCTAAAAGGTTCGCTATCACTGCCATAAGCTATGCCACTCATGTAACTGAAACACTCCCAAAATGTCATACTGGATTTTAAAAACAATAAAACAAATTTATCAAAGATACAACTATCAACCTGAATTAGTTACATAACTTTAATTGAGCCAAATAGCATTCTACCATTGTACTAAGTACAATGAAGGCCGCCATGTTCATTTTCTGACTGTAAGGTATTTTGGAACCATCTGATAGTTCAACACTGGAAATCTATTTTTCAACTCAAGGAATTCATCTTGCATTTCTTACTGATTCTTATAGCCCTACCCAAAGATACCAGAAAAAATGAATAGTATTTCCAAAAGATATGAGGGGTGTTCAATGCTTTACAGAATTTCAGGCTTCTTTATTGAATAATTATCAATAAATCAGATCATAAATTGTTTAAAATAGAATCACACGAAAATAAGCATACTGAGAATATCAGCATAATCTACATTTTAATACATTTCCTTGATAGAGATTTTTAGCAAAAGAAGCTACATACAGAAGCTTTTTATTTTATTCAAATCTTCTTTCTGAAGTACCAATCATTTTACAAGAAATATATAATAGATATTATGTGAATTAAAAGCATAACATTCCTTTGGATATTTTTGCAAGATGTAGGCTTCCTTGGCTAAATGGCTCTGTCCAGATTACAAATTTGAACTATTGCTTTAGCCAGAGCAGTACAAGTTACCAACCCAGGACGTGGCTGCTCCTGATATAAATTATCAATTAAAGTGTTCCAAAATTGTATCAAATGTTCCAGAATGAACAAATCTGTATTTTGTATAAGATTTAAACAATTAAAAATATATTTCTGTATAAAGTTAAAATCACCAGAATACACACTTCCAGCAAAATGTTCATTGCTTCTCGAACCCATTAACTCACCATTCTCATCAAGTAAATCCTCTTCATCATCTCCATCATTGTCCTCCTCCATTGCTTCCTCATCATCTTCTTCCTCCTCTTCCTCTTCCATATCCTCCTGCTCCAAATCTGGGTCCACATCTGGATCACTCCCTGAGACTGACTCGTCCGACATGATTCCCAATAGCACTCCTTGTGCATTACCTGCTCATGATCGATATTACAGCAGCCCTACAAATTAAAATAGATGAAATAAACATCAAACAAAATTTAGAAGCTGTAAGACATGATGTAGCACAAGCCAAGTTTGTTGAAAATTCTCCAGATTCTTGTATTACTAACTTAAGAGTTCTTATAAACACATTACTTTTTAAAGTTATATCCGTTTCATGATAAGGCATGAGAATAATGACAAAGTTTCCAACCATCTTTTTAAATTTACAGCTGAAAATATAACATGGTAACCAGCACTTTAAACATTTGCGCATCTCTGATACAATTCCAAACTTGAAGCAAATTTAAATTTTCTTAAAACATGCATGCATGCATGATTATAATCTATTATATCTGAATCTTTCCTGATTAATATTTTCCAATGAATGTAATATAAAACATGCCTACACACATTTGCTCACTTTATAATAAAATGTTATTCTCAATTTTTAAAAACTCTGTGAAGTCTGTCACACACACTTTTAAAATGAAAAAGATAAACATTTACCAAATGATAACTTAATGTTGTAACTCATGCTGTCATTAGTGCATATAATGGTCTACAGAATTTTCTATAATAAATTTTAATTGCAAGTCATATATTTAATGCAAACACAGATATACAATCAATCAACATTTACAGAATAACAAGATACAGTATGTGTACAACCAAAAGAGCAATAATAAGGTAAGTAGATGAACAATATAAAATCAAAGTTAAATAGTGGAATAGATTAAGGAATTGAAAAATTAACAAGTAAAGGTAGTTGTTATTGAAATACCTGCATCAATATAGGTTTACAACATTATAATGTTTTAAAGCATAATCAATTTTTGGTCTTCTTCAGTTCTGAAGACACTTCTTGGATGAGAAACAAAACATCTTCAGGCAAAAACAAAGAAAGTTGAAAAAAGCACCTTTGGTACAGCCTAATATGAAAATAGTTTATACTGCAGTTTAATGGAAATGTACTTCTCAATAATATGTTGGTTGAATGTTAAGCTTATAGTCACTTTTGTATAGTGCAAGAAATGTAACCCAGTAATATGTGAACAATTTGCAACTAGCACAAACTTCAATTTGCATAAGACTCTGGAGTCCTTCCAGAGTAAATTCTGAGGGCCAGGGGAGGTTGGATAGGTAGGATTATAACTCTTCAGGTTTACCAGGGAAGGTATTTCTTTAAAGAAAAGTATATATTTGGATTTTATTCATGAGTTATTTTTGACTTGCAAAACCCAGAACAGATTTGATCCTACCTAAAAGTGTAAATGCACAGCATACTTAAATGACTGAGCAATGAATATGGTCTTCTAACCCTTATTGGCTACACATGTAAGAAGCCAGCGAGTCACAGTTTACAATAATTATGTGAACGCAGTCAGGGGTGCTAAGTGAGGAAATCATAGGGTAGTATGACACGTGAACCCAACATTGTATAGCTGCAAAATACAGAAAATTATTAAGAGCAAAATAAGGAACCTAAAGTACAAGCCAACCCAAATTGATCACTGTTTAAATATATACTGATTGCTTTCATTTCTCCAGACCTGATTAAATTTCTAACCTAAATCTAATCTAAAAAATTAGATTTCTAATCTAATCAGATTAAGTATAGGAAAAAAGACAAAAAGAAAGAAAAATAAAGCCAGAGAGCAAGAAGACAGTTATATAACAACTCCTTTAAAATAAACATAATGTTAAATGTGACGTCTGTGCTTCCCAAAGCTTGTTTATTTCCTTTTTAAATTAGTTCTAAATTTATCTTCCAAGCAAATAGGAATATGTTCTATTTTTTTTAACGTAAATAACCAGGTTGGCTTCAGACCTTCAATTGTGACTTCTCTAATAAAATTCAATAAAAGATCAACATAACAAAATCAAATCCAGTCAGATTTAAGGATTTTTCCTAAAAATTTTCCATACATATATGCACACACAAAAGATGGATTAAAACATTTTTTATCAGTTTTGGTGTGTCACAGTATGCAGCTGGAAGAAAACATATGAAGGTCCTTTATGAAACCTACAAGTTTAATTTTATAGCAAACATTAATATAGTTCTAGTAAAAAGTTGTAATGATTTTAGTTTATGATAAGAAAATTGAATATAATACTTCTAATGGAAGTTTTTTATTTTAATAATGTGTTTAAAGCTATCAGTCTTTATTTGACAAATAAAATATGTACAGAAGGTAGCAAAAGTGTAGACAATGTATCATATAAATTACATTAAATGCTCAAATTGGTTGCCATTTTTCGTAAACAATTCCTTACTCCTTTGATGTCTTTGAACATTTCTATGTATAGTAACATTTTCTCTGAAAAAAAATTATTAAAACATATTATGATTGTGCTCTGGGCCTGACTTTTGATACATCCTATATACAATAAAAATCTTATCAAAACCAATTTTATTTTAGGAAAGGTCATACCCAAGCAGTGTCAACTTATACTGATGAACCACTTAGCAAAGTCTGATCATAAATCCAGCCCTCCCTCATCTGCATACCCATTCCAGTTATATCACCAAGTGCTACTTTAGAGGCATACCTGAAAGCATGATAAAACTTGAGATATAAAATATGAATACTCTATCCCAGTCAAGAAACCACAACAGACATTAGCTTGCCCTCATTTTTCACACAAGCCTAACCCAGTTCAAAACCATCTACCAAGGAAAATTACATAATACACCCACTTCCCTAGTTATAGGTCTGTGGTGGCGAACCTATGGCACAGGTGGCACGCAGAGCCCTCTCTGTGGGCATGCGTGCCATCGCCCCAGTCCTTTTCACTTTAGGCCTCCGACACCGTGTGCAAAAAAAAAAAAAGGTTCAATCAATCAATTTCAACTTATCGTGGAAAAAAAAAAGATCTCACAAAGTTGGAATTGATTGATTGAACTTTTTAGTCCCACCTAGTCTGCCATTACCACCGCAGCCACGCCCACCCAATGGGCCACGCCCAACCAGCACATGATGATACATAAGTGGGTTTTGGGTTTCGGTTTGGGCACTCGGTCTCTAAAAGGTTCACCATCACTGTTATAGGTTATTCCAACCTTTATCTCTCTGCACACGCACGTGCGCGCGCGCGCGTGCACACACACACACACACAGATATGCACATATCAGCATTTAATCCAATGATGGCAGCACTCATTTCAAATTGATGAGCAAATTATTTTCAAATGATTAATTACAGTATGTTGACAGTTCAGAAATATCTCTTAATAAAATCATCTTCTATTTCCCTAACATAATAGGTACCATATAAAAAGTTGTATTTTTATGCATTACTTTATGACAAAAAAATACCTAGGATTGTATGGCTCTGGGTGTAAAATTGATCTAGAATAAGTGTGATAAATCACAAGGTTAAGATAAAGAAATAAGAAGAAGCAGTAGGAGAAAAATAAAAAGTAGAGGAAGAAGAATTCGATTTCCTTACATAAGAAAACAGTTCAGTATTTATTCCAAGAATCTATTGTATAAACATTAACCTCATATTTGTGAATGTCTTTTACTAAGCTACAGCCGCTTATTACTCTAGTATTTACCAATGGGAAGCAAGTGGAAAATAGATATTTCAAAATTTTGAATAAAAATAGACATGAAAATCAGGTCTCATAATTTTTTTATATAATTCCAGTTTCCTATGTAAGTATCTCCATTCATCCAATAATTTTAAAAATTAAATTTACTTACTTTTTGGAAACATCAGATAAATATATATATCAAAAATTATTTTTTACAAAAAATATTTTACTATTATCAATAAAAGGGCAAATAAGCTAATTTGGGAGCCTAACATTTCCTAAATACAACAGAAATTCAATTCAGAACCAAATCTCTCAAGCTGATAAATAAATTTGATTTATTGCATTTTCATGCAAAATTTACCTTATTAAAATGACCTATACATTTATAATTAACAATCCATGACACAAAATTTCAGATAATTCCCAAGAGTAGAGAAGATTTGTGTGAAAGAGGTATCCACAAAGGAATGAATTATCCAAAAGGGTACAAGCAATAATTGCAATTAAAAGCTGATGTACTAACAAAAGAAGATAAAAGCCAAACTGTATTTGCTGTATTTTTTAAATTATTTCTTTGGTAGATTAACAAAAGAGGATATAGTAGCAGAAAAATTTGGCAAACAGAAACACACACACACACACACACACACACACACACACACACACACACACAAACTTGAGATGAGAAAAGATGACGCAGTCTTTTACCAACTCCATTATATTCGAATTGAGTAGAATAACTCAGTATCCATTCTAATTCTAGAAAAAAAATTAAGTTCATGGCAGTATCTGATGATAAGTATAGAACAAAAACTGCTGGTGACAGAACAGGTTGCCTCATTTACAATATGAGTCACAAAGTTCCCAGGCTGTGCTATCTACCAAAGTAACTCTCAAAGCCAATTGCATACAAATACTCCAATAAATATTTTTAGCTGTAGGCTAGATTCAGATTGCATAATATATTAAATTACTATCTAAACTATTAGCACGTATATCTGGGTTGCACTACATAACTGAGAGGGTGGCAAACATTTGCTTTTATTTATTTCTTTTATTTATATAATCTATAATCCTTATTCTAATCTAGGCCTATCTTGATGTAGAAAACCAACTTGGCATGGGACTTGGCTTAGTAAGAAAGAGGTATTAATAAGGATTACTTTTGCTGCAATCTAAGAACAACCCAAATCTAACCCACTTTGAATGTCCATGTAAATGGTAAAACTTTTATATAACATCAGTAACTTATTCTTTCAACATAGCTATCAGATTTCATACTAGACACTGCCTAAATCTTGCCTTTTCAGAAACTCATTCCCATATTTAAGAACACACTTACAGCAGAAGCAAATTAACTTCTAACTAATTAAGCTAGGCCTTTATTTGTTGACTTTCTGAAGCAACAAAACTTTGGCAAATCATTCTGCTCTTTGACTTTGAAAGGATAACTTCTGCCTTACCAGCTACATTTTTACAATAGCACTCTATTATACATTAAGAACATTGTGTAAATTGCAAGACACGTAATACTAGTTAAGCATACAAATTAAACACAAGTTTAAACACAAGTAGAAAAATGTATGGATGAAAATAAAGCATTGTATACCAAATGTATAATGCAGTTCATATTGAATACCACAAATTAGATTATGAATATTTTGCAAATCTTGTCAAGAGTTGCAATACTCTTCCTTGGAGTTTGACTTGAAGATGAAAAAGCATGAATGAATAGTAATATTCTGGACTGGTACATATATACATTTTTTGCACTAGGCTTTTTTTCCCCTATTCTCTATTTTACTTTATACTTTTTAAAAAAGGTAAAATATATTTGCAAAAATATTATAAGGTTTAATTTCCAAAACAATATTCATAAATATTTCCAATAAGAAGTGGAGCTTCAAGCCACACTTTAATCATTCTGGAAAGAGTCAGAATGGTTATTTAAGCAGAAATAAGAGGCACGGCATAAAACACTAATTTATAAATCAGTGACCAGCTGACCAGCTTACTGATCTCAATATTGACTTTATACAGACCTATCTTCACGAGTCTTTCCTGGATGCTGTATTATTATAAACCAAATTATGCACCAGGTAATACATTATTTTGAGTTTTTTCTATCGTGGTGCTATTATTTCAATGAAACATTTTTGGTACATCATTTCTGTATAGATATTTATGTTTTTAAGCACTTAATCAGAAAAGTTAAAGGGCTGTATCATGTTTAGCTCTTCTGAGTGTATTGGCAACATTCAGAATAAACATACACAACATAGCTGTGTATGGTTTGTATTTGTATTGCTTTGATAAGAACAGATTTAGAACATATGGGAAAGTGGATGCAATGCTGGTGGCAACTCATTAAAGCCGCTATTTCTCTTTCCAGGAAAAACATCTATTTCCATCCAAAACACTGCACATTTGTAGTTACAGTTTTTAATGTTAATTTCACATTTTGGAAATCGTAGATATGTGTGATTTACATGGGAAAGTTTGCACTAATGTATTCATGAGCTATTTACCCAAATCCACTTTTGTGTGAGTTGGCAAACTTACCAAAAGCCTTCACTTAACTCAGTGGTTCTCAACCTTTTTAATGCCGCGACCCCCAACTGGTCATAAGTCGAGGACTAAACCGGTCGTAAGTCGAGGACTAAACCAGTCGTAAGTCGAGGACTACCCAACCAGTCGTAAATCGAGGACTTTCCCTGCCCGGGAGCGCCGTGCATGCGTGGTGCCGCCCCCTGCGCCGGCCGAGGCGTAGCTGGCAAGCGGCAGAGACAGAGCAGGCCGACCACCAGCTGGCCCAGCAGCTGGCCCAGCCCAAGGGAGGTAAGGCACCCGCCGGAAAAGGGGAAAAAATGGCGGACAGCCTTGCTTGGCGACCCCCGTGAAATGGTTGATCGACCCCAAATGGGGTCGCGACCCATAGGTTGAGAACCGCTGACTTAACTAGTTTCTTGTTCTGTCATGATTAAAAAATTATTATATTCTGCTTTGAAAATCTGTACAGAAAATAACTGCCATGTGATACAGAAATGCAAATATATATTATTTGGAACTCAACAAACATCCAATAGATACAAGATGAAAAAGCATTAGATAGTTAACCTCATAGGGCAATAATACTATTTCCTGAATTTAATAAACAAATATCTACTATCATAAATGCATATTTTAAAACTTATTTTAGAACCCTGGAAAAAGTAGACACAAGCACTCTTTTTCTTTTTATCAGATAGAACTTATCAGTTCAAGAAATGGAAAAATAGATTTCTATAGAACTGAAAAACTGTTTATTGATTAGAAATATATTTCTACTGATAATATTTTACAAAATAATTGGTTGATTAGTTCCAATTAATGAATTCAAATGAGATGTTTAGTTATTCCTTAAAATCTTGACAATCAAGAACATTATCACTGTTTAAATAATAGCATGTTTTATATTATTTAAAGTCAGAGAATCCTTATTAATATTACACAAACTCTATCAAATACAACTCTCTTAAATGTCTTTAAAATGTATGGGAAGAGAAATGAATCTGTTGAGACTTCTCGGAACTTTATATAATACAAAATTGGTTTTAAATTTATTTTGAGAGGAACTAATATAACATCAATATTACTACTTCCCCTTAAAATTATATTACATAAATTAAAATACTTCCATATTGTTTTGCAATATGCATATTTCAATAATTACATCTATTTAGTTACTTGGTTTAACAAATGTTTTGAGTAAATTTAAAAAATTCACAACAGCCTTTAATAATTTATGCTCTAGTTAGCTTCTAGACTTACAGTATTATAATATTTGAAAATAAAAAATGCATCTTTTTCTGGATCAATGGTATTCAAAAATATGGGAAAGCACACTGGTTAAAACATTAATACAACAGCAGCAAATCCTGAATAAACTTTTAACTATAGTATGCTTGCATCCAATTTCCATTTTAACTATATCTATAAACTAATTCCTAATAAATAACCTCCATCTTTCTGAAAGTAAACTTTAAATATGAATGTTTGTAATGATGTATCTCAAAATAAGAGTCCCAAACTTTGGAGCATGTTTCTTTCTTCTCCTTTTTATATCTGTGTAGTTTGTTTATTCTTAAAATTTTTCTATGCAGAATTCAATGGTTTCTCAATCATTGTATGATTTACTCAAGACCTTTAAAGAAAATTGTTTGGATACTCAAAAAATTATTATTTCCATCCTAAATAAAATCCTGTAGCACTTTTAAAAAATCACTATATTTTACCATACTATTTGTTATTTCTTGATGCATTTGTTTTTATCATTCCTTTAACAAAGTATTTTACTCTCTCAAGGACTTTTTTTCCTTGCTGACCTCCAGACTTGTATATGCATAGAAATTGTACAAGAATGAATATATTCTTTCCTCTCTTGCTAGATTAGAATCTGTTTGTGGAAAGTGTATTCTGGATCAAGGCTATAGTTTCTACATTTTCAATCTGTACAATAATGCAGAGTCTTGCATTGTTCATTACTATATACAAATATGCAAGGGACACTAAATGTTAGCTCTTCAATGGAGAATTATTTAGGAACACTACATATAAACACTAGAATAATATAACTAATAGGGTTGTCTATTTTGCAAGTAAGAAAATTTATATTGGAAAAGTCAAGATGATACAATGTTGCAAATACACTTACTTAAAGTAAACGATGCATAACTCAAAAGGACTAGCTAGCAAATAGCTATGTTTCAGGCTTAACAATTTCAAACTCTTATATTACAATGCTGCAATAGAAAAGGATTATGAAAAGCTGTATTTGTCAACATTCCTTCTTTTGTACAAATTATTACAGATACTAGAGTCTCAGTGATTTAATATATGATGTACAATCAATTCCTTCTTGTCTGTATTACTCTAAGGTAGTACTGCTCCATGAATAAATAAAGAAGCATACTTAACGTATTTACAAAGTTATATAAGATTGCATTAGATAAAAAGATAATCAATGATTATAGTTGTCTGGTAATAGACACTTTAGACTCCCTGAAAAAAATGGGCCAAAGTACAGCCTACTGGTAAAAAGACCCGCTTCAATGAAGGATATGCTAACATAGAAGGATTACGAAGGATTCACTTCAAATTGAGATCCACCAGAGTTATAACATATACTTTGTACACACTACTAATGCTTACTGTCAGAATTATGAGAAATGATATTGACAGCAAATATTCTGAGCAAATTCAGATGGTCTTCACCATTGTCCAGTTTTTCAAAAAAAAAAGGAAAAAAAATAGAAAATGGAATTTCCAAAAGTTAATTTCTAGTTAAATAAAGTGCATAAATCCAAAGTTTAACTAATACAACTCTTTAACAAAAGCCTTAATAAGTATTGTGTTGGCTAGCATATAAAAAATTACAGAAATAACATCATCAACTGAAACTTATTGTTACTTGCAATAATGAGGACAGCAGAATTCACTACTATTCAGGTTTGAGGATTGCTCAAAAAACAACATTCTAAAAATATGATATTGACCCTAATTCTATAGTGCAGATTAAGATTCCTACTAAGGCGACCAGATCACTGTTGCAAAATTTCAGACACCACTTGGTTGTCACAAACAGCAGGAACTATGCATTTTCTATATTCGGTTCCATTGGATGTTATTACCTGTTGAGATGGCTGCATTTTATTTTGTAAAGCATCAGACACATTGGTAAATACAAATAAAAACCTTTAAAAAGCATTTGGAAAAATTAAGCTTATTCATATATGTGTACAAAATATAGATTTACGACTGTTCCAATATTTCATATGAGACACACATGACACTCCCACATTCCCTTTCCATTTCTGTTTCATAAATTAATCACTTAAATTCAGCTGTCTTTTCACTCTTAATTATTCTGAACACTCACTTTGCTGACCTAGTTTACGTGTAATGCAAATCCACAATGTAGCTTACACGTTTTGCTTACTTAGAATACTGAAGCCGTCCTAAGGGGGGGGAAAACAGATTTAAAATTTAAAAATAATGGTAGATGGGTTCACATAAACTCCCTTATTGATCACTTTCACAATCACACCTCTTGGTTTGGAAAGTACAATGATCAGCTTTAGACAAAACTTGGCTGAAGCATGTAGCTGAAGACCCAGGAAAACCCAGACTCATTAACAGAATAGAAACAACTAGCCCATAACCAACAAAAATAGAAGAATGTGCTACTGTATATGTCTGATATCCTGCCTTTCCTTCAGAAGCTCAAGATGCTTTAAAAGCACTTTTTAATGTTACTCTATAATCACAATCCTGTAAATTAAGTTTGTACTGACACTGTTTCAAAGTAACACAGTGCACTGAATTTCCATGGTTAAGAATAGACTTGAACCCCAATTTATTCCATCAGAATCCTGTAGCATAATCAATAAATTATCCCGGATTAATGTGTGAATTGTTTGACTGAATAAGTCCTCTTTGATCCTGTCCTGTTTCTTTAACTATGTCAAGCCTTACTAAACTCAAACTTATTAGAACAATTTCTGATATGCTCCTGCACAAAATATAAGGACAGGAGTTTCTTATCTTTCCCATTTCTCTACATCTCTGTCTTATTCAAATTAGAATTTTCCACACTTTCCAGGAAAATTATAAAAAAGATGCAAAAGCTATTAATGTTCTAAAAATCTGTACCGTATATGAATGGAAAATCTGTACTTCAGATAAAACTGAAAAATGGAAGAAACACAAGTCAATTATATATATTTCCCTTCCCTAGGATATAAAAAAAATCTCTTGACAAATCAGCCCACAGTTCTCACATGAGGCACAAATTACCAGGCTCTAATTTTCCTACTTCAGACACATTCCATGAAAATGCTCTGGAGAAGGTTTTAATGCTGGGAAAGGTAGAATGAAAGAGAAAAAAAGAACAGCCAGCAGCAAAGTGGATAGATTCAGTTACAGTGGTGATCAGTGCACTCTTGGGAGTCCTGAAAAAACACGTTAGAATAGATCATCTGGAAGAAAATCTATGTATGTAGTCTCTAAAAGTAAAAAATGACTTGATGGCACATAATCAATCAGTCTTTATACAAACATTTGGCTATCAAGCATCTCTATCTTCCCTTTTTTCAAGTTTTGCTTTCTATCATGCTATTATCCTTCAGTTCTCTGATCATGGCATTAAGTATTTATGTATTAATTCAATTTCTGATGCCACCCAATTGCCAAGTGATTCAAAGCTTCTAACAAAGGAGATTAAAACAAAACCGAGACAGTAAATATTTAAAAAGTCAAGATAATAAAACAGCCATACCAGGAGAATGGCTTGTCATTAAGTAGGTGTTATTTTTTACTGACCACATAGATTTTCTCCAGGAGGATATATCTGCCATCTGATTCTTCAGACCTTTCAACAGTACACCTACCACCACTATAACTGAGTGTCTCCACTTCAAAGGGGAAGACAAAGACACAAATATATAATAACTTGTGAATTCACAAATCATCCCAGTCCAGTGCTAGAGGAACAGCCAGGTTTTTAAGACAACTTAAAGGCAACATAATTGAACAGGGTGGGGGAAGAAGGGGCATGCTATCCCAAAGGGCAGCCATAAGAGCAGAGAAGGCATTACTCCTTGACCCCATTGATGACATTTCTTTATTGACAAGACCCTGTCAGATCTCATAGGGCAGGCAGGAACCACAAGAGAGAGGTAGGGTCACACATATCCAGGTTCTAAGCCATGAAGGATCATCAGCACCTTGAATTCAACTCAAAAACCAAAAGCTACATTCTGCACCAGGTATAGCTTCCAACTACCGGTAGTCTTTAATGATAGCCCCATTCATTATGGTCTCCTCTTCTAGTACAATCACATTTTTCAAAAATCTATTTCTTATCCAATCCTCCAGAACAGATGCACCAGTATACTGGGGGTAAATCTGTTCCAGGCAAATTCTGTTCCCTCAATAGACACAATGTATCTTCACATTTTTCTACAATAACTTCATTTAATATGTGACATAACTATCCTAACTCATACTTTCCAGTTTTTCAAACCCTGATTCTCTGTGTCAAATGCAACCCATGGAGGCAAAAAAAAAAAAAAAAAAAATGCAACTTCAACCATTTGAACAGTGTCTATTTCACTTTAATACTCAATAGTAAGAGTAATTCTGATTTTAAAAATATGTCATAGATGTATATGTTAACATAAAATATTAACTTCTTTATATACAGACAAAAATAAAATAAAAACATTTACAAGTTAAGCAAGTAATCACAAGCTACATTTGGTAAGTTAAATAGAACAGACATCAAACAGCAACTATCAGGTGTTCTTCCTCTGAAGTTTTCAAAGTGTTACCACAAGACTTTGTTCACAACTGATTAAAATGGAAGGCAGGTAGCCAACTCTAAAGTTATATCATTATGCCCAAATCTTTCCACAATGCACATGTAAATCATTGTGCTACTTTTGTATCTTCAATGTTAATTTTATAATATTTTAGTCTTTTAAAAACGATCCAAAGATCTTCCAAAGAGTTCATAGTTATTTTGAACTAGCCAGCAGCAATAGCCCTATCCCTCGGGACGACAAATTATCACTCGGCATCTGGCTTACAACCTTATTCATATCTTTGCTCCCGGTACATGACTGCGTTTTACCTCAGGACCCTTAAAGTCTCCCAGCCTTCAAGGCAGCAAAACGTTAGAGAAGAAACCCCGCGCCTTTATTTACTGGAAACACTCTTCCTGTATCCAGTATTTATCCAGCTTCCTTCCCCCCACACCCACCCTCGAAAATCTCGACCCCGATCCCCTTCCTCACCCCTCCCCGTGCCGGCCTTTCCGTCCCAGGGTGCCCAACGCCAGAGCCTGGCTGAAGCAACGCCGCGGCCATGCATTCTCAGGGCGCCCGCGATGCCCGGCCTTCTTTCTCTGGCGCCTGGCTTTGCCACGGGGAGGCGGGGGCGGAGGGCTTCCAGTTCTCTGCCTCCCACCTCCCCCCCGGGCCCATCCGCTCCCCCGGCGCCTCCATTGGTGCGCGATCTCTTCCTCCTTTCATACATCCCCTTTGGCGACTCCAGCCGGAGTCCGGTCCAGTCTCACCTCCTAGTGGGGCTGCGGGCCAGGCCGCTGAGGGAGCCGGGGAGGGGGAGGGGGGAGGGCTGAGGCGCTCCGCGCGCTCCTGATTGCGCGCCGGCCCCCCGTTTAACGCTCGTCGTTGTCGCCGTCACCGCCTCCTCCTCTTTCTCGTCGCTCCTCAATCCCTCCGCTTGGGGTACGCAACGGTAATACGTCCCCTTAGTCGGAGCTACTAGGAGGATTTCCCCGGGCAGCAACAGGCACACCGACAGCAAAGGTTCCGAGAGTGTACAAAGGTTCCCACGTCCCTTGGGAGCTGGCACGGGAGGCGGAAAGGAGGCGAAAAGCGAAAGCGGAGGGTCGGAGGACCTACAGGAGGAACTCATTAGGGACCAAGATTGGGGTGGGGGGGGGAGAGAAGGTTATTCCTAAATGGTTAAAACAGAACCCGAGACAGTCCAGGCCTAGAAAGAAGGCGGGGAAGTTAAATCCCAGCGTCTCTCTTCTGGTCCTGTCAGAGCTCTTAGCAACTCAAATCAAGCAACTTCGTTCTGCTTGTTCGCCCTTCAACACCGCTATTGTACCAAGAAAGAAAGAAAAAAAGACAGGTGCCCACGTGGTCCTTGTGATAACAAAACAGTTAAAAGTGTCAGGTATTGTGGTGGTGTTTTTTTTCCTGTTCGTTAAAAAGTAGCAAAAGGTAATGTGGGGCTTGCATATAAACAGGAAAAACAAAAACAAATGTTGTTCTGAAGACCAACTGAAATAGCATAAAATATCAGAAAGCACTGGAGCAACCCCAAGAACTTTTGAATGTTTTGCAATATTACTGACTGAAAGTTGAGAGAAGAACAAGAGGAAAAACATTAAGTGTGCAGCCTGCAACTGAGGGATATATGCAGCCTTCAGCCTAATTTCACTGTGGTGAAAAAGAAATAGCTTGAGTAATTGAAGAAGGGGAACCAGGAAAAAGATAAGATCTGCAAGTATGAAAGCAAAAACTAAAGCACTGAAGAAGGATGGAAGGAAAGGCAGGAAGTTCTCTATAATGTACCAGCTAAAATCTTTTAATAAGCCATGTCATATTGCTCTTCCAGCAATCAGTGGGGACTGATTTTCAGCACACCCCAAATTATCCAAGCTCTAGCAGGGTCCACTGAGGCTGTTCCTCACTCCCCCACTGAGGAGTTTATTGTTACTCTATAACAAAGGTTTGGTCTGAACAAAGCTGTATTATAAATCAAGGCTGAAGTAAGTTCTTTATTCTCAATTCCCAGTTCCTAATTAATTTAAAAAATCCAAATACAATAGTCAGTAAACTGGATATAAAAACAATGTATTTACAATGATGAACCTAAAACTAGAATTATTTAATATCTTATATATTTGTAATCAGGATGCCCTGCCCTTCAGATTAAACAGTAATATAACATAATAAACATTGTTATTTTTATTCAAAGACAATTAAATGTAATATGGCATTTGAAAATTGAAATTATGTAGCAGCTGAACACTGCCATTCTATCATATGATCACACTGTTCTGGTTCTTTGATAAACTACTTAGGAAAGTAATAAGAGGTTTCACATTTTCACATAACAGTTCTCACAAAGGGGAGACAAGGAGGTTAATACTGGCTGATGAAATGAGATGGGTGATGAACCAGTTAGACTGAAGAGTTTTGGAGTTTCCAAAAGTTTATTTTCTCTAGAATGAATCAAAATATTCCAAAGTGGATAGAAAGACCGCTGAAGCATTCCTTTGTGGCCCAAAGACCACAAAGAGATGAAGAGATCATCCATCATGGGATCATATTTTGAAGGAAGAACAAGGAAGGAAATGCTCTACTAACTTGATAAGCTGCCAATCACAAGTAATTAACATCCTTAACTCTAAATGGGAAGGGGAAAGTAGACAAAACTATACACACAGATAGCCACAAGCTTAACCTAAGCATGTGTCAAGTAGAGAAGAATTAACCCAGAAATAAAGGTTCATGACGGGTGGTATTATACAAAGGACAGAAAATGCAGAAGAGGATAAAAAATGTCTGTTATATATGAAATTAAATGAGACATTTGAGTCAAAAATATCAAAACTCCTGACCCTGAGCTCTCCAGAATAGTTCTCAGCAGAAATATGAATAGTACTCATAGAAATCAAAAGTCAGAAAACAGAAGGCCTCACCTAGAAAGTATTGGTCTAAAGGCCATCATCACCATCTTGGGCAAGCTAATGAAGTCTCGTTTGTTAATGTAAATCTATAGTCAAAAACTGTTAATATCGTGAAAAATCTGGCATGCAAGATAATTACAGTACTAATATTGACCTGCTAATATGCGAACACCTGATAGGTGGAGATACTGCATTGCAACAACAAACTGCATTGCAACAACAAAAGGAGAATAAAATAGGTAGAGTCATTATCAGAGTTCAAGCTAAAAAGTAACAAAAGCAAGTGGAAGAAAGAATAACAGAAATAACTATCTTGTTTTAACATCTAGTCTAGATCTTGTAAAGTAGTCATATAAAGAGAAAAATTTGAGGTGGATAGATAAAAATAGAAGCCAGTCTTTAGAACACAAATGGGATGTGGGTGTAAGATATCTTTAATAAAAAGGCCTCTTTTTATAAGGATGCTGCAACTTTTATGAGAATCCTTATAGAGTTACAGGAGACCCTTGCACTATGAAACGGACTATGAAAACTCATAATCAGACTATATAGTTAAATAAGAAAACTCTGACGAGACTTAGTAGGGCTGGCAGATGAAATAACTAAGAATAAGGAAATTCACTGCCAATCCTACCCAGAGAGCCAAGATGTAAAGCTCAAAGGGAAACATGACAATGCTCCCGTGGGGGAAAAAAAATCCATTGCTCTTCTCCTATTTTCCAAAATTTCTGTGGATATAGTTGAACCTTTATCAAAAGCAGTGAAAAAGAACCATTATATAGTATTCTGGCCTCCCACGCCCTGACACTTGTCACGTCACATGGCTCGTCATGCCTGTGAGCAGCGGAAACAACCTGAAGCACCACACAGCTTCTTGCCATGAGCGGCAGCAATAGCGTGAAGCACCATGCAGCCTGCCGTGAGCAGCAGAAACAGCCCAAAGCACCGCATGACTTCTTGCCCCGAGTGGCAGTAATGGCATGAAGCATCATGCGGTCTCTTGTCGCAAGCACGGCAATGGCACAAGGCTCCACGTAGCATCTGGCCGCAAGTGGCAGCAAGTGGCTGCTGAATAAGTGAAGCTGTGGCGTGACAGGTGTTGGGGCATAGGAGGCCTGGCTGCGGCAGTCTTAAAGTAAGACAACCACCAAAAATAAGACCTAGTGCCTCTTTTGGAGGAAAAAAAAATGTAAGACCGGGTCTTATTTTCAGGGATATACGGGTATGTCTACTAAAACCATAAACATTAAAAACCTGGCACCAATGGAATTCCCTTCTGCATGTGGAGGGGAGCTGGCTGTTCTCTTTCGGTTCTCACCTAAAAGATGTTGCTCTTTCTTTGTTCCTAGCACTACCTGCATCATTGTACAGAATGTAGAGGTTAACTGAAAGCCTGCCTGTTTGAGAAGACTGTGTGTTCCTTTGTCTAATCGAGGAAAAAGTTGTAAGCGAGAAATAGTACTGTTTATTTCAGAGGCATGCCTCATTACCAAAATCCAAGCAGGATTTTTAGCCTTTGACTGGATACAGTTGCAGCTTGCTCCAGGCCTTCTAGGGTCTCCCCCATGCCCGAGGCACCTCACACTCCTTATCTTACCATACTGCCTCTCTGCTCAGGGGCTGAAAAATCAAAGCTGGATTTTGGCTGCCTCTCATCTTTAAGTACTGGCTGAAAGAATTGCCTGCTGAAGGATTTCAGCATTATGCCTGCTTGGATTTCAGTTATGTGGTGCAATGCTTTGTAATGTCTGGAAGTGCTTTATCAGCTATAAAGCATCATTTTTCAGGCTATTGTTTATTCGAACCATTGATAAACAAATGGTCATAAGTTGAGGACTATCTTTAAAGTGATTGTGATAGTGTATGCACATCTATGTGGAGATAGCTGAAACATTACAATGATTTGGAAAAAGGTGTTTCTTACCTGCTTGCACAGACTGCAAACACTTTTTTCAAAGACTTTGCATAGCTGTATTGTGAGTGTTATTCAATGTGACTCTGAAATTGCCTATAAGAGATGCAGCATATCAGTGCCAGCACTTTGATACAGAAAATTTGCCAAGAACCAAGGGGACAGAGTGGCCACAGAAAGCAGAAAAAGCAGACATAGGTATTAGATCAATGAACCAAGGTAAACTGGGTTGCAGAACTTGTATAATTACACTAGTAAGTACGCAACAAAGGGATCCACTTATCCTGTCATATATGAACTAAATAGTTGTTTCAAGTATATACCCGACTCAGATCAAATGAAGATCTTAGTGCAGGGGTGTCAAACTGCCGGCTCGTGGGCTGGATGCCTCATGCCAAAACTGCATCCACCCTATTGCCAGCAATGGAGAAAAAGTCACGATACGTCACGCCATGCCACATGACGTTGCGAGTTTGACACCCCCGTATTAGTGTGGCAGATTCACTTTCAGTGTAATTAAAATGGAAGAGGCCTAATGCATATTAATTGAGCACAATACATATGTTAAATTCATCTGTATTTTTCACATACAGGTAGTCGTCACTTAATGACCATTTATTCAGTGACTGCTTGAAATTATGACTGCACCGAACAAATTCCATATTTGAAATTCTCAGTGACCTATTGAAGAAAAACCTGCTCGGCATGCCCTCATCTGGCATAACATTGTATTGCACTATGGAAATGCAGAGTATTTAAAAACATGTAGCATACTTTAACCCAGTGTTTCTCAACCTTGTTTTCACTTGTGAAGCTTCCAACCTTGTTTTTCTCCTGTGGGCCCCCCTGTCCATGTTCCACTGCTTTAAATGGACATCGGGCTGTAACTGATGCATTTTCTGGCATCAACAAGACAGCATTTGCAGTATAATACAACTTTGTTTTTCTATGACCCTCTCTGTAAGTGCCTTGATCCCTGTTACATGTTTTTCACCCTTGGCCTCCTTGAAATATTCTAGGGCCCCCAGGTTGCCATAGCTCCCTGGTAAAAAAAAAAAAAGCTGTTTTAACCAACCTTTTGCTCAAGCTACTGTCATTAAGTACTAATGAAAGTACTTGAAAGGAAATCATTTCTCAATCTTGTCTATATCCTGCCACTTTCTTTTAATATGATTTTTGGTTTCCAATGAAACCAAAGAAACCATCAATTGAGCAAAGAAAAGTCTAACCAAAATAATATCAGGAGAGTTGTCTCTTAAAAGAGATAATTTATTTAGACAACATTATCCCAATTGGAATTTCATGACACCATTGAAATTTGAAGCAATTTTTAAAGTATGTTTTGCTTTGATGCTAAGTTAAAGTGACACTTTTTTTTGAAACATTTTGATACTAAATGATGCTAATTCTAAATGTGACACTCTTTTTTCTCTCCCCCCTATTCCTCTCACTCAGTGGTTATGACGAAGTGTGTCAGGGCTTTTGCTTCCCAAGTTATAAGAATTACTCACGCCTCAGTTATTTCCTAGCTTAACTACTGTAACACAGTTTACATCAAGCTATCTTTGAGCACTGCTTCGAAGATCCAGTTAATGTAAAGGGCAGCAGCCAGGCTTCTAAATCAGGGCTTTTCAACCAGTGGTATGGGTACCACCTGCGGTACATTGGCACCTGGTGGATGGTACGCGACCATCCTAGAAAAGTGGTAGCAGGGGAGGGGAATGAGCTGAACAGGTAGCAGCACCACACAAGCTTGAGCGAGAGATGGCTGGAGCTGCAGGGCTGTCAGGGCTCAGTGGAAGCGCCAGGATCAGCGCCAGGCTCCACCTGAGCTTGGCGCTGATCCTGGTGCTTCTGCTGAGCCCAGAAGAAGCGCTGATCGTATGGAATGTTGCAACATCTCCAGGGTCTTGTGATTTACATTCAGATGCTTGGCAACTGATTCATATTTATGACAGTCACAGTGTCCCAAGGTCATGTGAAGTGACCAAAACCTGCTGCAATCACCTAGTAGACGGGGGGAATAAAAACCAAACACCCCCCCACCCCCGCTGCCAATCCTCAACAGAAATGCTCACAACAATGAAAATCTTGGACAGGAGGAACAGCGCCACCGGGTGGGCAGGCAGGTGTTTTGCTCGGCAGTGCCTTGGGGGGCACTTTTTTCAGTGTCATTGTAACTTCGAACAGTCACTAAGCGAACTGTTGTAAATTGAGGACTACCTGTACTTTATCACTTTTTTCCTTTTTTTTTTTTTTTTGGTCATCAAGTTTTTGACACTTTGCTAGGCGACTGGTGGTACTCGAATGTTGCCATATCCTAAAAGTGGTACAATGGATGAAAAGGTTGAAAAGCCCTGTTCTAAATGACATACAACACTAGGAGTATATTATCTTGTGGTGAAAAAACTGGCACTCCTTGCCAACTTAAAACAACCTTTCAAGACCTTTACAGCTTAAAAGATAGATAACTGGTCCGGATATTAAACTCCACGGCCTTTGCAAAGATGTGTTTACATTTAGGCCTTTTCTTTCTGGATGCAGAGGAGAAGGCTTTTTTCAGTGCTGCTTGTAAGCTATGAACGCCCTCCCTCAGGAACTGTGCTCGGTCCTCCCTATTTCCACTTTCAGTAAAAAAAATCAAGACCTTTCTTTCCCCAGGCCTCCTTTTAGTAAGTTAGTTTGGCAATGGGGTTAACTGTTTTTATAACATGTTTAAAGTTTGTTCCGTATTGTTATCTGCCTCGAGTGCCCTATGGACAGAAAGCAGGATAGCAGCCCTAATTACTTCCTAGACTAGGAAGAGTCAAACGAGAAGCTGTGGGTCACAGGGTGTGACCCTAGAGAGGAAGAGGGTTTCAAAGAGCATCCTTGATGTGATGCATAGTATGTTCTTTTTATGTCTAACTGGCAAGTTGGAGCTATTTTCTCCGCTGGCAGAGGTCCTTAAGAGGAAGCTCTACTACAGACATGTCAAACAGAAGGTCGGATGCGGCCCGCAAAGTGGTTTCATGTGGCCTGCGAAGCCATCCTGGAAACAGTGAGGGAACGGCCCCTGCTGCCTTGGCTCTGGCCCAGGCTGGCCGGGAGCCAATGTACAATTTTGTGGTGGCCATCTTGGTATTTGCCCCGGTGGACCATGCCTTGGCACTTGCCCTGGTCCCACCCCCCTTCTGCCAGAGACTCTCAGATCTGTCCCACTCCTGCCTAGGCCCCCACAGGCACCCTTGATGCGAATGATGTAGAACTGGCCACGCCCATCCAGTAGGCCACACCCACTCCATCCACACCCACCCAGTAGGCTTCACCCACTCTGGCCACCCCCCACCCCCCCAGGGCAACCGCAATGCTGATGTGGCCCTCAGTGAAATTGAGTTTGACACCCCTGCTCTACCACCTGTCTGTAAATCACACCAGATGTTACAGAGTTGTTAAGGAGGCATAACAATAGATAATTGTTCATAAGCATTCTAGGCACACACGTACAACACTGCAGAGAAACTAACTGAGGCAAGGCAGGATTTTATAAAAAATGATACATAATGTGTTGTTAGCTACTCTGGAAAGATTTTATTCTGAAAAATAGGAAATATATGAAATAATTCATTATGCATTTTTGCTCCACTTTTAAACATTATTGTTGTACAATCTAAATCTCAGCTACGAAAGAACATGGTCAGCTGATATTTAACAATATATGGAAAACCTACAGGGTCTATATTCCTTAAATGCCAAGTTATGTGTTGGGGGTTTTTTTTGTTTGTTTGTTTTGTTTTTGAGAAAAGGACTTAACAATATTTAACAGTATAATAATGAGTGTTACTTGTTGCACAGGGTGATTCCTGTTGAAGAAGGAATACTTTGTTTTGGAAACAGTTAACACACAACTCACATATATAAATCAAATCAGAAAACCTTTCTGTCGCTTTTCCTTCATGCTTTTTCCTTTGTCTCTTGCATTGTTGGACCTAGTCCTTGGTGGTATTTTTCTAGGCTTTTGCTTCATTTTCCTTTTTCATTTTGGCTCTTGCGATGTGGTATTTCCCCATTCAGAGCCAGTGTGCCATCTGTGGTTCTCCTTGAGTCATAGCTTCTACTTGACAAACAGATAGTAGCTGTAACTAGGTAGGAGGGCCTTTACACAACTTTGTCTTGTTTGCTAATTGTCTCTGTTTGCATCAAAGGCTTTGCTTGCGATTAATCATCTAAGTCATCTCTCGGATAGACTACTGCAACATGCTTGAAGATAATCCAGAAACTACAACGAGTCCAGAATGCAGGTAGATTTGCACACACATTAGTATGACGACAAAACATGAGCTGCACTAGCTCCCAACAGGCTTTGAAGTGAAATACAAGATACTGGTTATCACTTCTAAAACCCTACATGACACAGGACCACTATCCCCAACAGTATCTGCTCATGCCACAACTCTTAACAGGATGGACCTGTTTAAGGTCCCTTTCTTGAAGCAACATTATGAGGCGGAATCCAGCAAATGTGCCTTGACTGCCCTCTGAAGCAATCTCCCCTCCAATATACTGTACAGTTGGTCCCAATTTTCTGGCCTTCAGAACATCACTCCTTCCTTGAGCATTGGGACCAAGTTGACTGGAGTTTTTGCCTGGAGGAATATAAAGAAAATTGGGTCCTGAACTCCTTTTAATTTCTGTTGCTGTCTTTAATTATAAAGGATTTGTTGCTACTTACTTTGTTATTGATGGTATGACACCCACAGTCACAACTGTTTGAATTGGGCAGCCATAAATAGAGGGTCTTCCAACCCATTCTGTGAGGCCAGGTTTGGTGAGAATTGCTCAGATAGCCATAGATTGTTTTCTAGACCAAGAGCTTAATATCAGTTGCTGAGTTCCATTGATTCTGGGTACCTCTGGATCCTTACCTGGGACACATGATTCCATTTGTGTCCTTTATGTGTTTGCTTCTTCCCTGTCTTACCCAGAAAAATCTCACTGTCCCTGTTATGTTTAAGTACAGACATTTTCTCCTTATACTCTTGTAACTTCTTCAATAATAATATAGCTTGGACTTCTAGTAGATATAATTTGGGTTCTATTCATGGAATTGGATTAACGTTGCGCATATTTTAGAGATCTTCACAACACCTCCTTCACTGTCTATATTGCTTAGTATCCCTGCATTCTCCTCTTGCCAGCCACCCACTCCTCTCTTACTGTATTTTTCTCTCTATTCTCAGATTCTAGTTTCCTTTTATGTTCCCCCCAGACTGTTCCAAATAGGTCAGCAGCAACCAATGCTCCAATCACGCACAATGGGCAATCAACAGCAGTCAGAAATAGCCAATAAGAGAGATCAGCAAGCAGTCACCATCTCCATCTCCTTGACTCTTCCTCATCATTTTTCTTTTCAATCTCTCATGAAATACACTCATTTACTCTCCTGCTTTGATCACTTAAAAATGCAATCAACTAATTAAAAACTGTGATATAATTCTGGCAAACCTTAAGATTTAATTAATAAATTCAAGGTTAAAACTTGTTCTGTCTATTGCTGGTCAGGAACAAACTAGAACAACAACAATAATAAAAAAAACTTTCTGTAAATTGAGTATAGCATACTTTTACAGCACTAGTGAGAGCTGTAAATCTCTAAATCTCATTTCCACATAGCATAACATTTTAAGAAATCTGTGATTTATAATGCCTACCCATCCCATATTACTTTGTTTTTAGTTATTACATACTACTTGTCTAGGGCCAATAAAGAAAAAGTGCTTTCATGGGAATACCTGTCTCGTTTATGACATCAGAATGGAATCTGGTGATAAAACACACTGTTAAAGAAGAAAAGGTGGTTGTACCAGATGATTCATCCAATGAAGCAAATTCACTTACCACTAGAAAAAAACATTTGGACCATTGAGTCACTGTTCAGCCAAAATCATCAACATGAATCATCAGATGTTTCTGTAAAGGTAAATAGAATTTTTCTGTGAAATATTTTGCAAATAATCCTATAAAACTTTTACACATTTCAAAGTTAATTTACTATTCCATTTATTATCCATAAAGAATCCTACTCAATATTATTTACTTTTTAAATATACCTCTGTGATGTATTTTCATGCCAAATTGCTAGATTGACAGCCTTTCAAGCTATATTGGCATAGGCATGAAATGGCAGATAGGGATTCTAAAAATTCTATTTATTATTGTAGAGTAGAATGACAGAGTCTTTAAAACCCTGTCCAGAGTTTCTTTCTATCCAATTTTATACTAAACAAGATCAAGCTTGGGTCATTTGGAGTTTCTTTCTTACACAGTCCTCTCAGGACTTCTCTTTTCAGCAAATTCCCCCTTAATGATTTGTTCATTCCTTCCTCATTCTAAAGGCTACATTATGTCACACAGAACTATACAGATTATTTTTTAGATAGACTGTATACTTGAAAGAAAAGCCAACAACTCCTAAGAAGCTGCTCTGTTCCAAAAACAAATGAAACCTACCATATTGAGAAATTGTTCTAACAGCAAAAATGAATTTTGCTTTCTAAGATTAAGAAATGTGAAGTGAATAAGAAATTATAAGTAATCATATATGGTTGTATAATCTTCTGTGTTTTTGTATTGTTAATAAAACATATCAGTAGCAGATATTCCTTGATGTACAATATTTGAAAGTGTTTCTGAATCCACATTTGTTACATAAGGCAAGTCTCAGATTCCTGCTATGGAACTGATTAGTTTACTTGTATAAGCTGGATAACTAAAATTCCCAAGAAAAACTTTCTTAGGTAATACTAGGAAAATTTAGAAGAATAATGAGATCTCTTTAAAGCACATATTCTACAAATATTTAATCAGACTTTCTATTTTATCATGCAATTTCTGCAGAAATTGGGATGGAATTTTTTTTGTAAAAAAAAATCTAGAGACTTGGAATCGTGTTCATTTAGCTGATACTAAAGTCCTTATTGATACATAGTGATAATTTTTCAGTGGACTTGAACTTTGGGAATGATAGCATAGTTCCAAATGAACTGGGCTGTGTAGATCCAGAGTACAGAAGATTAAGTTAAGAAGTTCATTTACCTACTTTAAAGTGAGTGAAAATACTGTACACAAATATTAGAGCAAAGAAAGATGAAATCATATTTGAAGTTCCAAGACTTTTTGAAACTCTAGAATATTGCTACAGCAACCTGTACCTTTCCCCCCCCCTTCAAGTCTGCATGAAGTCTTCAATTCTAAAGCAAATAAACATTCACCATTCTTCCTGTACATTTATTAATGAAATTATACCTTGTCTTCCTAATCGCTCAAGGCAGCCAGCTAAGGTTTTAAAACCAGAATACAAGCTAATACAGTGAAATGTCATTTAATGGACTAATTGAGGGAATAGTTAATTGTTATCCACACCAGACAGAATGAAAAATGGGGACAGAGGAGAGCATCTAGTCTATTTTCTTATTGCCATATAGAAGATTAACTTGGTTTGATTTGAAAATAATTTTGCATATACTTGAAAAGCACAATGGGGAAGGAAATGTTTGGAAGAACTGGAAGCTGATGTCAATGCTGCTAACATTGGGTGTTATTGCTTTGACAACAGATGGAAATGCATTTATTTTTCTCTTTCGCTTTTAGAGTTGATTGATGCTGGGAGGGGGGGATGTGGATGAGAGTCCAGTTAGTCATAACAACAAAAAACTAAGCCGTAGGAACTCAAGGTTACTGAGCCTAGAATTGGTAACGATGGCGGGCTGGAGAGCTGTGGAGAGAGCCCGCTGTTTCAAGCTAATTGGGGAATGTGATTTATGACTGTTAGTTGGAGGAAGGAATTGTGCTTTGCTACTTTGTGCCAAGGGGAGGGGAATTCAGTTTTTGGCTTCAACTATGTAGTGCCGATATTATGCTTCTCAAATAAAAGATTCTTTAAGGTAAACAATGCCTCGAAGTTCTTTTGAAAAGTTTCATCTGTCGGAACCATGACAGCTATCTCATCACAAAAACCTTTCCAAATACTGTAATATCTTCCAGGGGTTTTGTGTGTCTTTGTATATGTGTCTTTGTCTAGGATTCTTAGGAAACTGATTTATAGATTAACATTAATACATGTATAAATGTGCAAGAATGAAGGTGTTCCTGTTTTTATTCCTGGAAAACTGATTATCCAATTTTTCCACACATCCTTTGATACTTTCTCTCAAAAATTATCCCCTTCTATTATTTTGTTTTACCATGGAGATACGATAAGGCACATTTCTGTTGCTCCTTTTTATTCCTACTGATCTGAAATGTCTGAAATACTAGGGGGATGAAGACACTGAAATTTATTGCATCTTGCTATTGGAAGTTATTCTGATAAAGATTTAGCACCAACTGAGAAAATACTTCTAGACTGCTTGGAAAATATAATGGTATGTGGACAAAACCTAGAGAAAGGAATGCAGGAATAATGAAGGGAGGTAAAATGACAGTCTTGGTAAACGGAAAGTATGAGAAACAAACTCAAATTACCCAAATGTACAAGAGTACAACAGTAACCTTGAAGAAGGAACACAAGAACTATTAAGTAAAGATCAACTTAGCCCAGAGAATCAAGAGGGGTGAGAAAGAAACATAAGATAACCTGGTCTTGATTCGAGTTAGAATAGCCAGCAGAAGTTTTCAAAATTATGTTATTATATCCTCCAACAGTAAAGTACAATTCTAATAACCATTATGGAGTCTGTTTCCTGAGCTAATATACCTTGAACATTGACACCCATCTTGATTCTGCTTGATATAAGAGGGGGCATAGGGCAGGCTTTTAATATTCTGTTATACTTTACAGCAGTGAAATCCTTGGCAATCCTTGCAGTTTCTGTTTTCTGATCTGGTGTATCTCAAAGAGTGAAGAGTGAAGCATCAGTTCCTCATGTTTATTGCATCCACAGATTCTTGCCTAGTGGCACTATTCAGGATGGCAAAAGATGCCTGAAGGCTTTCCGGATGATTTTGCATGTAAATAAGTCATTTGTATTTGCTCTAGTTTGGACACAAATTGGGCAGATTTAAGTGAGGTGAGAGAGGTGATTTTACTATAAATTGTGCATCTTGTGGAACATAAAGGAATAGATAGGGTCTTTGTAGCATGAAGTCTGCCACCTATTAAATTCATGCCCATTTTGTCCTAGGTTCCCTGCAAGTGTTGGGAATTAAGGGCACTGGATAGAAAATTTCAGTTGGTACCGTAGTTAAGCGGGGAGAATCCTTGCTTGCTTCAATCACAGGATTTGATCCTTTTCTAATGTACCTTAGCATCTATATCAAATAGTTGATCGGTCATTAGTTTGGGATAAAGTATATTGATGGTACATTGCCACCTCAGGCCAGGCTGGAAATGTTGTGGAAATCTTGAATTGGTGTCTTGCGTGCTATTAGAGACTGGGTAGAAGGATAGAGATTTAGAGACTAATCCTGGCCAGATGGAGTAGCTGCTCCTCCATAAAAATATTTTCTATCTAATATTGGCCATGAAGGAGTTGATCTGTGACTTGAATGTCCCCTTGTTAAATCAATAGGTAGAAGCCTGAGGGGATTTTTTTTGCAGTAATTAATATTATTATTGTTACTCATTAACATTTTATTATGACTTATAGGAATTTATGGTTTTAATTCTGTGAATAATCCAGTATAGATCAAAGTCTTTATTTACTGGGGTGGTATATAAATGTTGTAAAACGAACAAACAATATATTCTTTTTTCGCTTAGCGAAAATGTTTAAAAATGTTTCAGATATTTGCTGGAAATTTAAATAACAGCCAGGCACTTATTACCATGCCTGGTGGATATGCCCTATCGCTAAGAAATATTGGTCTAAGATCCATAGTTGGTTGGAAAAGATGATGAAACTACAGATAGAATTTAAACCGGAATTTGATATTGCACGTTTTAACAGCTGCAAGGATAGTATTTGCCCAATTTTGGAAAAAATGAGAATTTACCATCTGACCAGATTATAATTACTAAAATTTTAGAGTGTGCAGAAATGGATAGACTAACATTAGAGATGAAAGAAAAAGATGACTCAATTTATTTTATAACTTGGGAAAAATTTTATCAATGGTTAGAGACACGTTAGAATTTGAAAGATTCAATATTTTAGAACAGATGACTAATTTTTAACCAAGTTCTAATTAACATGTTGATGATATGATTATTTTTCGTGATTTACTGATTTTCATGTTACTCTTGATTGTTAGGATTTTTTGAGATTTTATTAGTAGTGTTTACTTAATAAATCAACGTATTTGTTTACTAATTGTTTTTAATATGTTATAGTCTAAGCTTATGGTAAAAATGGTGGAATATGATATTTACTCATTATTATGATCCGGACGGTAGCTTGTTTGTTGAAATATGTGATTGTACCTATCCTTATTTTACCCTAAATCCTTTATTCCCTTCCCCTTTCCCCCCACCCCTCCCTTTACCATACCTGTATTGTTCCTATTTTTCCTCATGTATATAAACTTAATAAAATCTTGTTTAAAAAAAACCCAATATATTCTTTTATCCTAAAACACCCCCAAAGTAGTCATATCATTAGGCTGGTTAATAGTGGTATTGTAGGTAACAGAAGTTACAGCCTTAAATGGGGGGGGGACACAAATTAGTAATGTCTTGGTACTATGATATATAAACAAATAAGTAATTTCTTGATTCTTGTTTCATATAATACACCTACCGGTATGTGAAGTTTAAAGAAACCCAGGATTGTAATGATAAGGGAAGGGGTGGGTTTTGAAACTGAGAGATAGAAAGGATTACCTGATGCTATGACGGCTTATCCAGGGTCATGAGTAATATAATCTTTGATCTAAAAGCCTGCAGATGCAGTAGCAATTTCACATATTACTCCAGTTTTAAAAGATGCTGTATTTATTTCTTACAATGATACATCTGCTTGGAAGATGTTACAGCTCAATACTACGTAGAGTAGAAATTCTATTTAATCACCATTAAAGGGATTTTTTTCCAGCCAAAGAGTGATAGGGATTAGACCAGTGATGGCAAACCTTTTAGAGACTGAGTGCCCAAAAACCGCCGCCCACCCGTCCCTGCTCCGCCCTGTTCACTGGGCCACCCACCACCTCCACGGCCCACCACAGATCACCCGTGGCTCAGCAGCGTCATGACGGCCACACCCTCCACCCATGCCCCGCAGCATCATCTGCGCGCGACGGGGCGCAAGGGCAGAGTCTTGTCCCCGCTGCCCAGCTACCATGTACTTGGCTGCGTTGCTTCGTGTGGGCCATGCCCAGGGGCAACTCTCCTCCGGGGGGCTGCTGGTGAGGAGGGGGCCATGGGAGGAGGTGGGGCTGGGGCAACGGCGCATGTGCCCACACCGAGGTGTGTGTCCGAGTGCCGCCTCTGCCACGCATGCCAAAGGTTCGCCACCACTGGATTGGACAACAATTGTAGCAACAATGTGAAAGGAAGCAACAAACTACCTATTTTGTGATGTAATGCTAAAACACCCACTAGGACACGAGTGTCAAACTCGATCGTGTCACGTGATGTATCATGACGTTTTTTTCCTTTGCGAAGCCAGGATGGGCATGGCTTGCGCGTGAAGCATCTGACCCGCAGGCCACCAGTTTGACATTCTTGCATTAGGAGAATGATTGATGCTGGACAACTCAATACTGTAACTTTTAATAAGACGAATGCATGGCCTTTTGAATCCTCATTCTTTTGGAGTGTGAGGACTTTCAGATATAACAGTATAATGTTACTGCTACAATTATTTGCAATAGTTATGAACCTGAAGAAATATTGAGCTGCAACACAATGTTTATCTAGTGGTCCTTCACTTAGGACTGTTTGTTTAATGACCGTTTCAAGTTACAATGGCACTGAAAAAAAGTTACTGGCACTTACAGTGGTTGCATCCCTTGTAATCACATGGTTGCGATTTATGATAGTTGCAGCACCCCATGGTCACATGACCACCATTTGCAACCTTCCCAACTGGCTTTCAACAAGAAAAATCAATGGGAGAAACTAGATTCACTTAACAACTGCAGTGATTCAGATGTAGCAAAAAGTTTGTAAAATTGAGGCAATTCAATTAACAAGTGCTTTCCTTAGCAACAGAAATTCTGATCTCAATTGTGCCAGTGTAAATCAAGAACTATACTTTTTTCTTAGAAGAGGGAGTCAAGTATTCTCCAAAGGGCCTGAAGCAACAGGTGGAAACTAACCAAAGAGAGAAGCAACCTAGAACTAAGGAGAAACTTCCTGACAGTGAGAACAATTAACCAGTGGAACAACCTGCTTCCAGAAGCAGTAAATGCTCCAACACTGGAAGTTTTTAAGAAGAGACTGGACAGCCATTTGTCTGAGTTTCCTGCCTGAGCAGGGGGGGCTTGGACTAAATGACCTCCAAGATCCCTTCCAACTTTTTTATATTATTATTATTATTGCTGACTTTACTTTTTTTGATGTAAGATATAAGTCTGCATATTATTTACCAAGAAGTCAGTCCAATCGAGATCAATGAGCTTTGCTTTTATGTATTAAGGATTGCAAATATAGACGAACCAGTTCATCTCTGCAGCAAATTCGTGTCATGTGCACTATCGGCATGCTAACTGAGAAGCTGTACTTCATTTTTTGCAGTTTGAGGCTCTTATCAAACTTGGATTTATTCGATGTAAATTTTGAAATGCCCTTATAGTAACACTCCTCAGCCTATACAAGTCCTTGTAGTTTTAAAAATTATTTCTGATGCCATCCAAAACTTTAACAGTCTCTCCTTATGACTACGAACCTGCGGGGATCGTACACTCACTAAAACAGCCATTTCGCGCTTTTCTCGCGGCGTACAGGAAGTCAGTAACTCCTCCCGCGGAGGAAAACAGAAACGCTTCAGAAAGCAGGGACTACGATTCCCAAAGCCCTTTGCGGAGACGAAAGGAGAGAAAATGAATTGTGAATAGTGTACGCACGCGCACTTCTCGGACTACATTTCCCTGGGTCCTATGCGCGTGCCGCCTAATGTGTCTCCGGCTCTGGGTCGAACAGCGCGTGGGGGTGGGGGAGGGCGACGAGGCTCTCTGCCGCGGTGACGAGCAAAGTGTGTGCCCGCCATAGTGCTAGCAGCCGCCGGGCCGTGGTGCGTGGGGCCGGGAGGAGGCCGAGAGGGCAGCGGCGGTGGCGGCTCGAGTGAGGGCAGGTACGTACTAGCTCGGCGAAGGGAGATGCAGGCCGGCAAACCGGGACTGGTGACAGGCGCAGGCCGAGATCGCCTCGAGGACCCCGCTTCGCGGAGGCTGTTCTTAAGCCGAGCAGCGCTTCCATGTGTTTCCAGGTGCCCCTCAGTAGTCGCGGGACGGGGACTGGGTGGAAGGCGGGCTGGCGGAGGAAAGAAAGCGGGTGACCTGGCCCGTCTCCGCTACATTGAATAAGGGTGGGAAAATGCTGGTGATTAGCCCGTTTCCTTCTTTTTCTTGATACTTCTGATGGGTAGAAAGAAAAGAGTTTGTGCTTGTTTGCAGACGAGGAAGAGAAATGCATAGTACAAACTATTGATGCAGTCGTGTCAAGAAGTCCCATTGACCCACAAGGGAGTTTGTTTCCGAATGAGGATTGTTCTGTTGAAATCGAAGCATTCATCTTGGATACCCCTATAATCATCCCTACACTTAAGGCTTATGTGAAAGACTACCCGACTTTGAAAAACTGGTTGTGCTGTAGTTTTTTCTTCCTCTCTTGCTTGGCCAGCTCGTTTCCCTCTTTTGAATCCAGCTTAGTTTTGTCTTTGTTTTACCCTCACATTTTCCCTTTCTTTGGTCCTTAGCTGTCAGCCCTGGGGACTAGAAGTGTGCTGCTAGGTGGCCTTTCTGTAAAATCTTCAGAAAGATTTTACCTGACAGAGGATTGTCTTTTTTTTCCCCCAACATTTTTCTCTCTGCTTGAACATATTTTGATTTAGATTATAGTTTCAGGAATTTTTTGGTGTCAGAATTTAATCCTGAAAGAAAAAAAAATAGACAAAAAACAGCATATGCAAATTTCATTTTTCTTGCTGAAGAATTGCCACCTGCAACTCTCCCCTCCTGTATATTACGTATATGAGAAGGGGAATTCAAAACAGCCCTACTAGATTGTGCGAATTGACACTGGAAAGGCCCCATGTCTTAATCTGTGATAGTTCTTCCTAGAAACAGAATTGTTTATTTCTTACATGCTTTCAATATCATGAACCAAATTAGTGTGTATGGAGAAATAATGATTAAACTGTTGGCCTAAAAACCAGGAGATTCTGAGTTCTAGTTCCACCTTAAGCATGAAAGCCGGCTGGGTGACTTTGAGCCAGTCACTTTCTTTCAGCCCAACCCACATTACAGGGTTGTTGTTGAGGGGAGAATAGGAAGAGGAAGGAGTATTAGATATGTTCACTGCCTTGAGTTATTTATAAAAAATAATAAAGGTAGGATAAAAATCTAATAAAATAAACTACTGCCAAGATTTCTGAGGTGATGGAGTGAATTGCAGCCCTCTGCCTTAGATCCTGTTTTCTTGGAGGTCAAACCATTCAGTTCATTGGTTTAACTACTTCCAATGCTGTATTCATAGGTTTATTTGCCTTCCTGTTCTGTAGTAATGAGTAAGAGTAATTCTGTTGTCCAGAAGAAAATTATGCTGGTTTGGCCAGAATTTTGCCTAAATATCAGCTTTATACTGCTGTTGCTACTGATGGTTCTGTGTCTGGGATTGCCCTCCTTTGGTGAACTCCTTTTGGTTTTTTCTTTATAGTTCATTGAGAACTATTGAAAACTGTTGGACCTATCCCTATCTACTTGGTAATATTAAATGCTTAATATTTGAAAGGGATGGGTTTCTTTAAAAAAATGTATAACTCCCTTACTCCTAGTTTATCAGTGGTAGCTGGTTCAAATAGCGTTAAAGATTTTTTGGGTTGTTTTCCCTAGTCGACTAAATGGCACCTTCAGTCATACATCTGTAATAGTAATGTGTGGAAGTGAACTCTCTTCTTCCTCTCTTCCCACCTCCCTGCCCTTTCTTCCCCTAATTAAATTTGTCCTCCAAAGCCAATTCTTGCTTTTTAAGGGAACAAAAGCAAATTTGTAGCATTTACACCATATTTTTCATAGAATCAATAGCTTTGTGTGAAAATACATTTGGAGAATTGGGAAAATAGCATAGATTAGAAGGAAATGATCATGAATCAGAAGCCTGTATCTTCTGGGACAAATTTATCCCAAAATCTTTCCATGTATCCTGTAACCTTTTTCCATTGGCTTTTCTGTCCTGTTTTTGGTCAACTTACTACCACCTAACCATTCCCTGGTTAGGGCATCTCACTACAGTGTCCTTAATTGGCAAAATTCTTTGAGAAAAATGAATAGAATTGAATGCTTAAAATAATACAGTGATTTGCAATTTCATCTTGTTAGGTCACATAAGTGGAGCTTTCTTCAGTTTGGTGCAGTGCTTTGGTATTGTAGCAATATTTTTTTTAGAAATGTTGTATTTTAGTGTTAAGTACCTTGCTAGGTTTTCTTCTCTAACAAGGAATAACAACTTCTGATACTTTACTTCATTTTATACTGGCCAATGTATTGAATAAAGGAATGTGCAAATAAACCTTGTTAGCTATGTAATACTTTGGTCAAAACATTGTGCTGTACAAGTAGTCTTTGACTTATGACCACAACTGAACCCAAAATTTATGTTGCTAAGCCAGAAATTTGTTAAGTGAGTTTTGCCCCATTTTACGACCTTTCTTACCATGGTGGTTAAGTGAATCTGCCTTCCCCATTGATTTTGCTTTTCCAAAGGTTGCAAAAGGTGATCACATGACCCCAGGACACTGCAACCGTCATAAATATGAACCGGTTTGTCAAGCATCCAAATTTTGATCACATGACCTTAGGGATGCTGCAACAGTCATAAGTGTGAAAAATGGTCATAAGTCACTTTTTTCAGTGTTGCTGTAACTTTGAATGGTCACTAAATGAACTGCTGTTAGTGAAGAATACCCTTACAGGCTTTATATTTATATTAATGTTTGGGTGTGTGTGATGATTTTGTTGTACAGTGCATTTGAAACTTTGTTCTTGTTGAGATTTTTGGAAGACTTCTGTTTAAAAATAATCTGCATACAATACATTTTCAGCTATTCCAGATACTTTAATTATACATATAGTATAACCAGTTAAATAATTTAACCAAACCGATGGGCCAACATAGTAATTGGATTTACTTCCTCCCTTCAAAATGTGTTATATATTGGAAACAAGGATAATCAATCAGGTTCTTGATTGACTGTTTTATGACTATTTTAGTTGGAGAAGCAAAGGATCCTTTTGCAGAAACAAAGAGAAAATATTTACAGTGTTTTCCTGAAAATAAGACCCATACCGAAAATTAGCCCTAGCCTTATTGTTTGGGATGGGCCTAATATAAGCCCTACCCCCAAAATAAGCCTGGGGGGGTGGGCCTAGCTAACACAAGTGGCGGTGAGCGTGCGGGGGCTGATAGTATCCGGCAGCAGCCACAGCCCACTGGCCCCTTGGTGCTCAGAGCAGGTAAGTCCGCGCACAGAGGCACTGGCGGGGGGGGGGGAAATATATGAGGGGCTGAGAACAAAGCAATTTGCTCGGTTCCCAAGCACCCCATAGGTGCCCAAACACTTTTCCCCTGAACGGAGATCTGACGGGGACTGGAAGCTTTGTCTGTTTGCGAATGAGGCACTCTGAAAAGGAGCAATTAGCTCCGTCTCCAAGCGCCCCATTTGCAAGCAGATGGAGTTTCTAGTCTCCATTAGATCTCCATTTGGGGGAAAAGTGTTTGGGTGCCCGTGGGGTGCTTGGGGCAGCTCCATCCCCCTCCCCCCACCTCATCTCGTGCCGGTGGCATGGCACCGCAGGCCATATGGCCTCCTGCTGGACAGGGTTGTTGATGCCATCGCTGCAAGGCAAGGCAGATGTTAGGAAAAAAGACATCCCCTGAAAATAAGATATACTGTCTCTTTTGGAGGAAAAAAAAAACTAAGACTGTGTCTTATTTTTGGGGAAACATGGTATACAAGGTTCATTATCTAGATCAGGGTCCTCAAACTCTGATCCGCGGCCCACTGCTGGGCTTGGCCACTGGGCCGTGTGAATGGCTGGCCAATGCGCGCATATGTGTGTGCACGCACAGCCCCACTCGTGCAAGTGTCACCACAAGTGTTGCAGGTGTTTGCAACTCCACTTGCATGAGCATCGCAGACTTTTGCAGCCCCACTCATGGCCCCATTCTCACGAGTGTCACCGTGAGTATCATGGGTATTTGTGGGCCCATGCACAAGCACTCATATTACCGCAAGCGTTGCAGGTGCTCACAGCCCCACTTGCATGACATTCACAGCCCCCTCTTGCAGTGGGTGTTTGTGCATGCGCATGTGCATGCACATGTGTTTAGCCTCCCACAAAATCATCCCTTCTTTCTCCCCTCCCCCCGCTCCGGGCCACCAACTGCAAAAGGTTGGGGAACTCTGATCTAGATCACTGCGCAATGCGTGCTCACACATTGAGAACATCAGAGGCTCAAAACTCCAGTTATTCATAGATTGAGCAGTCACTCAAGACTCAAAGTCTACATAGATCAATTTGAGCACACAGCCTGTACTGATTACTAGAAAGCCTACGACTCAATGCTGTGAATGTTTGGTGGTATACAAAGTCAACAGACACTAAGGACCTTTCACAAGAATTCAATGGGATTATGAAAGACAATATTAGATGTCAATTCAAGAAGCTCACACAAGTGTCTATCAAGTATGGCATATACCAAGCTGATGTACTGTCCCTGCTATTATTCTGCATTGGCTTGAACCCTCAGCCAGATAATCACAAGGACTGAATATAGATATAAGTTCAAGAGTGGAAGTATCATTAGTCACTGCTCTTCATGGATGATATCAAATTGTATGCTAAAAGTGAACAAGACATTGACTTGCTGAACTACATGGATCTACCATGTTTTCCTGAAAATAAGACCTATCCTGAAAATAAATCCTAGCTTGATTTTTCCCCCAAAATAAGCCCCAGTTAAGAGCCTGCGCAGCTGGCCGCTCGCCCATTCCATCTGGTTGTTTGCGGTGCTGCCACAATGAGGTGAGGTGAGGCAGATGGTGGAGGGGGTGGAGCTGCCCCATGCACCCCACACCCCTTAACTCCTCCCACACCCCGACAACTGCCTCGCCTCGCAGCGGTGGCACCAATAGCTCCGTCCAGCAGGAGCTTGTGTGGCTGCTGCTGGCCCATTTCTACAGCTACTCACCTCTGCGTGCACACATTGCCCTCCAGGTTGCTGAAACGGAGGCTGGGGGGGGGGCGATGTGCACATCAACCCTGGGCTCTGTTCTCATCTGCAAAGGCCTTTCCTGAAGACCGAGGCTGGGGGTTGATGCTCGTATCCACCTGGGGTTCCATACCTGTCTGCAGAGGCCTTTCCTGAAGGCATCTGCTGGCACAATGGACATTGGGGGTAACACGTGCGAGTGGTAATGAATGGCTGCAGAAGTGGGCTGGTGGCAGTCACGTGGGCTCCTGCTGAATGGGGCTGTTGGTGCCGCTGCCGCAAGGCAAGATAGTGGGGAAAAATAAGACATTCCCTGAAAATAAGACCTAATGCCTCTTTTGGAGGCAAAAAAATATAAGACTGGGTCTTATTTTCAAGGAAACACGATAAGTGAGGATATTTGTATGTCATTTAGAATGAAGATGGCCGGATGGTAGTCAAGAGAGAGAAGGTAATTAAAACTGATTGGTTGGTCCACTTAAGAGATATATAGATCAGCCACAGGTGCCTAAGATGCCACAGTTGCATGGAAATCATTATCAGAAAGCAAGGAAGATAGCAACATCCAACTATCCCCGAAAGATAAGACAGGTTCTGAAGAGCTAGGAAGATCACGTTTTTTGCCATCGACAAAAACCCTGCCAGTCATCAGATAGCCAAAGAAAGACATGGAAGCTGCCGATGTGAAAAACTTGAATTTCTTCACAATGTCTGGAAGTTTCCACCCCAAGTCCAAAACCGAGAGACTGTATACCAAGTGGAAAGAGGGTGGTGGGGTCTAATGAGTGTCAACCTCATTGTCCTGGACGAAACCCAGAGTATGCGGGAATACAACAGTACAATGGCACTCAAAGATGAGCTGCTGAGAGAATGCCCGAGTCAGTAGCAGACATGGGAGGAAGATCAAGAAGAAGAAGAGACAGGGCAAGTCTAGAAAGACCCTACATGGGTTGTACCATAGACAGAAAACTGAAGTGGCTAACATTGGGAAATTCTACCAGTGGCTGGAAGGGGCTAGACTAAAAGACAGCACTGAGGCATTGATCACTGC
Organism: Crotalus tigris; assembly: GCF_016545835.1. Taxonomy (NCBI): domain Eukaryota; kingdom Metazoa; phylum Chordata; class Lepidosauria; order Squamata; family Viperidae; genus Crotalus; species Crotalus tigris. The sequence goes on from NW_024096505.1 coordinate 7,186,632, forward strand.
AACACAAGAATAGGTACTCAGCACCAGATCCATAGAAGGAAGGATCTACCACATTAGGCAAGACCAGTGGCAGATTATTCAGAGAGGCCTCAAAGGCAGACTCAGAGAGGCAGGCAGGAACATCATACAGTGAACAGCACAACCAAGTAGTTGGTATTGTGTACAGGAGCATCTGCACAGTGTATGGGCTAGATCCTCCCAAGTCCAGATGGGAGATTCCACATAGGATTGTGGAGTATATCAGGGCTAAGATCCTGTGGGACTTCTGGATCTAGATAGACAAATAGGTATTGGCCAGACAAACAGACATCATGGTAGTAGACAAAGATCAGAAGATGGCAGTGATGATAGGTGAAGTGGTGCCAAATGACAGCAACATCAGGGAGAAGGAGAATGACAAGCTGGAGAAGTACCACGGTCTAAAGAAAGAACTAGAGAGGATGTGGATAATAATTAATAATAATAATAATAAAGTTGGGACCTTGGAGGTCATCTAGTCCAACCCCCTGCTCAGGCAGGAAACCCTATACCATTTCAGACAAATGGCTGTCCAGTCTCTTCTTAAAAACTTCCATTGTTGGAGCATTCACCACTTCAGGAGGCAGGTTGTTCCACTGGTTAATTATTCTAACTGTCAGGAAGTTTCTCCTTAGTTCTAGGTTGTTTCTCTCCTTGATTAGTTTCCATCCGTTGCTTCTTGTCCTGCCTTCAGGCGCCTTGGAGAATAGCTTGACTCCTTCTTTGTGGCAGCCCCTGAGATATTGGAAGGCCAAAGTGGTCCTAACCATCACTAGATGCTGTGGCTCCAACAGATCCCAGAAACATCATTAGATTTATCTGTCTAAAGGAGTTCAGTGTTAAGAATAGCTAAGATAATGTGCAGGACTCTCAAACTCTTAGGCTCTGGTAGAAGACCCAAAATTGAGGAAGACACGTACCACCCATATGGGTGAGAAATTCCTTGTTTGCCGTATAAGTGAACTCCTTTAGAAATGTATTTTTAAAATGCTGTATGCATATGAATATTTTTAGAAGAAACAATAAGATGACTCATTAAATTTTTACGTTATTCCAGTGATCAAATCTTACAAGTTAAAATTCCCTCTTTTTCCTTGTGATGCATTATATATTTCTGAGCCTTGGGTTGTATGTTTTTACTGCTACGTTATTATGTTTCATCTGATCTCTTGCCAAGTTATTCATCACCATTCTTTTCTACCTAGAAATATGTGGTTGATGAAAAAAATAGCTACCAACCTGGATCATTTTGAAGGAGATTGCAGACTTTTGAGAAGGTTAAAGATGTCAAAAGCTGCAATGGATGTATGTTAATTTCAATATCAGAAGCAATTTATGTTTCAATAGCAGTTGCTGGGAAAGGCTATCATATGTTACTTAAGGGCTTTTCACCATGGAAACATGATGGGTCAGAGTAGCCACCATGGAAACATGATGGGTCAGATTAGGATTCTCAAATTTTGTGGTATCATAATCCCCTAAAATGATATATTAATTTGTTTGAACCATCCTAATGGGGGAAAAAACCCGCTACTCCTGAGTAGTGCTGAGTGTTAGCTGGCAGTTTAGTATTGAAAAGATCCCTTATTCAATTATATATTCCCTTATATACTTAAAACTGGAGTCCTGCCAGAATTTGTTTCCACTGCCAACTTGTCCAGAAAAGGAAGGGCTGAGTTCTTACATGGCTTTGGATGTTGTGGATGGAGCTTTGGAAACCTGTTCCCAAGAGCTGGGATGCAGGTCACCCAGGTGTGACCCTCCAGGAAGGAACGATCATGTTGAGAATGCCAGATTGGAGAGAGGAACCTAGTTTCTGATGGAAACTAGATTGGAAACTCCTGGAATAGAATTGGCTGTCATATTGATAAAACAAGACTTCTGCTGTCAGACCATATTTTGATTATGATCCAGCTTTGTCTAGAGGTTACAAAATTCGAAGGGGGTCACCAGTCTCACTTTGGCTGGAAAAACCAGCAACTGTATTAGGCTTCCTTTCCATTTGAGAACAGGTAGTCCGCAACTTAGAATTACAACTGAGCCCAAAATTTCTGTTGCTAAGAAACTCAAATACTTTGGCCACCTAATGAGAAGGAAGGACTGCAGAAGGGCCTAATGCTGGGAAAGATTGAGGGCAATAGAAGAAAGAGACGACAGAGAATGAGGTGGCTGGATGGAGTCACTGAAGCAGTAGGCCTGAGCTTAAATGGACTCCAAAAGATGGTAGAGGACAGGAAGGCCTGGAGGAACGTCGTCCATGGGGTCGCGATGGGTCGGACACGACTTCGCAACTAACAACAAAGCGATATAGATAAATGAGTTTTGCCTCATTTTACAACCTTTCTTGCCCCAGTTGTGAAGTGAATCACTGCAGTTGTTAAGTTAGTAACCTGGTTGTTAAACGGATCTGGCTTCCCCATTGACTTTGCTTGTCAGAAAGTTACAGAAGGGGATCACATGACCCCGGGACACTGCAACCGACATAAATATGAGTCAGTTGCCAAGTGTCTAAATCTTTATCACCTGACCGTGGGGATGCTGCAACGTTCATAAGTGTGAAAAACGTCCATAAGTCATTTTTTTCAGTGTTGCTATAACTTCGAATGGTCAGTAAATGACCATTGTAAGTCGAGGACTACCTGTGTCATGTTTCTTCTGCTGTTTCACTGGAACAGGGTAACCTATCTGAATGGATCGTCGGAGACCAGAGGGAAGTGGAAGCTCTTGTCTTTTGCGATCCAGGTCTTCCTGCTCTGCCCTCTTACATCCAGCCTATAGACATTCCTCAGCTCCAGTGTTGCTGTTGGCTTTAGGCTCAGCTCTTAGCATGCCTGTCTGTTTGCCTCCTCCTAACCTTGACCCTTTGTGTCTTTTGCTTTTCTCCATCAATCATCCCCCCCCCCAATGTATTTGTGTCCATAGAGCTCCTGACCCCACTTTCAGGTCCTGATACTGCTGTTGACCTTGGGTGCGGATCTTCACTGTGGCCCACTTTGATCACCTGTCCTGACCACCTGGTCTTGTGACTTGGCTTTTGTGCTCTTCTCAAGTTTACCTGCAATGTTCCAGGAGTTGACCACTGACAATTTGGGGATCTTTGGAGTAGACAGAATTTTGGTCTTTGCTTATGACATGGGGAGCAAGTTCCAAAGGAGAAAAGTTTTTTTAAAATACAGATTGCTGTTTACAATATGTTGTGGTCAATTACATACACAGCTATGAATCTATATGGAATTTTTTTGAATATGAGGTTTGTCAAAATCATACAAGAGAACCAAAAGTCCTTTCTCCTCCATCTAACAAGAATAGTCCTATGAAATGTTTTATGGCATCATTCACTTTGCTTTATATTTACTGTCAGCTTAGCATGTACATATGATCGGTGCCCAAAAGTGAAGAAAAACTGGAAATATATGAATACACCAAAGTAAGACTATGTACTATATATAAAACACTTCCCACATCTGGAGATTTGAAAACTATATGGTTATAATTGAGTGGTCCAAATTATTTACTCACTCATAGTTTCTTTCTTATACTAAAGCTGTTTTCTTGCTAGGCTCTGCTAATATTATTTTTTTTCCAAAAATGATGTAATAAAATCCAAAGAAAAATAGTATGAATATACACACTCTCAATATCTCCCTCTATGAGTGAGATGGATGTTTTTTTTAAATATGATAAATAAAAAGATCAAATAAATATCACAGTGTATAAGTCAGTGTAAATCAAGTTTTCATTCCAAAGCTTTGGCGACGTGTCAAAAGAGGTTAGTGTGTAGACTGCTTTAAGGAGAAAAGCCTAAGTTATTCAGTCAAAATACCTGTCAGGTATCTGTACTCACTCGGATGGGAAGGGTCTCTGTGTGATGATGGGGTAGCAAAATAGGCTTGTAAAGAAAGAGGTTCTGCTTGAGGCAATCTGATCTAAGGTAGGTCAAGATTTTGAAGGCCAGTATTTTGAATTAGGGGTTGAAGCAAATTAGTTATTAATGTGGTTGAAATGGCTATGCCCTGAAGAATGGGTTATACATAGATGTAATTCTGGGAAAAGATGTGTTCAGAGCACTCTTGACTGCTGCATCCTAAACCTGCTGAAATTCTCAACACTTAAAGGCAGCACCACTTCAGTAATGTCATCTAAATGTAAATAAAAACACAAGTGAATGAGCCTAATTTTGATCTTTCCAAGAAGAAATGTAGTATTGTAGGTCGATTAGCTGGAGATGCTGGAAAGCACTCTAGTTACAGTCATTTTTTAGGTGGCTACTAGTGGTGTTAGATACAGAACCCCCCCCCCCCCAAACTGCCTACCTGATTCTTAATTGGAGCTTCATACAAAACAAGCTGAGTTCAAATGTGGTGTTCTGCCTCATCTATCTATAGGAGTACCAGTATAGGAGACGAATTGCCTTGTAATAAACAGTATCAGGTAATCATTGCTATGTTAGTTTCCAAATATTCAGTAGTTAGATGATTCGCCAGCCATGTGGGATTGTAAGCATCATGCTTTGTTGTAGAGCTGGCCTATAGTTGTATGGTTCTAGTCCAGTGGTGGCAAACCTATGGCACGCGTGCCAGAGGCGGCACTTGGAGCCCTCTCTGTGGGCACACGTGCCATTGCCCCAGCCTCGCCTCCCCCCACTACCCTCGCCTCCCCCCACCAGCAGCCCCCCTGGAGGAGAGCCATCCCCGAGCGTGGCCCACACGGAGCAGCACAGCCAAGGACATGGCAGCCAGGCAGCATAGACAAGACTCTGCCCTCATGCCCCATCGCACACAGTTGATGCTGCGGGACACAGGCAGAGGTGGTGGCCGCCATGGCGCTGCTGGGTTGCCTTCGCGATCTGCAGCGGGCCCTGGAGGCAATGAGTGGCCCTATGGGCAGGCGGGGTGGGGGCAGAGGCAGGGCAGGGGGTAGAGCGGGGGCAGGGCCAGTTTTTGGGCACTCGGTCTCTAAAAGGTTCGCCATCGCTGTTCTAGTCCTTTGATGAGACTACTCATAGTTATGAAAAGATGCAGATTTTATTATTTAATTGCAATGTACACTGGGTTAAGCTTTAAAAGCTCCAGTGTTCAAAAGTCTTTGTAATAATTATTACATACATACTGAATCCTACTCAAAGTAACTCTTGAATAGGAATCTTTTTCCATTCAGTGTGCTACTTTCTTATTTATTATAGACCGATTCCCAAAGTCTCTTACCAATTTATAATAAAAATATAATTTGATTCATGCTCTGCTAGAAAAACCTTGGACCATTGAGGAGGTAAGAATTTCCCCTGTTGTTAAATAATGTTTTGGAAACAGACATTTCTGCACACTATCTCTCCATCTTAACACCATTTATAGGAAATAATCTTTGTTAATTTAAAAGTAACTAGTTATGGATAGATCTTTTAGGCCTTTTATTGTTTCCCTTGCTGAAAGTAGAGAAATTCATGGGTGATTTACGTGGAATTTTAGGTTTAAGCACTGATTTATGGTAGGTTACTAGGAGGGATCCTATTACATGAGCAAAAATGCCTTCCCTTTTGCGTCACTAGGAAGGCTCAGACCCCAGTATTCCCAAATTATGTGTCCATTCTTTCTGTTCTCAATTTGTTCCCCTTAAGGTTTTGTGAGTAAGGTTCTCAAAGATTTTAGTCATATTTTTGGCATTTTACATCAGCGTGTATGAACATTTGAAACAGACAGGCATAGGTGATCAGAACTGTTTACAAAAGTGATGGGTTTTTGTGACCCTGGATGACCCTTCCAGCCACACTACAGAATATGGTTTCCAAACTTTGACAGACAAAAGCTGCAATGTACACTATAAAAGCGACATACTTTCGTTTAAAGGGGGGGGGACTCCAAAAATCCACATAATACTTACATTTGTGAATTTGCCCATTTTGCCTTATCATACTTAACACTGGCTTTCATCCAAGTAAATGTAATTTTCAGTCCCAAACAAAGGTCTGACATGAATCTCTGTATTGATTTTTTTTGAGCTTTGCCAATCAAAACAGAGGGATATATATATATATATATATATATATATATATATATATATATATATATATATCTATCTATCTATCTATCTATCTATCTATCTATCTATCTATCTATCTATCTATCTATCTATCTCATATATTTACAACTTCCTTTATATGGTTGTATGAATAATTAACTATATGGAGTATAGATTTATTTTAATCCATTAAGCCAGGCATGTCAAACACAAGGCCCGGGGGCCGGATGTGGCCCGCGAAGTGGTTTCATGTGGCCTGCGAAGCTATCCTGGAAACAGTGAGGAAACAGCCCCTGCTGCCTTGACCCTGGCCCAGGCTGGCCGGGAGCCAATGTACAATTTTGTGGTGGCCATCTATGCTGAAATGCATTCAGACATAGGCCGTCCAGAAACAGCGAGGAACCAGACCCTGCCGCGTTGGCCCCACCCCCTGGGTGCATGCTGGGGAGATGTCACCCTTTATGAGGAATGAAGAAATGGACCATGCCTTGGCCTTGCCCCGGTCCCACCCCCTTCTGCCAGAGACCCTCAGATCTGTCCCACTCCTGCCCAGGCCCCCACAGGCACCTTTGACGCGAACAATGTAGAGCTGGCCATGCCCATCCAATAGGCCACACCCACTCCATCCACGCCCACCCAGTAGGCCGCACCCACCCTGGTCACACACACACGGCCCCCCCCGAGGGCAACCGCAATGCTGATGCGGCCCTTAATGAAATTGAGTTTGACACCCCTGCATTAATAATACCTTAGTCCTACTTTCTCATTTGAAGGGGCTGAGAACATTTTTGAATCCTGGTGATAACTTTGTTCCTGGGGCCTTTTTGTTTAAATAATAAAACATTTAAAAAGGTAGAGTCCTCCCCACATATCTGTCCAAATTAGCAGGTGTTCTAATGAGTTTCTCTTTGTCCAGTTTCCTGTGTTGGGCAAAATATTTGTGTTCCAGAGGAAAAATGTTTTCCTTGGTCCAGATAACTTACTGTGGGCTGAACGCTTCCAATGGATGAAATCTCTAAAATCTTTTGTGCTGAGAGAATTGAGGGTTGGGGTTAGACTGAAGAGATTAAAAAGAGCAATTAGCCCTTTGTTTTTGAGCCTGATGGAATCAAAGCCAGTGCAGTTTATAAGCCAAAATTGTATAATCTGACACTTTAGGATTAGAGATCAGGGCCCACGGAGACTCCTGAAAGTTGTAATTAGTTGTCGTTTTTAATATGGGAGAAGGAGAATTGATTACAAATATGATTGGAGGGTAATCGTATTAGCTGGTTTTTATTTTAGTTAATGTAAATAAAATTAAATAGAATTATTGTCTTATAGAAGAAGAGAATACTGTTTTGACAACATAACATGCTGAAGATATTTGTGATGAGTGCATACAAAGATATTTTTTGCAGCCAACACAGTGCTAGGCTGCATTAACAGAGGGATAGAATCAAGATCAGGTGAAGTATTAATACCACTTTACAATGCCTTGGTAAGGCCACACTTGGAATACTGCATCCAGTTTTGGTCACCACGATGAAAAAAAGATGTTGAGACTCTAGAACAGTGGTTCTCAACCTGTGGGTCGGGACCCCATTTGGGGTCGAACGACCATTTCACGGGGGTCACCAAACAAGGCTATCTGCCATTTTTCCCCCCTTTTCTTTGGCCAGGCCCCTGGCACCCGATGATGTATAAGTGGTTGGGGGTCACCACAACATGGGGAACTGTATTATGGGGTCGTGGCATTAGAAAGGTTGAGAACCACTGCTCTAGAAAGAGTACAGAGAAGAGCAACAAAGATGATTAGGGGACTAGAGGCTAAAAATATAAGGAACAGTTGCTGGAATTGGGTATGTCTAGTTTAACAAAGAGAAGGACGAGGGGGTACATGATAGCAGTATTCCAATATCTCAGGGGCTGCCACAAAGAACAGGGAATCAAGCTATTTTCCAAAGAGCCTGAAGGCAGGGCAAGAAGCAACGGGTGGAAACTAATCAAGGAGAGAAGCAACCTAGAACTAAGGAGAAACTTCCTGACAGTGAGAACAATTAATCAGTGGAACAGCCTGCCTCAAGAAGCGGTAAATGCTCCAACACTGGAAGTTTTTAAGAAGAGACTGGACAGCCATTTGTCCGAAATGGTATAGGGTTTCTTGCCTGAGCAGGGGGTTGGACTAGATGACCTCCAAGGTCCCTTCTTTACTAACTTTACTATTACTATTACTACTACTACTACTACTACTACTATTACTATTACTATTATTATTATTATTGTTATTATTATTATTATTTACATCTTAGCTTCCCCAGTTTTAGTTGTGTTTATAAAAAGTATGTGGCCTTTGAAATCTAATGTTTTTTTTGTGAAAATGAATGCAATAAGATTTGAGAATGTTTTCATCTCATCTTAATTGCTTCTCTCTTTTTGTTTAGAGTGAGTCATGACTTCATGTTCTGAGCTTGTAGATTCCAAGGCTGAGCTCACTGCTTTGCTAGAACAATGGGAGAAAGATCACGGCAGTGGTCAAGACATGGTTCCTATTCTTACCCGGTAGGTATAATCAAGTGTAATTATACAGAATATGTTATGGAAATAGCACCGTTCAGGAGCAAATCTCAGTGGGCTTAGTCACAGGTAAACTTTTATATAATTTAGTTTTTACATTCTGTTTACTAGGCTTGTGCACATCAGTTGATAAGGCAGGTAGATGTGCTGGTTGTGCAGAAGTATCTTCTGAGCATGGAAATACATGCTTTGAGGATCTCAGGAAATCTCAAAACAGCCTTATCAAGTGATTTGCATATTATAGCCTAATAACACACTCTTTGAGCAGTGTGAAAGTATTAGAAAATAGCAGAAAAACAATGGACTAGTTTACCTGCTCCTTTCTTTTCCTGCTCCTAGTAGTATTTGCTATCGAGCTCCCGTGTCCAAGATTTGGTAGTAAATATCGGATTTTTGACACTTCATAGCTTAATTCATTTTTTGATTACACAGCAGAAGACTCGGACTCAGCTTGTTGGAATGACAAATTGTATCATAGACAGGAATGAAGCCATACTTATGAGTTGATTACCCACCGCAGTGAGAAGATGTAAATTCTCTTTCAGCCTTAGGGTTTAAATGAGTGGCTTCTTCCTTCCACTTTTCCAAATTAATGGAGATTTAGGGTTGTATTTGGAAGTTGTGAAGCTGTATGTTTATTGTTTGTTTACCATATGACTGTCTTTGGCCTGAGAATTGCCTCAAAGCCTCACAGTTCCTATCTTAGCCGTCCCATAAGTAGCAAAGATGGCATTAAACAGTTAACAGTGTAGAGAAATTATGCAGCTCATGGACCTTTCAAGATTTTTTTTTAGATAGATGAATTAATTAGAGAGGATAGTGCTTGTCCTCTCTTTTTGCTGAAATGTTGTTAAATACAGATAGTGCTCACTTTAACTATGGTAATTGGGACCGGCAACTCCATCCCTGAACGATGTGATCATAAAGTTGGATGCCACTTGACCATCTTGGCTTATAATAGCAGCTGTGGCAGTCCCAATTGCCATTGTTAGGCGAATCCTGCATAGTTGCAACATTCTGCGGTCACATGGTTTCCGTTTAGGACCTATTGACTTCCTCATTGACTCTGCTAATCAGAAGATGGTTGTGAAAATCTCAAATAGCAATCGTATCACTGCAATGCACTGCAACTGTAATAAGTAATTAATGAAATCTACATGCCATCCATTTCACCATCAAGCAAAGTCTGGGCGGCTGTAATTGTGAGCCATTTGCCAAGAGCTCAAATCATGTGGCCATGGGAATGCTGCAATGGCCATAACTACAAGGAGTAAGACCTCCTTGTTCAGCATCATTGTAACTTCAAATGGTCATTTCATCAAGGACTACCTGTAATGTCCTGATCATATGAAGTCCAAGTAGAATCTTGGTTCGTCATGATTTTCTAATTTTAACAATTCAAATATTAAAAGAGCAACTTTTAAAAAAGGGAAATGCAAATTACTGGTGTGTTTTTCTATTTCTAGAATGTCAGAATTGATTGAAAAGGAGACAGAAGAGTATCGCAAACGAGATCCAGATCCATTTGATGATAGGCATCCCGGTAAACTGAGAAGAAAACATTTATCTATGTTTATACATCATCTTAAGCCATGTTTTTTCTGAGCCAATCAGAATCCTACGAAGGAGCAAATTATCATAGTTTCTGTTTAGTGCTTCTCTTTTGTCTCTCTCTGAATTAACTAGAGGATTGGTAGAAGGTTTTTTTTTTTTTTAAATGGGCTAAGCAAGAAAACCACAAATAAGCCTGAGGCACATTTTCACACATTCTCAACCACAGTTGCAGACAGTAAAACAAAAAAAAATACGTAAAATTATGGCTTACTGTCTTTAAGCAATCCATGTAAACTAACTGATACTATTTGGGCACCACATTAAGACATCAAGCCATGAGTCATACAGATAATCCTCAACATACAATAACAATTAGGACTGGAAAATTTATTATTAAGCGAGGCAGTTGTTAAGCGAGACATTACATCACCAAACCTGATTTTAAAATCTTTGTTTCTCCAACATGACGAGAATCCACCAATGGGTTTTCTTCGTCTTCTGCCCGTAGACTAGTCCTCCAATTTGCTCCACCTCTCCTCCAGGTAAATGTGAGATGGTTGCCAAGCACCTGATTGCAATCCCTGACCACAGGGATGCTACAACAGTCATAAGAATGAGGATTAGTTATAAGTCACTTTTTCAGCACTGTCATAACTTCAGATGGTTGCTGAATGAACGGTTGTAAGTCAAGGACTACCTGTAACAGCACGTATTTGAATTTACCCAATGTTTTTTAAATAAAAGGACAAAATAAAACCATGGAGGCATAGCATCACAATATCTGCTGTCTTTTCAGAAATGTTGCTTATATATATTTTAATGAAAGCAAATAGTAGATGGCTTATTCAATAACTTTCTCTTTGGTTCTCCCAGATAAATGTTGAAAATGTACCAGTTAATTAATTCGACTTATAACTGCTTTTATTTTGAAGTCTAAAAATTATTTATTTATTTTAAAGATTTGTATGGTTGCTCACCTTAAAGCACGACTCTAGATGGCTCACAACAACAATAAAACCACAGAACCATAAAAAAAATGCAAAGCTATAAAATAAACCATGGTGCTTCAATCATCTGGGAATCCTCCAGCAACCAGTCCTAAATGCCATCAATCTACCCAAGTGCCTGGATAAAAAGCCAGGCCTTGATGACCTTTTTGGAAAGCTGAAAGGGGTGGGAGTGGCAGCCAAATCATCTGGGGGAGGGTGTTCCATAAGGTAGGGGCAAACATGAAGAAGGCACACTTGCAAGGTCCTGGTATAACCCCAGAATTTAATAATAATAGTAGTAGTAAAGTTGGAAGGGACCTTGGAGGTCATCTAGTCCAACCCCCTGCTCATCTAGTCCAACCCTACACCATTTCGGACAAATGGCTGTCCAGTCTCTTCTTAAAAACTTCCAGTGTTGGAGCATTTACTGCTTCTGGAGGCAGGCTGTTCCACTGATTAATTGTTCTCACTGTCAGGAAGTTTCTCCTTAGTTCTAGATTGCTTCTCTCCTTGATTAGTTTCCACCCGTTGCTTCTTGTCCTGCTTCAGGTGCTTTGGAAAATAGCTTGATTCCCTCTTCTTTATGGCAGCCCCTGAGATATTGGAATACTGCTATCATGTCCCCCCTTGTCCTTCTCTTCGTTAAACTAGACATACCCAATTCTAGCAACCGTTCCTTATATGTTTTAGCCTCCAGTCCCATAATCATCTTTGTTGCTCTTCTCTGTACTCTTTCTAGAGTCTCAACATCTTTTTTACATTGTGGTGACCAAAACTGGATGCAGTATTCCAAGTGTGGCCTTACCAAGGCATTGTAGAGTGGTATTAATACTTCACGTGATCTTGATTCTATCTCTCTGTAATGCAGCCTAGCACTGTGTTGGCCTTTTTGGCAGCTGCAGCACACTGCTGGCTCATATTTGGGTGATTGTCTACTAGGACTCCGAGGTCACTCTCACAGTTACTACTATTGAGCATGGTGCCACCTATGCTGTACTTGTGCATTTGGTTTTTCTTGCCTAAATGTAGACCCTTGCTTTTTCACCACTGAATTTCGTTTTGTTAGTTAGTGCCCAGTGTTCAAGTCTGTCCAGATCAGCGGTTCTCAACCTTTTTATACGGCGACCCCCGGCCACACGGACGTGCCGCACATGCGCACCGCGCATGAGTGCGGCACCGTGCATGGGTGCGGCGGCGCCCCCATGCGCGGTGCGCATGCGCGGCGGCGCCCCCTGAGGGGGAAAAATGGTGGATCACGTTGTTTGGCGACCCCCGCAAAATGGTCGTTCAACCCCAAATGGGGTCGCGACCCATAGGTTGAGAACCGCTGGTCCAGATCCTTCTGTATCTTAAGCCTATCTTCTGGAGTGTTGGCTATTCCTGCCAGCTTGGTGTTGTCTGCAAATTTGATGAGTTTCCCATCTATCCCTTCGTCCAAATCGTTGATGAAGATGTTGAAGAGCACTGGGCCCAGAACAGAGCCCTGGGGCACCCCACTACACACTTCCCTCCATATAGATGCAGTTCCATTGAGGACCACTCGCTGAGTACGGCGATGGTAGATGGCAACATTTCAGAAAAGGGAGCCCGAACATGCCTCCCATCTGCTAGGATAGACAGATTAGTCGCAGGGGAAGGTAGTCCTTCAAATAGTAAGGTCCCTTTGTGGGTGATTTCTCTAAATCAACATAATAACAATTATGTTAACAACAGCATGCAACTAAATTTCTTTTTGGAGTTTCTGTAATTCTCCTTGCTTCTTAAAATATTCTAGAGAAATATCTTTAAACAAATTTAAAATACATGGAAACTGACTTTAAGTGCTTTATGGGAGGCCTGGGATAAAAAAGTGAAAAATCTGCTCTTATAAAACAAATAGAAGGTGATTTTTCAACTAATTGAAGTGTCTTTCTATAACTTAAGATATGGACTGTGATTGTACAACTATATTATAATTGTACAGTACAGATTGTGCAACTGTATTGTAATTTTTTCACCTACCAAAAAAATAACTTGTCCACATGTCAAATGTTATTTAAAACTTATAAGAGATTCTTATGTATGTTATAAATGTTGAATAACCATAGGTGTATGACGTGAGTCTCTCTCTATATCTATCTAATTTAGAAGGCTGCCCAGTTCCATAAGATTTTGGACAGTGTATAACTTTAAAAAGTAAGAAACATGAAAAGAATAAGCTGATTGCAAAACTATTTTAATGTTCTTTTTTTCCCCTGGACATACTGGACTTTTCATTAAGACAAGCTACTTAACAGTTATTGGCCAACAGTTTAGATTAGAAGACTTGTTTTAGTCAAATAGGTTTGTAAAATTAAATTATAATTACATAATTTTGTCAATACAAATTTCCTACCTAAATCCAATGCCAGTATTTCACTTCCATTGATTTGTGGGTGGAAATTTTTGAATTGCCAAGATATTTAATTAATCATATTTAACTTCAGTTAGCTAACGTTTTACATGCTTGTTTTGTTTTCTTTGTATTGTTTCTACATAGTTTTGCCAGTGAGTGTGGTCTATTAATTGATACTGTTGTCTGTCTGTTTACAGGTCGAGCAGACCCAAAATGTATGCTTGGACACTTGCTGAGGATTCTTTTCAAGAATGATGATTTCATGAATGCAGTGGGTTTGCCCTTTGAATTTATGTATAGATTTCTATTTCGCAACTGGTAGCTAGTAACTTGTTACTTAGTAGTTTTTTTTTGCCAAGATGCTAAAGGTGTGTTAAGGGGTTCATTTTGTTTTAGATTCATTCTCTGTTAAAAAAGGAATGTAATTTCCAAAACTTAGTATAAAATTTGCCTAAGTCTGATTTATTCAAATCACAATGCAAGCAGTATAAAAGAGTCTTTTCCTTATTATCGCTGTCTGTCTGTCTCTCTGTCTACCAAAGGGCCTTTTGCCTCCTCCTTTATTTTCCAGGAAATTACATACAAATTAAAGGTGGTTATTCAAATTGAAATAGATTCCACATAAACTGAAAGAATTTATGTACAATGACAAGTGAACTTCAGCTCTAATTTTGAACCTTATATTTTGCAAAAACAGATAAAGACTAGTGTTTTGAAGAATCCAAATGCCTGGATAGGTTGTTATTCTTAAATATGTAATATATGCAGCAGAATGCTATGCAAAAGTGGCACAGTTGAATAAAGTATACTTAAATTTTAAGTAAATGCTCTTAGAATTGCATTGTAATCTTATCTTTTGTTTCTATGTAACTTAAGGCTATCAAGACTTTTACAGTGCTAATAGAGGAGCTTTAAACGTAAACAATTCGACTTTTAAAAAATTGCTAATAGTAATAAAGCATAATATAGATTTGAAAACTTTTTTTTTCCTGTGGGTGGTTCTTGGCTCATGAAATATGATTGATTTTTGCAAATTTAACTTTTTCGCAGCATACCTTGTCATGAAACTATTTGCTCCAGAGAGTCAGTGATCCTATGAATAAAACATTGTAGGAGAAAGGAATAGTCAAATTCAGTTTTCTTCCTTCTTCAAATGCAGCCTCTGTTGGACTGGCGTTCTTCCCATAAGTAGAAAGGCATACAGATCTGACATGTCATTTTTTTTTTCTTTCAGAAATAAGCTAAAAACTTTTCTTCTTCTTTTAGCTGGTAAATGCTTATGTCATGACAAGCAGAGAACCACCATTGAACACAGCTGCCTGCCGACTTCTGTTGGACATTATGCCTGGGCTGGAAACTGCTGTTGTCTTTCAGGAGAAGGTATGGGAGATAGGAAGGCAGCCCTCGAAGCAAAACGGTGCAGATCTTAGTAGACTCTGCTCTGACAGGTTTGGGAGGCTGATAAGAAGAATGAATTCCTGATAGCTGAGAACTTTGCTTCTGCCACAGTTGGACACTATATCAGTTAACTGACTCAGAGGATAGTTACTTTTATTTTGAAGGCTAAACTTTTGTTCATTTATTTAAAAGATTTACGTGGCCACCCTTCTTAAGTAATTCTTGGCATCTCATAGCAACAATAAAACCAATATCTATAAAATAATCATAACACACTAAAAATAAAATAAAAAACCTGCGCTGTAAATATTTGCTTGGGATGCCCCACAGCAAGCTACAGTTGCCCTCATTCCCTACATGCGGTAGATATAAATATAAACCGCCCAGAGCCCTTCTCCCCGGGAAATAGGCTGTTAATAAATAAGACATATAAATAAATAATAAAATAGTTCTATATTTCTTAGTTGTGTTTATATTTATGTACATTCAAATTCATGCATGTAAAATAGCAGTAGACTCATATACTGCTGCATAGTGCTTTACAAAACTCTCTAAGCGGTTTACAGAGTCAGCATGTTGCCCCCAACAATCTGGCTCCTCATTTTACCGACCACGGAAGGATGGAAGGCTGATTCAACTTTGAGCCGCTCAGAAGCGAACTCCTGGAGTAAGCAGTGAATTAGCCTGCAACACTGCATTCCAATCACCGTACCACCATCATTTTATATTTCTTATATTCTCTGAGAGTTGATATTTGCAGAAATCAAGGCACAGTTTTCTGTTGAATGGTATTGATATGCCAAGAGTTGCTAGGATTAGTGTTTCAGTTGCTTTTCATTAGTTATAGAATAGCTGCAATTGGGCACAATGCGCAAAGCTTTCCTTTTTTATTTGTTGTTTTCATGAAGAGACGAACAGATAGGAATGAATGGATAATAGTGGTTTACCATACTGACAATCCACATTGCAGTTCATACTATGACCAAGAATTTTTGGCTTTACATTGAGTGTCTCTTCTGTGTGATCTATAAATTTCCATGACCACACAGTTCCCAGTACAGTTTGCAGTAGGTAGCCAGAATAGAATTATTTTTGCACTGAGTTTCTGAATTATATGCCAACATGCAGAGAAACTGTATATGCTTTTAAAATTCCAACGCATTGCCAGACATTTCTTCATGTTTGACAGCAACAATTTTGATGAAAAATGATGTTGCTGTCCAGTTTAACAAATGCCTGTCCTTTTTTTAGAAAGAAGTCTTACTCCCAAAAAATTCAAAGGAAACTATAGCTTAAAAAATAATTCCAGATATGCATTCATTACTTTAAATGTTGATCATATCAACAACTTCATTTGCTTTTTCAATATGAAAAGTGATAATGGCACTTATACGTGAGTAGATGTTATATTGGAATGTAAGCTGCGAAGAATTTAACTTGCCTAAATACTCCTCTCTTGTCCCCCCTTTACTCTAGGAAGGCATTGTTGAGAATCTCTTCAAGTGGGCACGAGAAGCTGATCAGCCTTTAAGGACATTTGCAACTGGATTGCTTGGAGGTGCCATGGAGAATCAAGATATTGCCGCCAACTATAGAGATGAGAATTCCCAACTGGTAAACAGGAAATATCCATAACATATTGTAGACAAGTATTGGGCAGTGTGATTGGAGCAGAAAGCTCTAAGCTTTTTATTTGGCCCTTGAAGCCTTATCACAATGATTGTAAAAAAAACCTGCAGTAATATTGCATATTAGTGTTCTATAGCAAATTTTAGAAATGTCCTTCTTTGCAAGTGGATTCATATATCGGTATGTTTGGTTTTGCAAGAGAATTTTTCCCCGACTCCAGTTTCCTGTTCTCCTTCACAATATTAGAATATTAATAAGGGACCTTAAGTTTGCAAAGTTAGTGTGTTTAAAAAAATTAATACTTGAAATTAACACTAGGGTTTTTTTTTTTTTTTGCTACTCCTCTTGTGTTTTCTTTTGGGAAAGTGAACGGCATAATTATAATGGGTTTGAGTTTCTTTGGGCAAACTGATTTCAGTATAGTAGAACTGTGTTAAAATGATGCATGTTCAACTCTTTATGAAAGGTGGCCTTTGTCCTTCAACGATTACGAGAGCTGCAAGTCATTGAAATGAACACAAAACATGAAAATAAGCGTCCCAGTCCTCGAAAAGTGCCATCCGACCCCTTGCTGCCTCTCGATGAAGAAGCTGTGGACATGGATTATGGGGAGATGGCCGTGGATGGTGAGCAGGAGGAAGTGACAGGGGACATGGAGATTTCATTTAACCTTGATTCAAATCACAAGACGAGTAGTCGGGTAAACTCTGCTGTCAAAAAATCAGGGAAGCAACACGAAAAGGAGAATTTCCGGAAAGCAAAACAAAAACTCGGCTTCTCTTCTGAATCAGAAAGGGTGTTTGTTGAACTATCTAACAGCAGCTGGTCTGAGATGTCTCCTTGGGTGATTGGCACAAATTATAACCTCTGTCCCTTGACCCCTGGCATAGAGCAAAGACTGATCCTGCAGTATCTGACTCCCTTAGGGGAGTATCAAGAGGTAGGTTTAAAAAAGCAGAAGGAAACAATGATAATTGCATTTCTTTTAGGAAGAAATTAAACTTTATAACGGAGAATCATAATCGGTTCAAGGTACATTCTTACCCAGAGTTATTCTGCAAAGAGCAAAGATAATCGTTGGAGCTGTTCTTCCAATTAACTGTGCTTTGTTATGTGCTTGCCTTAGGACAGGATGTTAATGTATAGATCATATTATAAATACCCCTTTACTATAAAGAAAAATACCCACATTATACAGACCCCTTAATTATAAAGAAAAATAGATCATATTATAAATAATGCATGTGTTGAAAAGAAATACTGAAGTAATCTAACAGAACAACAATCTTGCTTTTTTTCTCCCCCTTGCTACATATTTTAATCTAAAAATATATGAGAGGAAATGGCTAGCTGCATAGTAAGCGTCATTCTCAAGATTATGCAGCAGAAATCTTGGTCAACCATACTTTGTATCTGGCTGCTTCTAAATTTAAGAGAGAGAAAATATTTAAGATGTCTATTTTAAACTATTTTGTACATTTCCCCAACAGTTGCTGCCTATCTTCATGCAGCTTGGATCAAGAGAGTTGATGATGTTCTATATTGACTTGAAACGGACCAATGACGTGCTGCTTACTTTTGAAGCCCTAAAGGTAAATGATAGCACTACAAACTGTTTGTTCACAGAGGAGGCATTGTGGCTCAATATCTGTAATCCAGTTGGCTTCTTATTCTAACCACGTTTCCCCATTGCTGAGTAGATGGAAGATTATGGGTACTGAAGTTCAGCCTATCTGAAAGGTGCCAGTCTGGAAGAAGTTGGACTTGTATCAAGAAAACACAACTGGTACAGCAGGAGCATCAGCTTCTTTAAGGCTTTGAAATATTTACGCCTTGTTTCTGCTCTTTACAAGATATATATTTTAAGGTCTGTACAGTGCTCCAGATTAAAGACAAAAGGTGTTTCAGTGATGTCAAGGCTTACAGAGTTCTTACGTATGTTATAAATGTTGAAATATTGATCAGAGTGAAAAGCTGGATGTTCCAAACCTCCACTCTCACCTTGATTCTCTCACCTGCTCCTGCCTTGTGGTATGGCTTGAGGGTACCAGGACCTGTCTTCTAGGGAATATCTTACTTGGGATCTGCCCCGTAATCCTGGTGTGGTGAGGGAAAAATGTTCTTTCATTCTATACTGCATTTTGCCTGAAGATTGCTACTTCCTTGCTGTGCAGTATAGTTACAGGGTATCCAGAAGATTTGGCTTTTCTTTTCCCTTTAGTATAAATCCATCTCGTAGAATATCGCTTAAAAAGCAGCTTGCAAATTAATTTAAAAAGAAAGCGTTAACCGAACGTCCCTGATCTGCAACCGATCGTGAATCTTCTATTCAAAATACAGGCAGTCCTCAGCTTACGATCACAACTGAGCCCAAAATTTCTGTTGTTAAGCGAGACATTTGTTAAGTGAGTTTTGCCCCATTTTACAACATTTCTTGCCACAGTTGTTAAGCGAATCACTGCAGTTGATAAGTTAGTAACCCGGTTATTAAGTGAATCTGACTTCCCCATTGACTTTGCTTGTCCAAAGGTTGCAAAAGGTGACCTTGGGACACAGCAGTGGTCATAAGTATGAACCAGTTGCCAAGGGTCTGAATTTTGATCACATGAGCATGGGGATGCTGCAAATGTAACTGTGAAAATGGTCATAAGTCACTTTTTTCAGTTATAATTTTGAACAGTCATTAAATGAACTGTTGTAAGTCAAGGACTTCCTGTGTTAGAGCTCACAACTAGAGAATTTTACAGATGCAAGATTCTGAAGAAAAAACTTATTCATGCACATAGATATTGATCCTAAACTGAAAGCACTTGCTAGGATTCTTGTGTTACTACTGATTCCAGTTCAGTCCATCTTGCTGAAGAGATTTTGTGAGATTTGTGTTTGGAAGAAGCATTTTCAATTCTGGTAGTTACCAGAAGATTGACATATATTGATACTCCAAATAAATTTGTATATTTAAATATGGACAATTATGTAATGTTATATAGTGTTTGGAGGCAGTGCATTGTCTATTTAAACTTAGAAAAGCATTTGAATTGGAACCTGTTCTTATTTAAATTACAGTTTTTCTTAAAGACCAATGGAGGGAAATCTCGTTCTCAATTTTTTACAGGACACAAGAAAGAATATTTCATTTGCAGTGGAAAGCTTTGCTAGGTTAATTATCATTAGCCTACTTGCCTTATAATTGACAGTGATTTTATGCATTCATCTGCAGTATTTGGCGTCTCTGCTGCTCCACAACAAGTTTGCAACGGAGTTTGTTGCTCACGGAGGAGTGCAGAAGCTGCTGGAGATTCCTCGCCCTTCTATGGCAGCCACAGGTGTCTCCATGTGTTTATACTATTTGTCTTACAATCAGGATGCCATGGAAAGGGTAAGAGCACATCCTGCCACCAGTACGCTTTGAAAAGGGTTTGCATATTCTAAGTGGGGACTAGAATATTCCTGCTATCCTCACCTTTTGGGAATTCCAGCATAAATATTTTGACTACATTTGTGTGATAGCTTATAACAGGGTAATGGTTACTAATAAGCTGCTGAAGTTGAGAACAGATCATCAATAAAATATATATCTTTATTGAAAAGTGAGTTCTATTGCTTGCAGACACTGTCCGGATAATTTCAGCAGGGGAGACACATTATACATTTTTTAATTTGGCTTGACAATGAATGTGCCAGAGTCTCTGTTCACACTACCTAAAGACAACAATACTTAAGGAACACACTTATTCATTCATAACAACACATGGATTTTATTCAACTCTATTTCAGCAAGATATATCCACTAGTTCTGCAGAAAGAATTGCACAAATTTTAATATTTTTTAATCAGAATTCTGTGGTGTGTTGTTTTGGTTTTGATTGTCGGTTTCAACTACTTACTTATATTCCAAGCATACATACCCTATATTTATATTAACCACTTTTTTTTGTAGTATGTTTTTATTGGAATTTGGATGCATTCTGCATTTATATCTTGAATGTTCATTTTTTTCAAGGACTTTTGTTCAAGAACTGCAAAATATTTTAAGCTGTATGTCGTCTTTGTAATTAAAATCGAACAACAAATGCTATCCCTTTCACCACAGCAGTTGCTGGAGGATTTGTCTACATATTGTTCCCATTACTAAAAATACAAGCTATCACAGTGTTTTTTTTGTTCTGTAGGTATGCATGCATCCCCACGTACTATCGGATGTTGTGAACTACACCTTGTGGTTGATGGAATGCTCTCACGCGTCAGGCTGCTGCCATGCTACCATGTTCTTTTCCATTTGTTTCTCATTCCGTGCAGTTTTAGAGCTCTTTGATCGGCATGATGGCTTACGGCGCTTAGTTAACTTGGTAAGTTTTTAAAAAGCTGTATTTTGCTTTTCTTAAGCACTTCATTAGAACTGCTGCCTTTCTTTTTGAGTGGTGAAGTTGAGTGTGATTATGGGACTATAGCCTTTCAGCTTGGTTCTGCTTTGTGTTAAAACAGAAACTTAAGGTTATGTATAGTTTCTGAGAGTCTTGATTGAGGCTCTAACAGCTCCTTCAAGAGTTGCCACCAAACAAGAATAAGCAATATGCTGAAATCTCAATTTAGCCAACCCTATTCTAAAAGGCAAATGTGTCTTTCTGTCCAAAAACAACTTACACATATTCCATTCAGATACTTTGTGTAAAACTTTGTACAGTGAATGTTGAGTCCATTCCTGCAAATGAGCACCTCGTGGTTTTAGAAGGATTCCCTTTTGTAAGGTTGGTTGTATGAAAATTTAAACAAAACAGTCAGCAAGCTAAGAAGCAGGAGGGATGTGTATGTGTGACTAAATGAACTTGCTAAGCCATTAAAATAATGAATCTTTAGATCTTAGAAATAAAACTGCAGTAAGCCTTTTTTCCCCCTCATTTTAGATTAGCACTCTTGATATCTTAAATTTGCAAACCCAAGGTGCACTGCTAAGTGACGATGAGATCTTTGCTAGCCGTCAGACTGGAAAACATACTTGCATGGCCATGCGCAGGTATTTTGAGGCACATCTTGCCATCAAAGTAGAGCAAGTGAAGCAGTCACTTCAACGCACCGAAGGTGGGATTCTGGTCCATCCACAGCCTCCATATAAGGTAGGCAGTACATTTGTGGAAATAACAAACTTCTAGCTCTTGCCTTTTCAAGAAAACAAAAATAGATATCAAAAAATGTTTCAACTACATCGAGTACAACAACTGTATCTCCTCTGGGAATACAAGGTCCTTGCTGTGATTGTATTTGGCGTTTCGTAGACCAGGAGTAGGCAACCTTGGCTCTTTTATGACTCGTGGACTTCAACTCCCAAAATTCCTGAGCCAGCATAGCTATGACGGGTAGGCCAGTAGACCAATTTAGGGCATAATCTTTCTGGAGCTGCAATTTAACTGTACCACTTTTCAGCTTGCTGTGTGGCTCCAGTTCAATGCATAGAATCCTCGTCCTCTGTTAGAATATTATCCGTAGGATCTGATTGAATATTTCCATTGACGGTTCCGTTACTCCGAATTTTTCTTTGCAAAAGGCCACTAAATCTACATTCTTTACAATCTCCTAATAAACAAAGACTTTTTAATATTGAATGCTTTTGGATTTGCAATTTAAAATAACTGATTAGGTCATTGGATTTTTAAATATATGCTCCTCTTTTTATTTTGTGCCTTTATAAATTTTAGATTTTTGTATTTAGTTTTTGAATATCGGCATGGCTTCCTTAGGTAGATTGGATTTTTTTTTTTTTTTTAAAAAAATCTATTTTATAAAGTGTTTGTCTTAATTTTTCTAGGTAGGTGATTAGAATGTTTGCTTCTACTTGCAGGCTTGTTCCTATACTCATGAACAGATTGTGGAAATGATGGAGTTTTTAATAGAATATGGACCAGGTCAGCTCTATTGGGATCCAGCAGAGGTGTTTCTCAAGCTGTGTTGTGTACAGCTCATGCTTCAACTTATTTCAATTGCATGCAATTGGAAGACTTACTATGCAAGGTGAGAGAACAACAGGATAGGAAACACCTTGTAATTTGCTATTGGGATGGAGCTGGCAGTTGCTCCAGGACAACTAGCCTCTATGGTTAATATATATTTATTAATATTAAATACAGTTTGTTTGTACTCCACAGACTTCTGGAGTTACCCATAAAATTAATAAAAACAAATGCACTTTCTTGCTTTTGAAAAGGCCTATCCTGTGAATTTATTCAGCTTGCTTTTGCTTTAATATGTTTCATATTGAGTTATATGTATTTCATTTTTGTTTACCAGAAACGACACAGTGCGTTATGCATTGGATGTTTTGGCCATCCTCACTGTGGTTCCAAAAATTCAGTTACAGTTAGCTGAGGCAGTGGATACGGTGGATGAGGGAGGAACATCTATTTCTATTGTGGGTATGTGAAACTTTATCTCTTTGGATGCTTCTTATGAATACTTGTACACGATGAAAACTTTTAAATTCTGAGCAAATGAACTGTAACAAAGGATCATCTTGGCCATGTGGCTCAGTTAGTACAAACTCTTTTTTTTTTAAAAAAAAAAACTGAACTGGATGATTTCAACTATCTGAACAGATGAACTGGGTGGGGAGACATTTGTAAGATGCTGCTGCTTTTGTCAAAATGATTCAAACAGTATTGCACCATATGCTTCACTTCTTTTGTACATGTGTGACAACATGTATGAAGCACATTAGAAAAGAATAGGATTTGTATTATACCACACTGTTTTTGTCAGTCTGCCCCCTGCCTCCCACTAAGGTCTACAGATAGATTTGAAAGGGAAGCTGGAAGCAAAGGCATCAGGTTCGTTGTTGGCTCTCTCACGCACACCAACTTTCAAGTTTTCACTTTCAATTATTTGCTCAAATTGTGCACTCTTAATCATTATTGTGAGAGAACCTAGTGCTATACCGTTAAGTATTATCTGAAAGAATGAGATGTTCAAGGGATCGTTAGAATGAAGCTGCCTTCAACACTGTTTTTGACTGCCCTGTTACTAACTCTTTATTTCGTGGCAATGGGTGCTGTTGGGATTCAGGTGTGAAAAGTAAGGTTTAATCTGCATTGTGTATTGCTCAGCATTTTCACTGGATAAACTCAGATTTGTGCACCATTACAAGAATCAAAAGATACATTTCTCCTATAATGTAGAAATTGAGCCATCGTTCTCTTATACTAATACGTGATACATTTTACTTGCTAATGTTTCACTTGTTTTTTTCCCCCCAGGTATCAGCATCATCTTGGGGCTTGCCGAGGGGGAATTCTTTATTCATGATGCAGAAATCCAGAAATCTGCCCTTCAGATCATCATTAACTGTGTCTGTGGTCCAGACAATCGCATCTCCAGCATTGGCAAATTTATCTCTGGCACTCCTCGTCGCGCACTCCCCCACACACCCAGGAGTAGCGAGCATACTTTGGCCAAGATGTGGAATGTGGTGCAGTCGAACAATGGCATCAAAGTACTATTATCATTGCTCTCTGTCAAAATGCCCATTACAGATGCAGACCAGATCCGAGCCTTGGCCTGCAAAGCCCTGGTTGGGCTGTCACGGAGTAGTACAGTCCGGCAGATCATCAGCAAGCTGCCCCTGTTCAGCAGTTGTCAGATCCAGCAGTTAATGAAGGAGCCTGTGCTGCAGGATAAGCGTAGCGAGCATGTCAAGTTTTGCAAATATGCGGCGGAGCTGATAGAGCGCGTCTCAGGAAAACCCTTGTTGATTGGGACTGATGTCTCTTTGGCCCGGCTGCAGAAGGCAGATGTGGTGGCTCAGTCAAGGATTTCATTTCCTGAGAAGGAGCTGCTCCTTCTCATCAGGAACCATCTCATCTCTAAAGGGCTAGGAGAAACTGCTACCATCCTTACAAAGGAGGCAGATCTGCCCATGACAGCAGCTTCTCATTCCTCTGCCTTCACCCCGGTTCCTGCCACTTCATCTCCTGTATCTCTGCCTCGTACCCCTCGCATAGCAAATGGCATTGCAGCCCGGTTGACTAACCATCCTTCTGTTGCTTCTGGTGTTTCCTCTGTTCACCCTCCGCCAAGGCCAGTTGGCTGCCAGGCCCCACTTGCGCTGCCAGGCCCATCTCATGCCACCAACACCCCAGTGATTGGCAGGATTAGCTTTGTCCGAGAGAGACCATCTCCCTGCAATGGCAGAAAAATCCGAGTGCTTCGGCAAAAATCAGACCATGGCGCCTACTGTCAGAGCCCAGCTATCAAAAAACAGCTGGACAGACACCTTCCTTCCCCTCCCACCTTGGACAGTATAATCACAGAGTACCTTAGGGAGCAGCATGCACGCTGCAAAAACCCTGTAGCTACTTGCCCCCCCTTTTCTCTTTTTACTCCCCACCAGTGTCCTGAGCCAAAACAGAGGCGCCAAGCGCCAACTAACTTTACCTCGCGGCTGACCCGCAGGGCAGCCTTCCCAAAGTATGGCGGGGTAGATGGTGGATGCTTTGATAGACACCTTATATTTAGCAGGTAAGGAAGATGGTTCTTTATTCTTACGATTTTTTGGGCCATGCCATTTAGAAAGTGGATTTGGGTGCCATACTGTGGCTTGGACAAAACTGTTTGCCTCGGGACCACAAGGAAGACTTTGCTATATTGCCTCTATAGCATTTCTGAGCTATTTACAAGATCCTTCTTCCTTTATGAAGAAAGCTGAAACCCTGTCTTTTCTCCTAGCAGACTAAGATGCAGCTCCCCAACTTCAGTTGCGTTTGGCCATTGCTCCTGTATCTCCCTTTCCTTTCCTGAAAATTAATCACCTTACTTAGTTGCTCTTTCATATCCCAGGTTCCGTCCCATTTCTGTGTTCCGGGAAGCAAATGAAGATGAAAGTGGCTTTACGTGTTGTGCATTTTCTGCACGGGAGCGGTTCCTCATGTTGGGCACCTGCACAGGGCACCTGAAACTCTACAATGTCTTTAGCGGGCAGGAGGAGGCCAGCTACAAGTGCCATAACTCGGCTATCACACACCTTGAGCCATCCAGGGTAAGAAAAAGGCTGAGAATATTCAGGTCAGGTGCGCTTTAATAACAGAATTCTCTCTTTAAGGATTGAGAGATTAGGCAAAACTCTGGGAATGAGGAAACATGGCAAGATTGGTTGTCGATAGTACAAGAGAGATTGGATGTTATGGCCTGATTTTATTGTATTTTATTGACCTACCTGGAATTTTTTAGTAATTGTTTAAAATATATACGTAGTCCTTGACTTATGATTACAATGGAACCCGGAATCATAACAACAACAACAACAACAACAATAATAATAATAATAAAGTTGGAAGGGACCTTGGAAGCCATCAAGTCCAACCCCCTGCTCAGGCAGGTAACCCTACACCATTTCGGACAAATGGCTGTCCAGTCTCTTCTTAAAAACTTCCAGTGTTGGAGCATTCACCGCTTCTGGAAGCAGGTTGTTCCACTGGTTAATTGTTCTACTGTCAGGAAGTTTCTCCTTAGTTCTAGGTTGCTTCTCTCATTGATTAGTTTCCACCCGTTGCTTCTTGTTCTGCCTTCAGGCGGTTTGGAGAATAGCTTGACTCCCTCTTCTTTGTGGCAGCCCCTTAGATATTGGAACACTGCTATCATTTCCACCCCCACCCCCCCGCCGTCCTTCTCTTCATTAAACTAGACATACCCAATTCCAGCAGCCGTTCCTTATATACTTTAGCCTCCAGTCCCCTAATCATCTTTGTTGCTCTTCTCTGCCCTCTTTCTAGAGTCTCAATTTACATCGCGGTCACCAAAATTGGGTGCAGTATTCCAAGTGTGGCCTTACCAAGGCATTGTAAAGTGGTATTAACACTTCATGTGATCTTGATTCTATCCCTCTGTTAATGCAGCCCAGCACTGTGTTGGCCTTTTTGGCAGCTGCAGCACACTGCTGGATCATATTTAATTGATTGTCCACTAGGACTCCCAGATCCCTCTCACAGTTACTACTATTGAGCAAGGTACCCCCTATACTATACCTGTACATTTGGTTTTTCTTGCTCGGTTGCTAAGTGAAGGGATCGTTAAGCAAAATGTTACGTGATTGATTTCAGGTATTAAGTGACTGTATGGGTTGTTTAGCAATCCCAATCCCAAGTAGGGAGCGCAAAGTGCCCGGGGTGGGGTGGGGAGCGATCCTGATAGGCTCCGTTCAGAAGCTGCAAATGCTCCCTGCTGAAATCCAACCAGGATTTTCAGTTCCTGAGGGAGAGACACGCATGACATGCACTAGGCTTCTCGGGGCCTCCCCCACCTACCCTCCTCAGTGCTCCTTCTCTTATTACGCTACATCTCGGTTCTCTGCTTGGAGTTCCTCCTCATCTCTGGGGACTGGCTGAAAGAGCTGCCTGCTTGCTAAAGAATGTCTTTCATATTGAATTTCTGGGGAAGCCGGCAGGGAAGATTGGAAATGGCAATCACATAATTGCAGGGTGCATGGCAACCATAACTTACGTGTGAACAGGTGGCATGATCATGTGACCGGTGGGGGAGGGGCAGTGCGATGTTTTATAATGGCCGGAAGTGCTTTATAGCCATAAAGCACCCTTTTTGAGGATGTTGTAACTTCGAACGGTTGTTAAACGACCAGTCATAAATTGAGGACTACCTGTGAGCTATCATAGATCTCTCTGTTCAGTATAGTGTAGTGTAGTGTAGTATAGTGTAATATAATATATGATAAACGATATAGCTTAGGGCAGGTAGGGAGGACTTTTTAAAAAACAAAAGCAGGTTAATCACTGGAACGTATGAGTAAAGACAAAAAGGGGGCTTAGATGTCTTTAAAGGTTTTTTTTTTTTTTCCTGAACATTCAGAAGATTGAGGAAGAGATGAGTTTCCAAAGCCAGTCTCTATTTTCTGCTCTTTGGAGATCGTTGGCTTCTGCCTGAAATGAATCATTGTTCAGGACAGTTGATTTTGTAACAACCACCTGGTCTGACCAAGCCGACAGTATGTTAGTGTTTTTAATCTGTATATAATTGTGATCCTACTGCCTTAAATTGGCAAGAGTATTCTCTGTCTAGAGCAGGGGTAGGCAACCTTGTCTCTTTTATGACTCGTGGACTTCAACTCCCAGAATTCCTGAGCCAGCTATGGGACTTGAAGTCCACAAGTCATAAAAGAGCCAAGGTTGCCTACCCCTGCTCTAGAGTGTTCTGTACATTGTGACATAGTTAGGAATTCCCCTTTCTCTTAAAACAGTGTTTCCCAAACTTGACAATTTTAAGGCATGTGGACTTCAACTCCCAGAATTCCACAACCAGCGTTGCTGGCTGTGGAATTCTGGGAGTTGAACTCCACATGCCTTAAAATTGTCAAGTTTGGGAAACACTGTCTTAAAAGAAACTCCACAAAATCTGTCCACACGCATAAAGAGTGTCTGCTTCTTTAAATTCTGTTCCCAAACTACAGGATGGTTCTTTATTGCTGACATCTGCTTCCTGGAGCCAGCCACTTTCTGCATTGTGGGGAATGAAATCGGTCTTTGAAACCAAGTATGTATGCTTTACCTCAGCGCTTCTCGTCCTTGGCAGCTTTAAGATGTGTGGACTTCGGTTTCCATAATTCCCCAACCCAACATACTAGGAGTTGAAGTCCACAAAGTTGCCAAGGTTAAGAAACAATACTCCAATAGGTTGATTTAACTGTCTTGAGTGGGCAGGGCATTAACTGGGCAACATTTTAATATTTAAAATCTTCTGGTTTTAAAGACTCTGTAATATTCAGGTTCTTTAAAGCAACCAAGACATGTGATACTTTTTTCTATTAGTTCCTGACTTAGTTATTGTGTATCGTTTATACAAGGAGTCATGCTGGCATAGGGGTTAGAATGTAGTATTGCAGGCAGATTCTGCCCACAGCCAGGAGTTTGATCCTGTCTGGATCAAAGGTGATTCAGCCTTCCATCCTCCAACCCAGATTGTTGAGGGCAATATGCTGACCCTGTACAGACAGTGCTGTAAAGCACTATGGAGGGATATATACAGTAAGTGTAAGTGCTATTGATATTAAAGATGTATTAAAATATGCTAGATCAGGGGTCCCCAATCCCCCGTCCGTGGACTGGTACCAGACCGCAGCATGCCAGCAACCGGTCTGCAAAAACAAGCAAAGCCCCATCCGTGAGATGCAGGCAGCACACAAAACCACGTACTCTCCGGTCCATGGAAAAACCTTTCTCCACGGAACTGGTCCCTGGTGCCCAAAAGGTTGGGGACCTCTGTGCTAGATAAAAGCACAGATTTTTGAGTGAAAGCTTTGTTCTTTGAGGTTGGCTGATGATGTGCTTTTTCTTCACAGGCATTCCTTCACGGATGACCATTATGTTGAATTCAGTAAGCATTCTCAAGATAGGGTCATTGGCACCAAGGGGGACATTGCCCATGTAAGTATTGGTTGTTGAGTCTCAGAAGAAATAACAGGGTAACTTACAGGCTACAGTCATTTTTTATACTTTGAAAATACAGAGAGTGAAGTTATTCCTGAGAATTTATTTAATGGTTTGAAACCATTAAAGTGAGATTGGTGGTGTATAAATTTAATAAAAACAACCTAGGCTTTTGTCAATAAAATGAAAATCTGTAATCACTGCTGTTTATTTTTTAACAAACAGAAAAGTGGTGTTAAATGAAAACTATATTGATTAAGTATACTTTGGCATTATTTGAGAGAATTAGAAATGAGCTCAGAAGTGATCCAAAGATCAAATATGTTTTGTGGGATTAGATTAGGTATTCTTTAATATCAAAATGTGCAATATATTTTTCTCCACGGCACAACCCTTGTAGTTTTGAGCATCTGTAATTATAGCCCTAATAATTCATGAGAAAGGCTGTTTTCTGGAACACGTGCTGGAATTCATTCTTGAGGATTTATTCCTTAAAAAGCAAACTGGTTATACATCAGCAAATGTTTCCTAGTTGTAAAATAAATTATTGGAAGTTTTCAAGGTAGAAACTATAGAATTTGGGTTTTTTTAAATGATAGCAATTTAACTTAGGAAAAATAAAGATGAATGTTGAATCCAGTGTTCTGTGGGGAAAATTCTACTCAAAGGATACTCTCAGCAGAGGAAGGAAGGCAGGATTTGAGTGGAACATGATAATTGTAAATTTTGCAAATTTTCTTTCTCTTTTAAAAGGAGGAGATGACATAGTTGCACTGCAAGAGAAAAGGAAGAATTAGCGAAAGCCATGGTCCCATTGCTGCAGTTGTGTGGCACTGCTAGCTGTCAAACAACTGATTGGCATGCTAGGCATTGTGGTTTAGCATTGCTCTCAATTTTCTCACAAAATTCCAGAAATTGTAACAATTATTTCTTGTGACCTGGTACAAGTCAGCTCTAGCACATGCTGCATATATCTGTTTAAATCTTGGCACTTTTCCTTATGCTTTCATTCCTGCATGTTTACATTTAAGCAAGATGTTTTTCTCTGTTGATTTGCTATTCTTTCTGTTAGCCTTCAACTATAATCTGATCTGGGTTCATAATTTGGTCATTTGTGACAAGCTAAAATGTTTATTCTGAGCTTCAGCAAAGTGCAAGTGGCAGCTAAGAATCCTGGATGTAATCTATTCTGACAAAAAAGGTAAAAGTAATAGATGCTCAGAATATAAAAGAATAGATTACTTTATACAAACAATTTTAAGAGAAGGGAATAAGACTGTTAAATATTCTTGAGTATTTATAACAGAACGTTATCTTCTTCCTCTTTGTTTTACGAATCTCTTCCACCATGTATTATATTGGGCATTATTATGTAACCCGCTGCCTCTAAGATCAGCTAGAATACTTTTCTATAGCAAGCCATATATTCTAGTATCAAATCATAGTTTTCAATCCAGCAGCTTTGCTTCTTGTCATAGACTATTCTGTGGCATAGGAATGACTCTAGGAGAGGTGAGCAACTGCCATGCTTCCCTCCCGAGTTATTAAGTGACAAGTAAAGTTCCGTTCTAGCCAAACATTTCCCTTAATCATTTGGAGATGGAGATCAAAGGATTTCTGAGGTTTGCATGTGACACAAAATGGTCTGAGGTATTTAAATAAATAAATAAAATAAATAAAATTCAAAACTAATTTGATGGTTAGATCAGTGTTTCTTTGCTTCAACAAGTTTAAGATGCACGGGCTTCAACTCCCGAGTTCTCCAGCCAGCATGAGGAGAAGAAGGGAGATGGGGATCCATAGAGAGTGAGTGATTTGGAAATGGTTGCATGTGCTTTTTGGACAAAATATTTGACAGGTCTTGACTAAGTTATTTTCTTTTTCCTTTTTCATCTAAAAGATCTATGATATTCAGACTGGCAACAAGCTCTTGACTTTGTTTAACCCAGATCTTGCAAACAACTACAAGAAGAATTGTGCCACCTTTAACCCAACAGATGACCTTGTCTTAAACGATGGTGTCCTCTGGGATGTTCGCTCTGCACAGGCTATTCATAAATTTGATAAATTCAATATGACCATCAGTGGTGTTTTCCACCCAAATGGATTGGAGGTCATAGTGAACACAGAAATTGTATCCTTTTTTTAACCTTAATTTCAGTGTCTGTTGGAATAGTAGAGGTTGGTAGGAAGAGTTTGCTTAATTGTTTGTTTATTTAATTTCAAGATTTATAATAATAGGGTCACGCAACTTAAACAGTGTGACTCTCAACAACACATAAGATAAACCCAATATGGCATCCTCTTTCATGTGGGACCTCAGAACAAAATTCCTTAATTGTGGAAGTAACATCTGGTTGGTAAGCTTTTTTGTCAAAGTGACTAAGACTAAATATTTCAGCAGAAGATATAAATAGTATTGTTCTGTAGAACAGAAATTAACAAACTGCAGGCAGGTTTCTAAGAGTAGCTTTTTAATTAATAAATAAGGTAAGAAAATTGGGGGAAATATGAGAAAAGCATGATGGAAGGAGAAATAGAAGCCATTTAGAAAATAATGGCTTCTGCCAAGTGATAAGGAGTATAGTGTGAATTGGAGAAGAAGCCAGAATAGGTAGAATAGCAGAAACAAGAGAAAACCCAGCACATTAATGAATCCAGATTTCTGGAAAGAAAAAACTTTTTTTATCCTGATAGTCTTAGGTATGGCTGAAGAGAAAAAGGAATGGTAGAAAAACAGTAATAAAATATCCTTTTTGGGTTTCCTTTGACTAAAATATTTTTCAGTTGTTCAAATATAATTCAGCCGTAACTTTGTGTAGTAGAATTATTATATCAATGGTTGTAATTACAGTATATTTTTAACATTCTCTAACATAACTTTTGCCTTTATTATGACAAAAGTGAGAGCTATTGTGACTCTCCTGACTTTAGAGTCTAAACCTTGTCTATAGGCATGTAGCTCCTATCATGTGATCTATGGTGGGAAAAAAAGTGCTTTACCCCAACATCAGTATCTGTGATATTCTGTACATGAGAGATTAACGCCAGGTCAATTCAAAACTTTAAGTGATTTTGCACGCTGAAATGAAATGGGATGGGTAGATTGAAAAGTATTACTTTGTGACTAGGATGTATCATGCAAATTGAAGAAAATAGATGTGTTAGATTGTTCAGATGTGTTATTATAATTATTAGAGAAACTCTGTCTCAGGGCTGGGAATATGATGGGGTTAGTCAGGCTGACAGTAAGGGAGAGAGAGAGAGATCCTTTGCTGATATCCCTTATGTACGGTGCAGAATTCTCCTTAATGAACTCTCCAGTGGGACTTGCGGACTTTCCATTTGTTACATACAGTGCCTGCTTTGGATCAATGCCGTGTTGTTTTCAACCATACTGGGACAGTTATGTATGGAGGTAATGACTGGTTTTCATCATGTGTTAGCATCAGCAGAGTTATAGATTTTGTTTTGCCATGCTTTCTAGCACTTCCCCAAACAGCACAGTCGGTGTTGCCAAAATTAGGCAAGTGAAAACACCTTAAAAAGTTCTTGAGTTGGCAGTAGACTTCAGAAGAGGCTGAGGTCTTAGCTCATTTTTGACTTCTAAAGATCTTAGTTCAATCTCTGGCATTTTCACCTAGGATTGGGAAAGGTTGTAATCTGAAGAGTTGGAGAGCAATTGTCAGTCAGAGTCAGGCCTTTTGGCTTAAGGGAGAAGATTTCTGATTCATTAGAGCAATTTTCTATGTTCCTGTACATATTAACATAAACAGTACCTGTAACTGACTCAGTTCAAATATCAAAAATAACGAAGATGTGACACTCAGATACAACTTTCTGGAAAATACAACAAAGCGGATAACTTATTCATAATTATAACATGGAATAAAAGTCAATACAATATTTGGATGATATTGGCAGGAAGAGAAGAAAATTTTGCTCAGTTTGAATTGGTTAGAAATTTTTGTAATCAAAGTTTGAGGTTTGATAATCGAAAAGTTTTATTATTGAAATTAACTTGGCATAGAAAGAAAGCTAGAGTCAGGTTTAAATGTGAGATAAAACGCTACTTGATGGGTTAAAAAGGCTTTAGAGATTTTGTCTGATTTAATAACGAAAGAAGGATGAGAATTGATTGTTATTATAGTTGATAATTATTAGGTAGTAAACTTGTTTAGGGGTTAAAAAGATTTTATAGACATAGAGTGATGAAATGATAGAACATGTTTTTAAAAATAGATATGTATATTTTGGAATTACATTATCATTTTAAATATGATAATTATTTTGAAATAGAGAGAGAATTTCTATCTGATTTAATAATGAATGAAGGCAGGGAATTTCTTGACATTATACTTGATAAGTATCTGAAGGTGTAAACTTCATAAAAGGGCTTAAAATTTTTTTTATAGAGGTAGATTGATGAAATTATAGACTATATTTTTAAAAATAGAACTTATTTGGTTGGATTTATATTGTTATTTTAAATATGAAAAATATGTTGTAAGAGCTACATGTGATAGGGAAAAAATGAGTCTTAATGAGTGATCTAATATTAAGGATACCTGAAATCCCAATTAGATGTCTATTGAAATGTAACTGGAATATGACAATTGTAATTAGTAAAGCTTAAAACAGGATATAGATTATCATAATTGCAAGGTGATTGAGGATTTTTGTTTGATGGAACTTTATCTAAAATTGTATTAATTTTAATAAGTAATATTATTCCTTATACTATAGAGAGGAAATTATTTATAATTAATTTGAGCTATATGTATATGATTTTGTTCTTGAATGATTTGACACCCTGACCACCACCTTGTGTCCTAAGCTTTTGTAAAAAATTGAAAAAACCAATAAAACTTTTATATATATATTAAAAAAAGAAAACATAAACAGTACCCTGCTGATTGGACTCCTGGCCTATCTTGTCCAGCAGTCTGTTCTCACAATGGCCAAGCAAGGATGCATAAGGATGGTTTATATGGACTTCTTTGGAAACTTGCTTGATATTTTCTCTTACTTTTTTAAGGTGCCTTTTTCTCCTAGTTTAGCTTTGTTGCTCTGTTTGATGTTCTTTGAATTTTAGACAAAATGAATCATAACCTACTAGCAGGGAAATTTAAAATTTTAACCTAAAGTATATTACAGTGGTATGGCTCTGTATTTTCTAATTGTTTGATAATCTTATTCGATTCTAGGAGCAAATATGTACTTAAAAACAAAAAAGATTCATTTAAACTTCTAAAGCTTCTTTGTTTCTTACACTTCCTCTCCTTATATTTCCTAAACGTGTTTTCTTTCTTGATCAGCTATGCTACAAGCAGATGATGAAGATGATTTGCTGGAAGAAAGAATGCGAAGTCCTTTTGGGTCATCCTTCAGGACATTCAATGCAACGGATTACAAACCAATTGGTAAAGATTATAATTATTCCTACTGAAGTAAGCTGGGTGAAATTATTATTTCAGTTGCTCTGCTAAGAAACAATACCTCCATTTCCTATCATGGTATCTACCAGAATGTAAATTTGGTTAAACATCAAAAAGGGATTTTTCTTCAAAAATAGAGAAAGAAAATATAGGGGGAACGAAATGTCCAATATATTTAAAAAAAAAATCTCAAAATTTGTTCAGAGTTAAGAACAGTAAAGGTATATTTCCAAGACCAAATAATTCAAAGAAATCATAACAAGTGGAAGGGAAATATCTATGTTTCCTTTCCTTTCATACTACATGGGAAAAATTAAAGTATGACCTTTTTATTGGTGATATGTACTACTTGAGGCAAAGCAGAGCATCAGTCCGGAATCTGTTCAAAATTTGTTAGTAGAGGCATCAAAATATTACTTAATAGTAGTATGTGAATATCTCCCTCCCACATGCTCTTGAAATAAAATGCGGGGGAATTAGAACGTTGTATCATCATGAGTTAGAGACTGACTTTTAAGCTGCGTGTGATTCCTCTGGCCTCCATTTGCTATTCCAGAGTACTTCTAGATTCTGATTAAATCCATTACTATGTTTTTTTAAATATTTGGTCTGCCCCCCCCTAAATCTTTGTACATTTTGAACTCTATCGTTAAAAAAGGAAGGGGTGCCAAAAATTCTTTTTTTTTTCTTCCTTGACCATTTCTCCTGTTAGTAATTTGATTGTATGATCAGAGACATGCTTTCTATTGTCCTTGGGCTAAAAAAAAAAAAAAAAAAAAGCTATTGTAGATCCCCAGCTGAAAATATTGCATCTTCGTGCATTTCAGATAATTTCAGAGCTGTATATGTAAAAATATCTTTTTGATATATGTCTTATAAATTGCAATAAGGAATTGCCTTTTCTACTCTACACCACCATTTTATCTTTTCTGTTTCTCTTCACCAGGCCATTCTTTTGTGTGGAGGTTGGCCTTGGGGTTATAGATGTACAGTAGATAAGATACCTAAAGTCGGATCTCACAAGCCTAAAGTCTACTTACCCAGCTCTGGGACTTTCCAGAGTCCTGTTGACATTGTTATATGTGTTTTTTTTTTTCAGCCACCATTGATGTGAAAAGAAACATCTTTGATCTATGTACGGACACAAAGGATTGTTATTTAGCTGTTATTGAGGTAAATTTTACTCCTTGTGACCTTCCTTCCTTCATTAATAGCTTTGACTGAAAAATTAATTTACTAGTGCTGATGATTCTTTTTGTAGAACCAAGGAAGTATGGATGCCATGAACATGGATACTGTTTGCAGGCTTTATGAAGTGGGCAGGCAGCGTTTGGCAGAAGATGAGGAGGATGAGGAAGAAGATCAGGTGAGAAGCAGAATACTCTTTTGGAAGTTAAATACTCACTTATCTAGCTGAAACATTTGAAAAGCTCTCCTGTGTTATCAGGACACCCATCCCCACACCACAGCTATTATGCCCTGAGTTCTGACCAGTGCCTTGTTTCTGGTGACAGGCTATTAGAAACCTTTGACTTATTGAGTGCTAAATTATGCAGCTGTGTGATTAAACTGGTCAGTCAGTACATCTAATGAGGCAGCTATGCTTATAATTCTGTCCAGGATGTGAAGAAGACAAGATGTCTTCTTATGGTGATTTGTGCAATTTCTTGGTATTCTTCCAGTGCTTTTGCTCCAGGTAGCCATGGGAAGGCTTGGCTGTGAAGGAGGAGGCTAAGTAGGAAGAATGATGCAAACTTGCTTAGAGATTCTGCTGTTTCTTGGTTTCCATTGTTTTGCTGACATGCCTATAGTTAGCCATTCTGAAAATGATGATTACTCCTTGTGCTTAGGGCTGCAGAAGATAACATACACAGTTGAGGTATATGCTCAGCTGCCGCTTTTGATGCATTTTGGTGTCACATATTTTGTTGGATGAACTATGTTTGTGACTTATATGGAGAATGATTTTTTATTATGATTATTTCAGCAGAAATATTGATGTTTATACAGATAAATTGTCCCGGCAAAGTTTAAGAGAATAAAACAAGGAAATAGCTTTGCAATTAGATTTTCTGATTTGTCTATTAGGGTAGATTCATTAGGCAGGACTTCACTAATTTAATCTTTTTTAAAACTTATTTTTATTCTTTGCCATTGGCATGTCATTTATTTTTTTGTAGGTGCTGAGTGTGATCCATGCCTAATAACAAGCACTAAAGTTTTCATTGCTAATCTTGTTTTATTACTCCATCTGTTAATGAAGTTCAGTGTTTTCTTTAGGCAGCAGGCACCTTTCTCAACGTGTTAATATTTTTTTTTTCTGTTTTCTGAAAGACAGGGACATTGGTTTTGCTTTTAAAAATCCTTAACACGTATTCCATATCTTTTCCTGGAATGCTGTGTTGCTGTAAAAGGTTGGGATAAGATCTGGGCTTAGGCTGGCCCTCCTGGTGGTACACATTTCTGTTTTAGTGTTTGCTTTTCTGACAATATTTTCATTCCCTCCAAGGATAATGGAGGACGAGTTGCAGTGCATAGTCAATCTTAGAGACGGATACTGATTTGGCCTTCTATGTAAAAGCTTTCAGCATTTGCAAGGGCTACATTTCTGAAGAGTAGAGCCAAAATTAGAAATGGGACAAAAAATATTTTTTAAATAGAAACACAGAATGATTCCTTGGGACTTTTAGGGAAAGCTGCTTTTACAAGAATAGTTGTAGTTTTGGTAGGTCTCTACTGTTGCTCTGTAATGACTTTTAAACCTTTTACATTTCGGTTACATAAGACTTCAGAAGACAAAAGCGTAACTGTTTCAAATCTTTGTAAAGGCATGTTGAGATTGCATAGAAAACTAAGCTAAATTGGTTCAATGCGTAGTGAGGTTATCGTCCCTCGCCCAGCTCTTTCTGTCCTCTCATCATAGGTTTGATCCTGCAACTTGTACCAGTTGTTGTGTTTGGGTTTCCTAATTTGGCTACCCGGATGAGAAATAGCTATTGGTGCCTCTGCTCTCAGAAAAGTCCTGTTTCTGGATATGCTCACAGTTTTTTACCATTAATAAACTTGGGGAAGGTTTTTTTTATTGTATTGTAACCCATCCTTTATTAGTATAATACTAAATTAGTATTCCTTCCTGAATAGAAATTTGCCAGTATGTAGAATTTCCCCATCCTGGCTTGTACAGTATCATAGCTGAGTGTGCTGAGAAAGAAAACAGTGCTGTCAAGATTCCAGCTCCATTCCTTTTGTTTGTACAGAAGGGGCAGAGAGTGTTGTGCAGTGCTGCTTTCATCAATGCCTCCTCCTCCTCCTCCTCCTCCCCCCCTTGGATCACCTCCTGGAGCCCCTTCTGGTGATTGCAGGGTGAATATAGGCCTGGCTGAAAGCAGCAGCAATCTCTGCTTATGGGGTAATAGCTACGTATTTTATGTGCGATAACTACTTATTTAATAGTGTTGGAAAGCTACTCTGCACTTTACTTCATTCCTATTATGGCACATTGCCCAGCATTGCATACAGCTCAAGGGTCTCAGCTCTTCTTTGATGTCTGGTTCTCTTAGTACCAAATCAAGACTTCAGTGGCTGAATCACAAAAGTCACTTACGAAACGAGGTGCTTGTATGAAACATCTTCTCCATCCAGCTCTTTCTCTGCAGCGCCACAAATATTTTATGGAACTCTGGTAAAAATGATCAGGAACAAAAAGTCAGGCTGTCTCCTCTAGCCTTACTGCCTTGGTCATTGCAGCATGATTGTTAATGTAAAAAACGTGATTAGTTGTGCATCTTTGTTGTAAATATTTAGGCCTTTTTTTACGTGCTTGAATAAAAAGTCAACTAAAACGGCAGAAAGGAAGATCACTTGGGAATGCAAATGTTTGAGAAATCACATAAATGTAAAGGAATCAAAGTTCCCTTTTGATAGAAAAAAATTATGTGACACACGTGCTTTATTTGTTTGAAACAGTCGTTCTAGCTCATAATAATTTTCAGTATGCAGCATTCAAGGCTGTTAATGCCACTTATTATCAAAACTGGGGGCATATTGTGGAAGGTATAACATGATGAAAGTTCATTAGACATCTTGTTCTCCAGCCTGTTTGATTATGGATATGAGTTACTTATTGACTGTTAGTGGATCATTTTCCTCAAAAAAAAAAAAAAAAAAAAAAAATCCTGCTTTTCCATAATGCATCCAAAATATTTGCAATATTTTGGATGCATTCCTCTTAATATTCCAGCCAATCTTATCAGTTATTTTAATCATTAGGGAATATGGCAAATCACAGTTAACTTTAAAGCTCAAATAATAGTCTTTAAGAACTAGCTCTCTGGAGCTCTTTTAAGTACTCCATGCAATTAATTACTATTAAAAAGAGCTATACAAATTTACCATGTCATTAAAAAAATAAAGTATAGCAGTATATTCAATACAGCTAGTTAACAATGACAACTGGGAACGGAATTTCTGTTGCTAAGCAACATCACATGACTGTGCTGCTTATTGATGGAAATTCTGGTACTTCTGATTGCTGTCATTAAGCAAATAACCACAATCATTAAATTAAGGTGACTTGTGGTCACCATTTGCAACCTTCTGCTGGCTTCCCCGTTGACGCTGCTTGTAGGAAGGGTCCCAAATGGCAATCACATGACCGTGGGGACATAACTGATGTTTGTATGAGGATATTTGAAAGTATGAGACCCTGTTATAACTACCACTTGTTCATCACCATTGAACTTCAAATGGTTGCTGAATTAGTTAAACAAAGAACTGTCTTTTCTGGTAAATGTTTAATTTTTAAATGTTTAATTTCCCCTTAAATACTGTGATTTTTAAATCACAATAAATAGAGAGTGATATTTATTTTGAAATTCCTTTGATTTCTTTTACTGATAAAAGCTTGGCTTTAGAGCAAACATTGTTTGTCTTGCTCAGAAAAATTGGATGGTACTTTATATTAACTGGATTGTTTGTTGATCCAGCTCAGTGTTGTCTATACTCACTGGTAGTGGCTCTCCATTGGCTGTTCACAGGGTCTTTTCTGTTACCAAATTCCTTTTTACCTGAATATATATTGCAGGCAAAGCATGTATTCTAACATGGATCATATTATTCTCTAATATCTCACACTGAATGAAGATACTGAATGTTACTTATGGAATCCAAACAGGATAAATGTAAGATGCAACATTTGTACTTGTAGATACTAAGTTACTGTTCCAGTAGGCTAAGTTGTACAATGGCAGTAACAATGTTTTATCTCTTCACTCCAATTTTGCATTTATTAAAAATTGTTTGCTGTGTTACATATATTCTGTCTATTCATGTTTTCTGGGTCTTCGTTAAGAATCCTAAGCCTATGGTTAAGAAACTTGCTTTCTGCGCGCTGATATGTATAGTCAGGTCTGTATTATATTTGGATGAACCACAAGGAGTTTGAATGCATTTAGCCCTAAAGGTAAAAGCAATTGTATCTTATACAGGATCTCTGTGCTATTTAGATGAAAGAATAAATTAACTCAAATTTAAGGTAGGCAATAAAAATTTTGGAAATGGAAATATTCATAAATGGAGCTAAAAGAATGTTAATTTTTACATTTACATATTCAGAACAATATTTTTGAATGAAATTTGTATTCAGGAAGAGTAAATAGCATTTAAGCTGGAAATCAGCTATGTTTAAACAGAAAGAATATATTTTCAGGGAAAGATAATTTGTTTGCTAGAGGTTAACATAAAACAAGAAACTAGAGAAAGTTGAATTTTATTTAGAGATAGTTACAGACAGTGGCAGGATTTGGACACAATGTGGAATAGCAGTTTGGGTTTTGGAGCAGAAAGAGCTTGATTCTACTCTACCATAGAAAATCACGTAGCAACAGAAGCTCTTTTGCTAATGACTTTCTTTCGACCCATCTTGTTTCACAGTGTTATATTATGGAGGAAAATAGGACGGAGCGTCACATATACAACTAAGAGCTCCTAAAGAAAAAAGGAGAAATAAACCCTGTAAATAAATAAATTTCATTTATTGTTACATATGTTCTTAGGTCCATAAAACTATTGCAGCCAGAAGCAGTTGACTGGAAATGTTTTGCTTCTGTGTTCAGTTAATTATACTTTATCACTCTCCTGACTCCTTTAACGCTATTGTTGCACTAGTTACACAAACTAATGTTTGGTTTGTCTTCAATTTTGGATATAATAATAAATTGCAATTAGTTAAAGAGAGAAAAAAAATCTGATTTCTTTGTAGTAGTACCAAAATAGGGATAGATTAAAGTACCCATTTTTATATGGTAGAATACTCTGTACCATAAAATATTTAAACGCAGAGTTTAGATATGAAAATAATATGACTCTTAATATTTTCCATGTAATATCTAATAGGTAATAATTTCATAGATCATAGTTATTGTCAAAGTTTGTTCTCCATATATATGTTTTACATGGTTTAGTTGCAACTCTCTGTATGTTGTACACCAGTTGACAAATCTGGACTTGCTTCTGTGTAATATCTTTAAAGGTTCCCACATTCAAGGAGTTCTTCCTAAAAATAAAAGTCCTATATGTAAAAAAGAAGAAGAAGTAACAGCAGGGGAAAAGATAATTGACACTGATGGACACAATCAAACCTAAGTTTTTTATTGGACTTCATTTTGAATAGCATAACATAGAAATACGTAATAGTTTAGCAAACATATGCAACAAATTTCAAATCAGGATAATAGTGAATTTCATCGAAGTAGGTATTATGTGTTTAAACTTTTTGGTAGAAAATTGGGTCAGAAATGAATGTTCTTGGATGTAAAAATACTGCATTTTTAAAAGATTTCATTAGTGAAATATGTTTTATAGAGCAAGAATGATTGTCTAAAATAGTGCTTATAAAATGGAATATATCTTTAATAACTTAAGACTTGGTTAGAGGAAAGAAAAGTGCATACTTTCTAATATATAGATATTATAGCAGTTGTAGATGTTGCTATAGCAATTGGGATTTTGAAATTTTTTCAATGCTAAATCAAAACATACAAAACCAGTTGTATCATTCTTTCCTGGATTTAAAAAAGGATTGCCATTCATACAGATAGTCCTCAACTTACTATCATGTTTTAGTGACTGTTCAAAGTTATGATGGTGCTGAAAAAAAGTGATATTGGCCAGCCCTCACATTTATGACCGTTGTAATGTCCCCATGGCCACATGATCAAAATTTGAGTGCTTGGCAACTGGCATATGTTTACAATGATTGCAGTGTCCTAGAGTCACGTTTTACTATTTGTGACCACCCTAGGGGGCTTCTAACAACCAAAGTCAATAGGAGAAACCGGATTTGCTTAAACACAGCATGATTCACTTAATGACCAAAGTGATTCACTTAATAATCACAGCGAAAAAGTTGTAAAATCATGACTTATTTAATGACAGCATTGCTTAGCAACAGAAGTCCAGTCCCAATTGTGGCTATGAGTCAAGAATTGCTGTAATGAATCTGCAAACATTTAAAAGCTTCTATCGTTAGTAATAGGGATTACAGCCTTCTGGTTTTTTTCTTAAATACTGAATGTTTAGATACTTTTTATATAAAATAATTAATGGCTGATTTTGAATTCATGATCGCTTTTAAAAATCTGGAGACTGCATGCCCATAATGGGTGAGATAGTATGTACTGTATTTACCATGTGTCATGGTGGCACAGTGGTTAGAATGCAGTATTGCAGGCTAATTCTGCCTACTGCCAACAGTTCAATTCTGACTCAGCCTTCCATCCTTCCAAGGGGCATTCCATTTTGTGCTTGGTTGTAGGAAAGCAAAGTACAGCAATGTGAATACACAGTATTTTGAAAAATATTTGGCCAATTAATTGAGGTGGCTTTTATTATAAATTTTTATAAATTGTTATCAGGATATTCAGCAATGTTTTAGTTGGTTGATATAGATATGAATTTTGATGTATCATTTCTGTCATAGTTCTTTTACTTTAGACACTTCTTTATTTTATATTAAGATACTATATTCGATTGTAATATATTATTGTAGCATTTTTATAAAAATGTGCAGTTTTATTGCATTGGTTATAAGTGCATTGTAAGTAAAATAATTATTACCATGACAACTACTGCATTTGATAGAAACTGGAGAGGGACTTTTCTAAACTCTGTAAATGTCATGCTAGGAAAGTGACATGGAATTAACTCTACTGGTTTGCTTGTTACCCTCTTCGGGTTTTATCATTCTAATGGGGCTTCTGTCATGTCTTTGCAGGAGGAGGAGGAACAAGAAGAAGATGATGATGAAGATGAAGATGATACTGATGACCTAGATGAGCTGGACACTGATCAGTTGCTGGAGGCTGATCTGGAGGAAGAAGAGAACAATGAGAACGCGGGCGAGGATGGAGAAAACGACTTCTCCCCTTCCGATGACGAGGAGGTGGCCAACCTGCTTGAAGAGGGAGATGGAGATGACGACTCTGATGCAGATGAGGAAGTTGAGCTGATCCTTGGTGATAGTAAGTATACACAAATCTTCTAGGAATAATTTTGATTTTATGTGCTCAGGCCGTGAACTAGAATGTGACAATAAGGTACAAAATATCAAAAATAGCAAATTATGGCAATACCATAACTAACAGAATGAATGTTTGCAATTTGTTTATTTGATGTGATTCAATCAACTAGGGCCAAAAGGATAATAAAATTAAAAAAAACTGAACTTTTTGTTGAAGAGAGTGACTGGCCCAAAGTTACCCAGCAGGCTTTCCTAAGGCAGAACTAGAACGTCCAGGCTGGTATCTTAACCACTGTGCAAAATGGGCTCCACCAGAATGCCACAGTATTTGTTGATGAAGAGCAATTCACATTTGGAGGATTTAATCAGAGCTTATTTCATCTCATCTAGACTTAACAGCTTTTAGGTATAGGTTCAGGTTTACCAGGGGTAAATTTCCAGGTTGGCCAAAGGTGGCAATGTATTATTAAGAGTCTTCAGCAAGCAATGATATTTCACTGTGCACTGGCAGATGTGTCCTTGGCAGCTTCATATGGATCTTAAATAACAATAAAGAGTACAAACCATGCAGTACCCACATCCTTGCTGATAATTTTGCTTCTTCTTGGGAAAATGGCATCCTTCCATTTGTCCTATTGTTGCATCTTAGCCCAGTCCCTTTTAATTCTGGACTAGAATAAACTATGTTAAACATCCGATAGAGAGTCTTCGATTTGAACCTGCCAAGGATAAATTCAGGGTTTCAGCCTATCTGCTACTCCATATTATTTTGCA
This sequence comes from Crotalus tigris, assembly GCF_016545835.1. NCBI lineage: Eukaryota > Metazoa > Chordata > Lepidosauria > Squamata > Viperidae > Crotalus > Crotalus tigris. Next base: position 7,230,314 of record NW_024096505.1, read on the forward strand.
TGAAAGGATATATACGACAGCGTGTGTTACCTCTGAAGGTGTTGAAGGGGAAATTCAGTAACACCCTGTATTTGGAATGCCTCAACCTGTGCTTGGAGACCACTGAAGACTGTTTCACCCATCTTTGCTGTGTTGCTTCTTGTATACATTCCACACTCTGAGTATTTCCCTCCTTGGGAAATTGTGGGTTGACCTGAAGTGCAAGGTCTGTACTTTCTACTAGCTGATCAAACTATAAAAATCTCCTTGAAAGTTGTTAAGCTTTGGTCAGAAAGTGCAAAGTTTGAAATGAATGGTCTGGTTAGCTATGCCTTGGGTGAAAGATTAATCTTTTTTAAATGTTCCTGTAACTCCTACATAATATATTAATCTCTCATTTTGTTTATTGAGTTATTTTGTATTCATGTTTTTTCTTTGGTCGTTGACCATAAATCAGTGTAACACTAATCGTGATCATAATAATTATTAAAAAAGTAGCAATGTAAAGAATAGGCGTTACAGGAGGAAATGAAATTTTAAAGGCAGGCATGAATGAAATTATGTGATTAGATAAATTGTCAAAGGGGAAGAAGAATCAAATGTATATTTTGAGGTATCTGAGAGGAGGAAAAAACCTTCAGCAATTCCCTGTCAGATATGACGTAGTGTTTAATTGCTTTAAGTTGGCCTGGGAATTTCTTGGGTAAATGTTCCATTTTGTATTAGCTTTTTGTTGTTGGATTGAAAAAAAAGTTTTAAGAGGGATGTTGCTGGGGATTTTCCTAGCCTGTTCCATTCTGAAAGCTGCACATACAAGATTTTGTCTTGAAAGTTTTTCCATCCTTCATATAAAACCTCTGGATGGATCACCAAATACTGCCTGAAATTAGATTTGTTGGTATAGCTTTTGAAAGCATCGTTGTATTTTCATGAATCAAAAATGGCACTTTAGAGCATCCTGCTCCATGAAGAAGGCAAACCATAATGATTAATTAACAATTATCAAAAGAAAATAATAGTGCATCTTGCAATTGATTCTGTCCTAGAAATAGGACATTTCTAGAGCTTCCAACAGAACCACAGTATAAAGCAGGGCTGCCTTGGTTGGAAATTCTAGGATGGCAACAGATTGGGGGAAGACCATAAAACAATTTTCCTTTATCTCTAACAAAAACAAGAAAGCTGTTTAAATTACAGTATTTCATTTGGACGAGGTTCTCTTGCTTTATCAAGCCTTAATAACTGAGTATTTTTAACAACTAACTGGTCACCTTTGCAGCCGACAGCTCAGATAACTTGGATCTGGAAGACGACATAATCCTGTCTCTGAACGAATGAGGCGCAGTCTTCCCTCTGGGACTTTGGCAGCGGAGAAGCCCCCGACTCGGAAGCCAAGAGAGCCAATCAAGAGGCGAACACCAGGCACCCTCTCAGCTTCTTCTACTTGGCAGAAATCCAATCCTTCCAGTTTTGCAGTGGACAGACCTGGGCTCGGGATGGATCCAGAGTCTTTCTACAGAGACCTTTTGGGTTTGGCCTTTATTTTCTCTGCCTTTTTTTGGGGGGGGGGGGGGTGTCATTATTTTTAGGCCAAGACATTACTTCTCCAGGAAGACTTCTGAAGATTTCACAGTATATTTTCTTTGTATAAAGTTCTTTCCTAAAGAACAGAAATAGTTTTATATGAGACAAACAAGCAAAAAAAAAAAAAAAGAGGATTAAAAAAAAAACAGGCAGGTATTATAAAGAAGGTATGACTTTGTATCCTTCTAAAATTTAATTACCCAAATGGATTTCTGGGAGATTAAAAAATAAATTTAAAAATAACAAAGGGCATTTTTACTGAAGAGTGGGGAAAAAATGAATCATGGATTGTGAAACTGGACGAGTGATTTTTATTTTGAACATGATTTTTTAATGGAGTTGTTGCTACCTGCTGTGAAAAGATCATTTTTTTTTTTTTGTCCTGTGCCTCTTATCCTATCTAAAGCCCTGTGAGGGCCTTGCTGCAGGAGCCTTGGTGGAGAGCTGAAGGTCCAGTTTGGTCTCGTTAAGAACCTGCCATTGCTGGAGATGATGGACTCTGGCTTGTAGGCCTCCCCTCACCTATGCCACCCCTCCCTTCTTTTTGTCATTGGCATTTTTAATTCTCTCTCCCTGTATCCTTCTGCCCTCTGTGAGAATTACAAATTGAAATCCTTTTTCTTTAATGTAAATTGTATTTATTAAAAAAAATAAAAATAAGATTCAAGTCTTGTCTGTTCATAACTCTGAGCTCCTATCGCATCTATTGTCATCTTGTTCCAAGTGAAGATAAGGCAATAGTTACTTAAAATACAAAATAAGGGTTATTTAGATAAATGCTGCCACATTCACAGGAATGTAACTGAAGTACAACGCGGAGTCTTTGAGAAACATTCAAGAGTTGTGCTCTCTGGACTGTTGACTTTTTAAACAAAGGATCACACGATGAATTCTTACCAGGAGAGTCATGTTCAGTGGAGTTATGGGAGAATTCTGATCTGCAGTTGTGTATGGCCAATGCCAAGATAATTTGGAAACAGAAAAAGTGAACTCTTCTCTTCCAGATATCTATGGAAATTCTCAGTCATCCAGGTCATGGATGAATGGATGGATAGAAGGATGGAAGGACTCGAAACTCTGAAAGAGAAGTCCCAAAGGTACCTTTTTCAGGAGGCAACTGGACTTTGTTTTTCTTGAGACATTTCGCTTCTCATCCAAGAAGCTTCTTCAGCTCTAACTAGATGGTGGGGAATGGAAAGATTTATATTCCTTGCAGATAGCTGGTCATTTGCATTAAGAGTCATTGAAGCCATTTGGAGGTTTACCTGTGTCCTCAGGGTCACCTGGGTAGTGCAAATGTGTGTAGGGCCAATTGGCTTTAACAACTCTTAAGAATGCAAATGACCAGCTGTCTGCTGAAGAAGCTTTTTGGATCAGAAGTGCAACATCTTCAAAGAAAAACAAAGTCCAGTTGCCTCCTGAAAAAAGCACCTTTGGGACATCTCTTGCAGAGTTTTGAGTCCTTCCTTCCTTCCATCTTTTCTCTACAGTTATATCTAAAATTATAAGATGATGCAAGTACATAAAGATCTACAGAGGTTGGAGCTGTTGGCTTCTTGCATCGTCTCTGATGCACTTACATTATAACAACTTTACAAAATTTTGCAGTAGTTTTGTAGTGTAGATAAGCATTTATCTTCCACTTTGAAGGTAAGAAGCCAAAGTTGAGCAGAGCTTGCAGCTCATTCTTAGATATTGTTCCAGCCTTTTTGAATTAAAAACTTTGAATTTAGTATGTACTGAGGCTTAACCTATGAATAGCACATTTCTCCTAGCTTGTTCCAAACCTTCTTTTAATAAATGAAATTCTTAACTGATTCTGTTTAAAATTGCATTATGAACACATTTGTTCAATTGACTAGTACTAGAGTTGGAAAGCTTGCTGGCTTTTTCTCAGCCAGACATGGGCTTAACTTGGCTTGTTCCAATAAAATGCATTTTAGCTGACTGCCTTAATTTTTTTCTTTGGCCAAGAGTGGTGCCCCTCCAGTTCCTTTCTTAACAGCTGATAAATATGAGTTGTATTAATATACATCATTAGTCAATGAAGTGTTCAAATTAGCTTAGATGATAATCATGTTCAGTTTAACAAATTAAGATATAGACAAATTGCTCATCTCAGTTATATAACTGATCCAAACCTTCCTAAACTTGCCAAATAAAAATATAAACAATGTGATTAGACTAAATCATGTTGTGTATTACAATGAAATCTCTAAGGTTTATTCTCTACCTACCTCCATGGTTTTAAAACTGTTGCTTTATATAAGCCACTACACCACCACATGGTAAACAAGAAATGCAATTTGTTAGGAAGAATTAATAGAATGATTTGTGGCGTTATACTAGCATGTTCCTTATTCATCATTTAGTGTTTGCTCATAGAAGAATCTTAATTACAAGTTGCAGATAAATGGTCAGTTTTGTAAAAATGAAGATATAGGTTGGATGACAAAGCTGCAGATATTATTGTATGCTAAATGCAACAAAATATTTGCAATTAAGACAACCCCCCCAACTCCTAAAAGCAGAGCAAAAACTTAGAGCTGTTTGTATTTTAAAAATATTTGTTCACAGCCTAACCAGACTTTGTTCAACGTTCACCTAATTAGAGCAGATTTACAATAAATTTAGATGTATGGTGATAAAAATGCCAGTCTGAGGTAAACAAAATTGTGGAATACTTTTCAAAATTGAGATGGATTATTGTACATCTTCATTCCTATTTAGTTTCCTTTGTGGCTTCTAGTCATTGCTGATTCCTGGTAACTGGACTAAAGCCCCTGTACTTTTCTTAGCAAGGTTTTTCTCACATGGTTTTGCCAATGCATTTTTCTCATGTGGTTTTGCCAGGTTGGCCTTGTGCCTAAGGAGCACTTAAGTTTTCCCAGTTTTTAGCCCAATGCCTCTTTACTTTCTACTCAGCTTATGTCCCAGGATCAGGTAGTCTCAGGTTTGTTAAATAATTGCTCATACGGTTTCATATCAATAGTACAGGGATTGAAGCATAGAAGCCCAAGTAAATGAATAGACACTTCGTTTTATGTAGATTTAAAAAAATAAAAATATGGGTTTAAAAATTTACCTCATGATAATTATTATTACTATTATTATTTGTATGGCTGCCCAACTCTGGGTGGCTCACAACATAATATACAAAATATACATGTAAATATTTGGAAATAGCAGAAAACAGTTACTACTACCACTTAAGGTTAAAATATAATTTGCATAGTTTTTAGATACCATTTGTTTCAGAATTGATTAAAAAAACCTTTCTTTAAAGTCTATTTGCAACACCTTTTATGATTTTCAATGGTTGTGAGAGAGAGACCTTTCATTAAAATTATTTGCTCATTGATAGAAGATAGAGTGATTTGCTCATGCTAATGGAGTGAGTATCCTGTTTACAGCAACATAAGATAAATTACCCTCAACGCCATTTAGCAACTTCTGTGTAATAAATTACTGTAGTACTTGAAATATTCAGGAATATCACCACTGTAAAATTGCATGTTGATATATTCTCATTAACACGTGTTTGCACATTTTAAAGAATTAGCAATTTAGACACAAATGCTGTGACATAAGACAATACCAAAAACTTTTAGAACAATATTTACATTAGACAAATCTGTTTTTTTTCTATCTAATATCATAAATTACAACTCAAGAGAATTTTGAACCAATGTTTTGTAGTCTTAGCACATCTAGTTTGAAGGAGTCTTGATCTCAGTTCCAAACTAGCCATTTGGATAGAAGCTTAAGATTTTGAGGTGTGAAAATGCTCTTCCTGAGCGAAATCATGACGTTCTTACATTGAAAGCATTCCTTAAATGCATTGGGAAAGAGTGGAAACAGATGGCGCAAAACAGAGCCTCTGCCCTTAGTGTACTTGCTACTCTGTGATCCATATATCTGCTTAACCATCTACAAACCTTTCTTCCATCTACCTTCCCATTCTTTTGGAAAAGTTTCAAATTTCTTGAGAAGTGAACTGCAACAGTGAATTCTGGAAAGTAACTGGGTTTACAGCTATTTATTAATTGCGTAAGTTAGACACAAGGGAGCTAACCTGGCTGTAGAAGGGGGAGGATCTCATTACATGCTTTTTAAAAAGAATATACATGACAGTCCTCACGGGACTACTTCACAAAAGTAGTATATTCCAGCAATAGTTATGTGAATTCATTTGCAATTACAATTTCAAGTCTAAGATAAAATAGATGTATATGCATTACGTACAACATAATTGTCTGCGGTGAAGGGTATAGACAAACTAGATCCTGCATTTGTACAATTGTGATAAGAATGCTCAGAATACATCCAAGTAGCACATACATTTGCCTAACCCCCTTGGATATAAAAAGGGATGCAGTTTAGAATTTGATAGTATTCATATAAGATAGTACAAACACTATAAGCAGGCAATTTGTCAAGTTTTGTCTTTTATTTTTGCTGTATTAACTGATGAAGGAGCTGAACAACACAATCACGTGGATGTTGTTATCAGGTCCTACTCAAGTGCCTGGTTATTTGTCTTCCTGAGAAGCCCATAATTATTACTAGACAGGATATTTAAGAACAGCTTTCAGTTTGCAATATTATAATCAATCCAACAATCAACACAATAAAGAGGAAGAAAAAAAAACCCAAGGTGCCTTATATTTTTTATTGCACCAAGAGTTGCCGAGAATTAACTGAAGCTTTTAAGTTTTACACAGCTGTTCTTTGGCTAAGACCACCTTCAAAGCTTTTATCCACCAGGAAAAGGTTGGTCTGAAGGGTATATGGACTTGTCGTTTAAAAAAAAAAAGCACTACCTACCTACCACTGAGGAAAGAAGCAACCAGGCTTCAGTTATTGAAGAAATAAAGAGAGCACAAAACTGGCATAATAGTGTTAAATAGCAGTAGAGTGGAAGAACTGAATTTGGTAAAGTCATTAGCTGTGATATTCTAGAACGCAGAGCCAGCCATTGGCAGACTACAGAAACCAGGACACTGCACAAAATTAAAAAAATCCATCAGCGAACAAGGCTTTACTGACAACTTTCCATATATTTTTTAAAAAATAAGAAAACGGCAGACAGTGTCACGTAGTAAAACAAACAAAATGGGATTCATTAAAATGGGTATTAAAAATATTAGAAACTAATACAATTGTAGAATTTGGTGGGAGGACTCTCAGGGCCTCACTCAAAATAATTGGCCTTAAAAGCAACCAGGCAGTGTGAGAAACAAAGAAACACAGAATCAGACCAAGGGGATAAATGGATACAGAGTAAATACTAGGCAGTGTCTTTGACTATCACTATCACCATATGTTCTTCTTCTAACTTTCCCAATGTTCTTAGTGCGGACTGGAGGTACTGCTGAGAAAATTCACAAGGAGGAAAAGCGTAAAGCATGCCTGTGCTGTCCCTGCCCTTTGCCCCTCCCACGGGAAGGCTGATGACTCCTGCAGCCTGTTTTTGTTTCAAGTAAGAGACCAGGTTCCTGAGAAGCCGTCTTTGTAAGCCAGGCTCCGCCACTGGGAAGGTCCCTTCAGCACTTGCTCCTTGAGCAGCCTGAGTGGCTAGTAACACAGCATAGCCATTAGGGCTTCCTTGCTTGATACGTCGAGTTACTTCATCCAGTTTGGGTTGATCCAACCGAAGTCTCTGAGCAATCTTAAGCTGTGTTAGCTTTCCACCAGACAAATGGTCTTTCAGAAGCCCATTGATGACTCCCAAATCTCCTTCAAGGATGTGCATAGATGTAGGAAAGCAGCTGTTTTTAAGGACAAGTAGCCCATTCCAAGCAAGCTGCAGGGTATGGGCATAATCAGATAACGTTTTTAACTTCTTTGTTTCAGATTTGGACTCTTCATGAGCCTTTGATTCAGACTCACCAGTTCGGTGATTGCGTTCACTGTCTCTTTTTTTAGGCTGAGGAGGATCAGATGTTTCACGGTGAGGTTTCTCCTCTAATGCATGTCGATTATTCTGCAGCGAGTTATTTTGTTCTTTCTCTGTGGTAGATTCTGTAGTGTGATTCTCCTTCCGAACACGATCTGGGCTTCGATCTGCTCCTGGCCCACCAGTCTTTGTCCTGCCTCTCTCCTCATATGGCGAATGAGTAGTCCTCCCACGGTCATTGGAAAGGCTACGACGTTTACGCCTTTCCTCCCAGGGCTTGAGAACACTGCGATCACTATCGCTGCCCCAACGTTCTCCACTCCGGCTACGTGCTGAACGACTATATGCCTCCAAATTATTTCTGCGCTCTGCATTTTTGACAGAGCTGGCCCAATCAGCCTCTAGAAAGCTTCTTTCCCTGTCTGAGTAAAGGAGATGAGGAGGAGTCCTATCCCTCACCCTTAAGTCTTGTTCCAGATTCCTGTGTCTGCTATAGCCTTCAGGAAGTAATTCATAGTGTACAGGAAGTGGTGCAGGTTGGTACTGCTGGGGGTAGCGGGCCTCCTCAGCTTTAGCAAAATCCACTCTAAGTCTCCTGTCTGGACCACCCAAAGGGAAGCCTCTCATTTGTGCACAGGCAGCTTGAGCAGCATCCAAACTCTCATATTGAATATAGGCAAAACTGTCCCCCTTTACATAGTCAATAGTCCTAATGCTACCAAAACGATCAAACTCCCTAGCAAGAGCAGCTAGGGAAGTACTTGGACCAAGGCCACCAACCCAAAGTCGGGTAGTGGGGTTGGCTTTCCCATAGCCAATTTTGATAGGATTTCTGCCAACAACCCTCCCAGACATGGCAACCTTGGCCCGATGTGCCATATCAAGGTTTTGGAATTTGAGGAAAGCATAGGCTCCACCTTGACCCCGTGCAGGCCTCTTGATCACCACTTCCTCAATGATACCATATTTTTCAAAGGCACGCCTGAGTTCCACCTCAGAAACATTGTGATCTAGATTGCCAATGAAGAGATTCCGGGTAGCTCTCTGGTCATCTTCTGGCATTAAATCCTCCTCAGCCACTAAGGGATAGCTGTAAGGACGGCCCCGTTCATCATATAACCCATAGTAATCCAGCACCCTCTCCCTTTCTCGAGAAAGTCCCAAGGCAACAGCTTCCAAGGCAAATGCTGCCGCTGCAGCTTGAGCATGTCGAGGTCTAGGCTCTCTCAGCAAAGGGCTGGCAACAGGAGACAGCGATCTCTGTTTATATGGGTAAACACCATGGATAGGAGGGAGAAATGCCAAGGGTTCAGGAGAGGGGGTAGGTGGAGGAGTACGGCTCCGGCGGCCCCCTCGCAGGTACACAGGCTCCACCTTCAGAGGCCGATCATAAAGGAGAAGCTGCCGGGCTCTGGCATGTCTTCGAGCATCACGGGCATCTGCCGGGTGCCTGAAGTTAACGTAAGCCACACGGCCAAGTTCAGGAGTGTGGGAGAGCTTGACACTAATGTCACTGGCCCCGCCACTAGCAAATCTCTGGAACTGGCGAAAGAGGCCATCCTCCAGCAGCTGGTCAGGTAAGGTTGGGCCCAGGCCACTTACAAGCAGAGTCTTGTAGTCACTGGAGCCAGGGGGCTCACCTGCCAGACCTAACCCGGCTGGCAAGCCAAGGCCAGGTGCCAAGAGGAGCGACGGAGCTGCCACTGGTGGAGGCCCACCCAGAAGCAAGGAAGGAGCAACCACCGCTGCAGGGGGCACTTTGGTCTTGGCGAGCCCCAGTGCCCGAGAAGACGAGGAGGAGGACGGGGTAGGCGGGACGACAGGGGCCGCGGCGGCGGTTTGGCTGCTGCTGTTCCTGGCGCTGGAGGAGACTGCGCGGTGGTTCGAATCGCCTCCGCCTCCCGGCCGCTCCTCCCCACGATGGCTCCGCGAGCTGGAACCGCCAGCGGCAGGCTTGTCCCGATTGCTGCGCGACGAGGCGGTGGTGGAAGCGGATGACGAGGAGGAGGCGCACGAACTCCGGTGTGGGCCCCGCCGGCTGCTGCTGCTACCGCCTCCCCCGCCACCGCTGGTGCTGCTCTCGCGCTCTCGAGGTCTTTTCGTGGAGGAGGCGCCACGTGTCCCCCCGGACCCGCCCGGGCTGGAATCCCGCTCGGTCGCCCGCTTCATGGCTTCGGGGCCCGCGATTCAAGAGGCGCCTCCGGCGGCAGCTGCCATCTTGGACAAAAGGGAACGAGCGAAGGCGGCTCTGCCCAGTTGCCGCGCCGTGCGCCTCTTCGACGTCATCATCCCGCGCCCCAGCCCGTCAGTCTGAGGGCCGCGGTAGTGGGCGGCGCGGGTCGGTGTCTCGCGCGCTGCTCCTTTATCGCCCGGAGAGCGGCGCCCTCACTTTCCGCGCCTCCCTGTGCCGCCAGTGGGCCAGGGAACAGAGCCGTGGAGCGACCAACCGAGGATTATGAGGGTTGGGAGCATCAGGTCAAGACTTCGAGGACATCCTGCGCTGCAGGGCGCAGATTTAACACTCTGACTTAACACTTTGCACGCTCCTGTTTAGTACCAAACTGCAGCAATAGCCACAGGCACGGGGCTCGTTAGATGCTTTTCGAGAGAATCGCTAACATGGAGGCACAGTGTCTTCAGGTCTAAGTACGCAACCCTCGAATCATCAGAATAGACGACATTATACAGTAAAGGTTTATTAAGGCTTTTTAAAATCAAGATGAATGAGGTCAGTTATTAAACTGATCCAACAGAATTTCAGTTCCCGTTTTTTCTAAACAACTGATACTTGCGAAGACGCACTGAATTACTTGAATAGTTTGCAGCTGCAGTTTAAAGTCTATTAAAAGGGAATTACTATCCTGTTTTATGAAAATAACGAACTTTTTCAAAAGTGCTTTTCTTTTTACATCAGTTAAAACTTTACCTGTTTAATAGGACAGTCCGAGTAAGGAAATCTCTTTTTAGTTTAGTCCAGTGGTTCTCAACCTTTTTAATGCCATGACCCCCAACGGTTGTAAGTCGAGGACTACTCAACCGGTCATAAGTCGAGGACTACTCAACTGGTGCAGCACCGTTTGCAGAATGGGAACTTTTGGCGGGTTCAGCAGGACAGAGACAGCCTGGACAATTCCTATTGGCTTTTGAAAGCCAATAGAATTAGACTCTATTCAAGAGAGTCTATTCTATTGGCTTTCAAAAGCCAACAGAATAAAAGGGAGTAGCACAGCTGAGGAAAAGGAGAAAAAAAAATGGCGGACTGCGTTTGGCGACCCCCGTGAAATGGTCGTTCGACCCCAAATGGGGTCCCGACCCACAGGTTGAGAACCACTGGTTTAGTCTTTCTGCCATGCAGACATTCATTTAATTCTAATAGGGTTTGTAACAACTTGTGTATACTGTTTTCAACTACATTGTCTGTAGGCATAACATTACATCTCATTTCATAAATTCCAAAATTATTTAAAAACCTATAAAGACCTTTTCCTCAGGCTCATGACCACACCTGTTTTTCAATATTTATTATTTCAAAGTATTAATTAAAAGCAGTTTTTTCTGCAGGGGTGCTTTCTTCCATTTTCCCCATGTTTAATTTCTGGTGACGTATTCTGCAAAACATTGTCCAATAGCTGCTCCCTGCGAAATCTGTTCAAATGACTCCTGTATAGATTTAAATCGCTGAGGGACTTCCCTATTAATTCTGAAGAGTTGTCTTTTTTTTGTAACACCTCAGTGCTTTCACATTTACATTGGTCAAAAATGAAGAAATTCTTGTTTACAGCGAAGTTTTTCTCAAAAATGAATCATACGGATTTAATTCCACTGAGCAGAAAAAGCTTATATTGACACCATCTGAAATGCCCACACCCAGAACTAAGAGTCAACACATCACAAGTTGCTTTAACAGTTTATATTATGTGCAGCATATGAAAGTAGAACTCATCCTGTTTTTAAAAAAGTATACATCAGTGTATCTTCCCCTTCTGCCACTGCATATTTGTAGTTGAATAACAAAGGATTGTCATCTGTACTGAAAGTGGAAGCAAAGAGAGAATGAATGCCTTTCTTATTCAGAGAAATTAACTCCTGTGAAAGATGTGCAAGACTGTGTTTAAAACATTTAATTTGGATATGTAATAAAAGTGTTCAGCATTTTAAGGAATGGAATGTAGAAAGACAGTAATAACAGCAGATGCATGCTACACTGTCTCATAGGTCATCTTCAAACCATTGTTAGGTAGTGCTGGAAAAGTGCAATATTCAGTCGTGACACTAAACTAATGCCAATTCTTTTAGTTCAACTGACACTAGGTTTCATAACTTTTATTTAAAAATCCCATATGTATGTCAAAGTCTTATAATAAATCTGAAACAATAGAAATAAAAACTTAAGACATGACCAGGCATCTGAACCAACATTGCAAGAATCCTTTCAATTTGACACTAGAAACCCAGTTAAATAAGTTACAAAAAACAGATTTCCGGGGAAGAAAAAGTTTAACGTAGTTTGTGTATCTTGCTAATTGATAGAGGTCACTATGGTGGTCAGAGGTCTGTCCGCGAACTGGCTGCTTTTGGTGCATATTTAGGCATCAGTTCATTGATTTTACGAATGAAATCTGATTTTTCTGCACAGCCCTTGCATGTTTCACCCCAGTCATCTAGAATTTTTTTCAATTCTTTGACTCTCAGTTTCTTCAGGTCCACAGTACTCAGGTCAATCTGTTTATCTGTGAAAAGAGGAGTATGTATTAGTACATGATGCATCAACAGTCCATGTGTTAGATGATTAATCTCTAATTATTCAGCAGTTGATCTTACATAGTTTGGAAGGAACTGTTTCCAGTTAATGGTAGACAATGATGAATTAAGTTATTCCTCAAATTTGTCCACTATTTCCTCCTTTTTTGTATCTTTTATTGAATAAAAAAGATACACTTACTGGAGATTATAAAAGAATACTGTTATTGTTACTATGCTCAGCTTGTACTGGCTAAATATATGGACTTTTTTTAAAAAACAAAAGATTACTTCAGGTCAACTTTAATGAAGAACGCAAGTTTTCATAACTCAAATCTATACAGGTAGCCCTCAATTTACAACAATTCATTTAGTGACCGTTTGAATTCCAACGGCACTGAAAAGTGAATTATGACTGTTTTTCACACAATTGCAGCATTCCCATAATGACCTGATCAAAATTTGGATGCTTGGCAATTGGTTCACATTTATGACGGCTGCAGTGTCCCAGGGTCATGTGATAAACTTTTGTGACTTTCTGACAAGCAAAGTCAATGGGAAAGCCAGATTCACTTAACTGTTACTAACGTTAACAACTGCACTTAACTGTCTCACTTAGCAACAGAAATTTTGGGCTCAGTTGTAATCATAAGGCAAGGGCTACCTTTACTAGAGTTGGGAACAAAATAAATTGTTATGGTGTTTTCAGTAGATTTCTACAGTAGTGTCATAAAAAATAAAATGCTCTTGAAGAGCATCTAAACCTGCAGCTGATACAGAATGTGACAGCACAGGCAGTTTATATGGGCTCCTAAATCAGCACACATGTCTCTGTTCTAGAAGCTGCATTGGTTGCCAGTATGCTTCTGGGTTCAATTCAAGGTGGTGGTAATGATCTATCGAGGCCCACATGGCATGGGGCTGCGCTAACGAAGGGTCTGTCACTGCCTGATTATATCCACCATCCCACCGGGACCAGCAAGAGACGCACTTTATCTACAAAACAGTGTCATCTCCCTGGACCCAGGAAGAAAACACTTTCTGCCACGGAGCCCACCTTATGGAACATCATTCCCCTGGAACTCAGATTGGTCCAAACAACCTGTCTTTTAAGAAGGCCCTGAAGTCTATTGCTGTGCTTGGAGGTCTGGCAATGGTGGCTTGTTGAGCTTATGTAAGGATGGTTCTGCTACTGATCATAATTATTTTTGTTTTGGAATTATGATTGATGGTTTTACATGTTTGCATATTGTTTTAGTTTGCTTTTAATGGATTGTTGTTTTTACCGTTATAAGCTGCCCAGACTCGTTCATATTATTACTGTTATTTCCAAACATTATCAATTTGTTTGGTAATAAAAGAAGTATATCTTTTAGCTGATAAACATAGAATTGCTCTATTACTTGGAGGCTTATTCTCAGTAATTTATTATTTTTATCCTGCAATACTTTTAATGTTTAAACTAGAACTTTTTCCTTCTCTGACAGTACAATCACTTCAAGTGATCCAATAAAGCAAAATACTGAAATAATGAGAAAAATAGATATTCTTCACAGAATTCATTACCACAAAATATTATAGCTTAAGGAGGAAACAAACTTACAAAGGATAAAAAATTCTACATTGTCTTCAAATCACCGCATGCTTTGAACATTCCTGTGACACTATTGCCACATTAGTGTAACTAATACTAATACTGCTCTGTGCTTGTCTGCATTTGGACTCCTTGTTGTGAATAACAAGTAGTACATAAATGTACAGGTACCGTTTCCCTTGAATCGAGCTCAACTCCAGATGATGTTATGGCTTGTTTGACAACAGTATGGAAGTGATCAGCACTGCAACCTTTGGGGATGATCTCTCAGCTTCAGAGTTTGTCCTACAGGCCTAGGAGTTATTGTGGTTTTCCAAATATTAAGCAAGCTCAATCCTACTTAATTTTTTCAACATCAGCTAAATCCATCTAGCTGTGACTAACTACTCTGATTTACAAATATAGCGAATGATCCTTTTATTCTATGAATCTTAACTGTTGAAAGAAAATGTTGTAATTGGAGGGTTTTTAGTGCAACTCAGCATTTCTCTTATGCTATCATTTATTTAATAGACAACATTTATCTGCACTCACCATATTTCAGTTCACAGATCTGACTATCTTTCTTTTTCAGTTTCTCACAAATCTTCTCAACAGGGATGTGATGACTTAGAGGTTTTGATACCTCATTAGTTATTTTGGTGGCTGCATCACTGGTTGCTCCAATATAATAACACTAGAAGGGAAACAATGGGAAAGAAATCAGGACATTTAAAAAAAAAAGAAGAAGAACCGGCATTTTTTGAGCATGTATAAAATTTATCAAAAGCATAGATAAAACTCAAAGTAATTTCAGCCTCTGTTTTCTGATAAAACACTTCAGCACTGGGTAGTTCTTTTTCTTACTGAAAGCAATTAAAACTAGGAAGACACTTGTTTTATTATAAAATATAATTACATACTGTTACTTAGTTTTATTTAGTTACTTATTACCACTGTTAACCTTTTAAAGGAAATATTAACTAACATTTTTTGAAGCTAAGATGAAAAAGAAAACTGGGATGACCCCACTCTCTGGCTAGTTTATGTGCAATGTGAGAATTCTGCACTCTTTCTTTCCTGTTAACAAGCATTGTTTTGGTGTCTAAAGTAAATAAAAATATCTGAATATAATCAATCCCTTGTTTTCAAACAGAATAATAATAATAATAATATTAATATTGAGAATTCAGAAGTGATGTTGTTAAATGAAAAGGGGTGTGAGCATTACTCGTAACAACCAGTTCTCTCAAAATAAATGAAGTCATTCCAAATCAGCTACTCCAAGAATACTCCCGAAAACATTGCTAGTAAGAACCCAGTAATAATTTTTCTCAGGAATGTTTTTCATTGTTTTGGTGGGTGTGCCAGCTCAACTTCTTTTCTAGATAAAGTACACTCACACATTCTAAATAGATAAAATTGATCACTACCCACTGCATGCTTTACAAAATATTTTCTAGAGTTGATTTCTTTTTCTCGTATCATCCAGTTCCTGTTGAATTTGCTATTTCCCAATTTGTCACATAGCCTAATTCAAAATGCTAACTAAAGCCTAAAATGATCTAGGACAGCGGTTCTCAACCTTTGGGTCGCGACCCCATTTGGGGTCGAACAACCATTTTACGGGGGTCGCCAAACAACGCGATCCGCCATTTTTTCCCTCAGGGGCCGCTGCCGCGCACCGCCCAATCATAAGGACACGTGCGCGTCGCGCGTGCGCATTGCGCACGGGGCTGCCGCTGCGCATGCGCGCCGCGTCCTTATGACCGGGGTCGCCGTATAAAAAGGTTGAGAACCACTGATCTAAGAGTAGATACAGATGACAGATTCTAGCCCCTCAGTCTGTAAGAAATACCATGTTATATATGCTGTTAGTGGAATCATCTGTATTGCAGTGTCTGGGTTCAAGATCAGTGTAATCTGGCCGGACTGATTATTAATGGTATTTCAATGAATAGGAAACTCTCTTCTGAGCAGGGCTTTTGGCTTAGAGACTTTATTCTTGGTTTCCTACAGGTAATGCCAATGTCTTTACAATTAGAGTTGGATTTTAAAATTAAAAGTGTTAATCTTAGAAAACATGCTGTTTGTATGAAGCTTCTACTATAAATAATTCAAATACATTTTCCCCTTTGGCTCTCAGTAGCATACTTGTTCAAGTATATTTTGTCTTTTAAGCAATTTAAATCTTTCCACTAGCTTTCCACTGCTTAAAATATGGATAATTGATAACAGACTGAAAACCCAATTTTATTATTAATGCTTACAAAACGGTTTTCTTTGCCTTTTGCCTCTTTGCAGAATTTCAAAAGTTCTTTTTCAACACTGTTTGATGTGAACTCAACATTCTTCTCTTGTAGAGCCCGATAGAAAGTTCCCAGAAATGACACACACACTGTGAAGAAAAAAAAGACAATTGTAACTTTTAAGAATTCAAGAGGTTTAAATAACAATGAAAAAGAATACTGTGTGAAAAAAAGAATATTAATGCAGAAAATAAGCTTACCGGGGGAAAAGAAAAGACATATTCCAATAACACATATAGTAAAAAGAAGTGGGATAATGTAATACAGACATGTCAGATACCCTCAGATCTGTCCCACTCCTGCCCAGGCCCCCACAGGCACCCTTGACACAAACAATGTAGAGCTGGCCACACCCACCCAGTAGACCACACCATTCCATCCACACCCATCAAGTAGGCTGCACCCACCCGGCCCCCTGAGGGCAACCGCAATGCTTATGCAGCCCTCAATAAAATTGAGTTTGACACCCCTGATGTAATACAAAGTAGTTGAATTAGCAAGTGCTTTAGAAATAGAAATTCCTGCAGCACTCCATCCTTACTCTACAACGTCAACTATCTTAATATGTGATAATGTTTGCTCCTCTGTAAGCCTTGTTTCTTTTTCAAAAGAAAAACAAATCCTTCTAATATTTCTTTGACTTTCAGGTTTAATTACTGTTTTAAGACTCCACCATGAAACCATTTAAGTTGTGGTCATGTGAGTTGAATAACCATTGCAATGACATTTGTAGCAGGATTTTAAAATATGATGGGGCTTATCTGAAGGCTTAATTGTGCTTTGGCATTCAGGAGATGTTACTAAATCTCACAGATCTCTTTATCAGCTCACATTGGTACTATGGCAGTTAGTACAGCACTACTTATTGCTGCACCACTAACACAATACAAGATGGGACAGGCTAGATCAGGAGTCCGCAACCTATGGTCTGCGGCCCGGGCCATGGGCTTTTGGCCAGTGGGCCACGGAAACAGCTGGCCAGTTCACACATGTATCGGTGCGCACTCCCTCCACTCACACTAGTGCCCACAGTCGTTTGTGCATGCCCGCGGGGTGGCTGTCTGCAGCCCATTTGTGTATGTGCTGCCTGCCCGGGTGGTTAGCGTGGCCCATTTGTGCATGCGTGAACCAGCTGCTAGCTGCCATGGGGGAGGGTTGCATGGTCGTTCACACATGCACATGGTGCCAGCACATGCCAGATGCATGAATGGGGCTGCTTGTGCCGCACCAGTGTGCATGGCCCCTTGTGTGCGCATGCGCATGCACCAATTTTGAAGCTGCTCTCCTTCCCTCCGGTTTTCAAGCCCGGAAAGGTTGGAGACCTCTGGGCTAGATAGGAAGACTCCATATCAGAATTGCTTCAGTTTTCATAAGGTTTCACACAGGTCTCCGATCATCATGGCCATACCAGGAATAATGAAGAAGCTGCCTGCAAGGAGATAGGCAAAATAACGTTTCTTTCAATAGAATGATGAATGATGCATACCGTGCTATCCAGTGAATAAAAGAAATATGCTTTGTTCATTGTAACTTTGTCAAGTTTATGACATTGTTTTTAAGCCTCAGAATTTCTGTATATATAATCAAAGTACTCACTTTTAATCTGTATTTGTATAGCAGAAAATACTGTAGTTTTTCATATTTGGAAACCAAATGAAGAACAGTGCTCGTTTTCCCAAGATATAAAGATGGGAGTCTTTTTAGAGAAAAATAAAATATTCCTATCTCAGCAACTTCCACTTCCAGATTGTTAAACTTTCCAGAAGGAAAGCGAGAAAAATGTGTGTTCTTTGAAAGAAAAGTGATATGTGATACATTTTGTTTCATAGCATGCAGGGTGGTTATAAGAACGAATACACATTTCTTTAATTGTTCTGGATAGTTTTATGGGCCCATAATAAAGCCCTTAAAAGATACTGGCTGAATAAATTCTTAATTTTCTCTTTGCTGAGATAGCAACCAAAAGGTGCTAGTTTCTGAAATGGAAAAGGTGTTAAGGAAAGCCTCATACGCTTTCCTAGCTAGAAACCATTGCCAGAAATCCCAGATGCGTCCTGATTTACTTCAGTATCAGTGCAGATATAACACATTCAGCAAACAGTTAATAAAATGTAGTTATTTTGTAACGCTTAAATATACTACTGAAAATACTGTGATTAATTTTGATTCAGGTTTGATTATGGAACAAAGTTAGTGTAAATTAAAATGACTAATCAACCTGCTGTTCATGCAGGAAATGCCAGACAACAGAGAACCAGGAAACACTGTCCTGTTAAGAGCAGGACATTCACTTTATCACATTTGATTTAATTTATTTTGAACTCAGAGCAGCTTAGACAGGGATCCCCATGAGAGACCAGTTCGGCTCCAAGTGTGTGAATAGCCCCAAATCAATCACGAAGCTTCGAAAGTTAAGAGTAGACTTGAACCTGGGTTTCTAGTCCTTACACTATGCTGTTCAGAATACAAAAAAAATAGGAAATACTCTTCAAAACAGCAATCACTTACAAAAAAGAAGAAAGAAGATCAACGCGTGTCCCTTGCACTATAGTGATTGACACAGCAGTGATTGACACAGCAGTTGCATCTTCCTACACATCCTTGTTGTTGTTGTTAATTGCGAAGTCGTGTCCGACCCATCGCGACCCCATGGACAATGTTCCTCCAGGTCTTCCTGTCCTCTACCATCTTCTGGAGTCCATTTAAGTTCACACCTACTGCTTCAGTGACTCCATCCAACCACCTCATTCTCTGTCGTCCCCTTCTTCTATTGCCCTCAATCTTTCCCAGCATTAGGCCCTTCTCCAGTGAGTCCTTCCTTCTCTTTAGGTGGCCAAAGTATTTGAGTTTCAACTTCAGGATCTGGCCTTCTAAAGAGCAGTCGAGGTTGATAGTCACCTTATAGCCATTGGCGGAAAGAAAGTTGCGCTGACTTCTCTTTACTACCAGGTGCGAAACCAAACACTTTCCGGCTCATAGAAATACTGCCTAAGAAAATATTTCATTTCAACGCCGTTAACCCATTTTTTCAGAAACCCGAACCTCCCTCTCCCCGGTCCTAGTCTTGATAGCAGCCCACCCACCCCACCCCAGGGCTTTCTGGATCATTGGGCAGTAATGGTCCACACCCCTAAATCGCGGCATTTTCCACTTTTTGCGAAGGGACTTCAGGAGGCCACGGGAGAGGGACTCCAAGCCTCTCCAGATTTCTACTTTGGTAGAGTCTAAGCTCCACAACAATCCCGCGAGGTAGCTCACATCACTCCTGGCGATGGAAGACGGAGCCAGTGGAAGGCGGGAAGGCTCTGCCTCGAGCCACCCCTCGCTCCGATGGGAGCGGAAGCCGGTAGGCTGGGCGCTCTTGGCTCGCCTCCCCGCCACAGCCAGCGCAGCCCCGGCATCCCCCACGGAGATCCCCACGGCTGGCTGTTGCCGCCTCGCCAGACCCTCGCTCGGCGAAGCCAACTCACCTTCGCAGTCTCCCTCTCGCAGAGCGTGGCCGTCTCCGGGGAGCAGGATCAAGGCCAGCGCCGCCCAGAGCCCGTTAGCCGCCCGCATCCTCCTTCACCGAGCCCGCCTCGAACGCTCGCTCGGCTCACACTAAGCCCCTTCGCAGCCGGCGCCTTGACGACACACTTGCCACCCACTCGGAAGCTCATTGGCTGCTTTCCCCTCTTTCGCTCTACATTAGAGGGTTTCGTTGGACCATTCTATAACCAGCCTCCACGCTGCTTCTCTTGGTTGGCCTAGGCGTTTTCAGGACGGGAGAGTTGGCAGCCGCCGATTGGACAAGCTTTTCCGAAGGAAGACGGGAGGCGCGCATGTGCCGCTAGCCGTAACCAATGGCGGATGCCTGGTGGTGCGGAAGGCAGACGCGGCGAGCGAAGGGCTCGGGAATCTCAGCCGGCGAACGTCCGGGGCGGCGTTCTGGCACGTGGCGACAAGTTCCCGTAGGGGTCACCTCCGCAAAGCCAACGCGGAGCTCTGAATCCGCTTGCTCTCGAGCTCTCGACCCCTCGGGAGTTGCAGCCCCGGACGGCGACCAGAGTCACAACTATCCGCCGGCAGCTTCCTTCGGTCGCGTGAAGGAACGGCCGCTCTCGCCAAGCAGCCCCATTGCAAGTGGGCCGCCTAGAGGGGCTGGCCTTCCAACACCGATTGCTGGCCTTCCAACCCCGTAACACCGGTCAGAGTCCAGCACGGGAAGACTCCTTACAATCAAGAGGATATAGGTGCAAGGATGCTCGGAGCCAGGAAAGTGGGCCACCGGGGTGAATCTTACCGGCATAGGCTGAGTGCTGTCCGCTTCTGGTCTGGCATCTGTAATGAAAAGATCCAATTTGGGTCGGTAACCGGGACCAGAGGTTTAATCTTCCGGGGAACTTCTGGTGAGAGAGACGTACCCTGAGGATGGGCTGGTCCAGCACGATAACGAAAACTCGGAAGACTAAACCTCTGAGGTCCCGGTGATCGATCCAGATTGGATCCTGCAACATTATGACGGGACATGTATATTTGCCTCCATTTGTGAAATAAAAAGACACCAAAAACCGTTCTTGGCTTTTGGGATGGGGACCTCATTAATTACAGATCAAGAAGCGTCCTCCAGAGGAGGCTCTTCAAAGAAGGAATCTTATGAATCAGTTTAGATAAGACCCGCATCATTACAAGTACTAATTATTTTGGGATAAGATATTAAGATAGTCGGAGATAAAGAGGGGATTTGCAACTGCCTCCAGGAATATAAATCTGAAAATGAGACAACCCTCATAAACATGACAGCTTCATGATAGGAATTTCTTGGGACTGAAGTTAAGATAAAAATTATGTCTGACATGAAAATCTATACATTTCAGAGTTGACCAGGAATATATATATTCAGGTACTGAAAGCAATTAGGAAATTGTACTCCAAGAAAGGGGAGGAGACTTAAAACTTCAGTATAAAATCTCTTTTGAGATGTATGCATTGGTAAAAAGTTAGATCACATATATACAACATTGCACTATTTATTTATTTATGAATTCATGAAATTTATATGGCCACCCAACTCAAGGTGACAGCAGACAACTTACAGGAATAAAACTCAAAAAAATATCTCCTCATCCCTTTAGCAAGAACAATCATAGTAACTATTTGATGGGCTCCATATCAACTTGGGGGTCCGCAGGCCCGCTGGCAAAACCATGTCTTTGGAGCCTTTTGGAAGAGTAAAGGAGGAGCCCAGTTTTATCACCATGAAGATGATGTTCCACAGGGGGGAGACACCACAGAAAAGGCCCTTCTCAATTGACTACCTTAATGGCGGAAATTTGTAATATACCCTGCTGCTTACCTAACTGCAATTTTTTTATATGTAAAACACCTTAACACTTAAGTTGTAACCTGAATTCTAGTGTTTATAACTTTGAACTGCCAGAATAAAGCCACCTTCTTTGCTTTGTCATTGTCATTGGCCAAGCATAAGTCATTGATACATGTTTCTGATAGTAGCTGACATGCCAGCAGATGGACTGGGCTCTGGTCCTTCTATCCAGGATATAGCATATAAGCGATGCTTGAGCAAGGTCTGCAGGATTGTCTGGGACGTTACCCATCCTCTTCATGACCTGTTTTCCTTGTTATCTTCTGGGAGGAGGCTTCGTAGTGTCCAAAGCAGAACATCTGGATTCAGTCACAGTTTTGTTCCATATAGTATCAACCTTGTGAACTCTCAAGTTTCCTTTTTCAGCTATGTGTTCAAAATGGACAGTGATTAATATTTATAAGTATGGGCATAGGGGTGTGTGTGTGTGTATGTGTGTGTGTATAATGTGTATATGCGTGTTATGTATGTGTATGGGTAGATACTTTCTTTTGAGAGCAGGCAACAGAATTTCATTTTTAATGTGGGCCAGCTTTAAAGTTATTCCTTGCTTGATGGTCTCCTTCCTCCATCTTTCAATTTGCTTTTGTTCTTGCATACCCTCAAGAATGTTTGTTGTTGCCATAAAGTTGTTCTTAGATCAGAGTCGGTGGGGCTTGGGGCATATGTCCATTCAGAGGGTGTCAATCATTCTCTTGCTTAGTTCTCTCGGCATCTGCTGCTACTTCTCTCCTGATCATAGGAGGAGCAATACCAGTGAGGGGATATATTTTCTCAGTTGGTATAGATTTGAGACAATCTGTCACTGAGTGAACTGTTTCATTAATGGTGACATCATCATCAACAACTTGTTTCATCAGATGTGCCCCACACTGGAGTAGCATATTCTGCTGCAGAGACACTCAAGGCCAAAGCTGATGTGCACAATGTAGATGGTTGAGCCCCCCATGTGTAGTTTATCAATTTCCTAGTTATATTGTTCCTCGAGCTGACTTTAGTTTTAATGTTAAAATAGAGAGTGTCCTATCAAGAGTCACACCAAGATAGTTCAGTATTGGACAGTGTTGTATGCGGTTCCTTTGTCACATAACATCCAACTCTTCCCTTGCATCTCAATTTTGGAGGAGGAAAGCACATACTTGGGTCTTGTTTGGGTTGGGCTTTAAATATAGTAGTTGATAGTGTAATATCCTGATTCTTCAAGTGCTACTGTAAGTTTCCCAGCTACCTTATCAAAAATTGATCCTTGTGCAGCCATTGTTGTATTGTCTACATAGATGAATGTGTTGTCGGGGACTGGTTGATCATATATATGTTATACAGTGTGGCAGCCTTTCTTCTGTATCCTCCATCTACTATTCTTACCATTCAATATCACATAAAATCTTCTTGTCTGGTAAGCTTATTATTTCTGGTGATGTTATTTAACTTGCATAACAATATTCTATAGTTAACAATGTAATGTGCTGTAGTCAAGTAAATGAAAGCCACTCCAGTAATTAGCTTTCTTTTGAAACCATTCTCAATATGTTTTGTAAGGTTTAGGATTTGGCCACAACATGACCTCCCAGGTCTAAAACCTGCTTGCTCCCTTATGATCTTTGCACGAGGTATGGTTGAGAATCATCCATTCCAGTGCCTTGTGGAGATGGCAGAGGAGTGATACTGTTCAGTAATTTTTCAAATAGTTTGGATCTTTGCTGGGTTTCAGTAAGGCAGTAACTCTAGCCTACCTCCACAATTTCGGTATCTTAAATCCAACCATACAGTTCGTCAATTGCAGGAGCCATTGGAGAGTACAGAGATCAAACTGCTTTATGAGTTCTGTTTTTATGCTGCTTTGTTTGTTTTCATAGTCTTTATAGCTTCCTCCAATTCAAATACCACAAAAGGGGTATTTAATAGCCCCTCCTTGGTTCCTTTCTTCGGATGGCTTGTTCCTGCACCTTTTTTCCTTGCTTTTTTCCATTCTTCAGCAACTGGCTGGCTACTTGGTCTGCTGTTCATCTGTGTGATGTTGCTGTGGTTGGGTTCTGTCTCCACCCAGATTTTTTAAGGAATTCCAAGATCGTCTGCTGTTAAGTTTCATGTCTAGGTTCTTCTCCAGCTTCACTGTGGCTTCCCAAAAAGGTTCTCATTATAAAGTGTCTCATATCTATAAAGTACCTGTATGTTAGGTACTGAACAAAATTTCCTAAGATAGAAATTCATTTAATTAAAGTTCAGAGACCACTTTTTAGAGGGTGCAATGGCTCAGTGGTTAAAGACACTGACCTTGTCAACTGGAAAGCTGACAGCCCAAGTTCAAGATCTTGAATGCTGCACAATGGGGTGAGCTGTTGCTCGTCCCAGCTCCTGTCCACCCAGCAGATCAAATCATGCAATTACAAGTAGATAAATAAGTACCACTTTGGTGGAAAGGTAACAGTGTTCCATGAATCAGTGTATAGTCATGCTGGCCACATCATCAAGTTGGACAACCCTGGGTCTTTCAGCTAAGAAATGGAAATGAGCACCGGCCCTGGAGTTGGATATGACTGGACAGAGGAAATCTTTACTTTTACCTTTTAGACCACTTTTATGGCTCAGTCTATATTTGAACACAGGAAAGTCTAGTATCAACCAAACTTGGATATATGCAAATTCTAGATAGGACAGTAAAAGAGTCAGCTTAGTTTGTTACCAAATGTTCAGACTGCAAGAGCAGATAAACAAATTATGAATGTCCAGAAGGGCTACATTAACAATATTAGGACTGAACTGTACTTTCTAAGGGATCAACTGGATTTTTGTTAACTGGTCTTTAGTTCAAGAGGTCATGCCCAGTCTGTAGACTGAGCTTAGCTGAGTCTGCCTTCATTTCAAGGTTGCCTCTAATTCTTATCATTAAACTGATGTTCAGATTGTGTAATAATTAAGATTGTCCCTTGGCCTCTCAATTCAAGGACAGTATCATAGAACTTGTATTTGCAGGATTATTTTGTTTTTCATTTAGAGCTTCATAACTAGTACCGCAAAGGTTAGGGTTACAGAAGTAATTGTGCATAGAAGAACACATTCTGAATTAAGAGACAAGGGAGAATAGTGTTTCATCCATACAGTCTAGAAATAATCAGGAACACATTGATGATTTATGCTTTTTTGATTAACCTGTATTATAAATTAGATTAAAAAGATAAAGATACCCTTGAATCAGTCAGCTCTTGGTAACTGTGGATGCATCAATGCAATTTTCTAGATAGTAATACAGAAGTGATTTGTCATCAGATTTTATTTTTTTCTCCAGTTTTCCCATCTAGCCTACAGCTTGCAATTTCCTAGGGATTTTTCATCCAAGTGCTAACCAGGTCTGAGTCCAGATAAAGTGCTGTAAATTGAGGCACATTTGCTAATTCCTTGCAATACTACTTATTGTTAATTGATATGCAGAGATGGGAGATGAATGTGAATTTTGTTCAGCTAATAGGGTTAGATCTTTATTACAGTTCTTCTGTACATGACCACTATTCTGACATTGCTTAGACAAATTAATTATTGAATCAATTATTTCATTTGTGATCATTTGTTTACTGAAAGTAGTATATTTTCCAATCTTCATTGCTGGGGTGTCTTGGAAAACAACCCTCTCATCCAACATTTCTTTCATTCTTAAAGCTCTCTCTAATCCTAATTATGCCCCACTGGGTGTTTTTTCCTCAAATAGGAAAAAGAGCCATTCAGTTAAAGTCATGATAGTGATATGATAGAGATAGCAATGAACTACTAGACCAACACTTGTGTGAATGCAACAAGTAAAATTTCTGGGAAGAGCTGAGATTTGCACAGGATCTGTCACATTCAATATCAACTATATTTTTGACAGATGTGTCAGTTCATATACAAGACCTGAACTAAAATCTATTCCATACCATCATGTTGTATAGGCTGTGCTTTTCATATTTGTTCCATCCTAACATTCATCCATACAATCTGACCCCAATGGTAACTAACAATAAAGTTTATTTTCTATATGCCTCATTTACACAGTATTTTAACTCTATTTATCTGGGGCAACTCTTAAGAGTGTTAAAATAACTAGCTCTAATCATGATGATGGAATGCCACATATTCTGGCCATGGCTGTGTATGAGTGCATAGGATGTGCTTTGCCACTTGGCAGCAGAAGCCCATCGCTGTTGGAAATGGCTGGAGAGCATGTTTCTGGATTTACGGAATTGTTGTAGCTCATAACTGGCCTGATGTAATAAGTCTGTCAAGCTGCATCACTGAATCATCATCTATCAGAAATATTGAGAATACAGGAACATTCAGGAAACGCTTTCATTTTAACAGGTGAGTAAATTGACAGCTCTTTTCTCTTGGCAATTTTAGCCTTCTGAATGCTTTTGACACTGGCCTTCAAATTAGTCTTTGGGAAAGCATTTTGATGTATCTTAATCTTGCAACTGAAATAGGATCCCTTTAGGATAAATAGGCAGATAGAATTTTCCTGCCAGATTGTTGACACTATTTTCTGATCTTATTTTCCAGCTCAGATTTACTAGTACATATAGTTTCATTTTACAGTACCTGTATAAAAGATCAAAGGAATATAAAGTATTTAACTAATCCTCAAATTACGACAGTTCACTTAGCGACCATTCAAAGTTGTGACATAAGCCTCCCAAGTACTTACGACATAGTCCCGAGTTTACAAATGTTGCAGCCCTATGGTAATTGTTCGCCCTTACGAATGACGACAGAAGCACTGCAACATTCGCCCTGCCTATTCTCCCCTCCCCTCCACTGGGCCTCCACAGGCACTGGGTCTTGCAAAGACCTAGCGAGTTCTCTTCTCAAGCCTCTCTGCCACGGCTTCTGTGCCTGCTCCCTGCACTCCAAAAGCAGAGTGGGTCGAGCACACCCTGCTCGGCTTCTTTGACTCACCTAGACTGCATGTCACTTCTGGAACAGTGGGCAGCCTTGGTGAGTCTCCTCCAAAGGCATCCAGTCTTGCGCAAAAGAGCCGAGGTGGCGCAGCAGTTAGAGTGCAGTACTGCAGGCCACTTTAGCTGACTGTGTTCAGCAGGTCAGCGGTTCGAATCTCACCGGCTCAAGGTTGACTCAGCCTTCCATCCTTCTGAGGTAGGTAAAATGAGGACCCAGATTGTTGAGGGCAATGTATATATATATATACATTGCTTACTGGTGTACACCACTTAGAGAGTGCTTGCACTTAAAGCGGTATATAAGTCTCATAAATAAATAAATAAATACAATGTGTTTGTATGCTGATGGGAGGCTTTGGGGCAGCAAAATCGCATTGCCTCAAAGTGTCACATCGGCTTGCAAACATTTTGCGTGGAGAATAGAAGCTTCTGGGTGCTGTGATCTCGTGGGACTTCAGGTTGCCATTCTCTGCAAAAGTGGATGGGTGCCTGAGGTCCCGCGTGATCACGGTGTCCAGAAGCTTCCAATCTCCGTGCAAAACCTTTGCAAGCCGATGAGACACTTTGAGGCAACGCGATTTCAAAGCCTCACGTCGGCATGCAAACACTTTTTGTGCTGAGACTGGAAGCCTTTGGGGGAGACAGCGAGGCTGCGTGTTGCTCCAGAAGCCAAGCAGGATGCATTCATCCCATTCTGCTTTTGGAGCGTTGGGAGCAAACACACAAACCACGGCAGAGAAGCTGGAGAAGAGATAGCTTGCTAGATCTTCACAAGATGAGTCTCCACAGGCCAGTGCCTGTGGGGGGAGCAATTGTGGGGAGCATGAGGTATCTCTGGGTTGGGGAAGGCTTGGGTGGTCTTAAACAGGTGGCCTGTTCCATCACTAGGCTTCCCATGGCCTTCCCCTCCCTGAGATACCTTGTGTACTTAACGACAGGTGCAGTCAATCAGTAAAGTTTTCATGTTCATTTTACATGATTTACTCTAACGAATCCTCTAGTTACAAATGTAATTGGCAGGCTCCATTACATTCATAACTTCAGAATTACCTGTACAGAGTCTGGTGTGATATACTTGGCCATCTAAATAAATATTTCATCACTAACTCAGAAAATATATTTGCTCAATGCTTTTTAATATCAGTATTAATCTTTAATTCCACATCACAGCAGTTGAGTGGGGAAAGAGAAATTCCAAAACAAAACATCAGATATTTACACCTAAAATTCACATCACTTATTTGTTGATTCTGGAAACATGCTATCACAATATATACAACCAAATATCTTTAGGATTCTGGTACATTTTTTTTTTTCCTTTAGATTGTTTTCCTTACAATTAATACAGGTTTTCTGAACAAGAATACACAAAAAGAGAATTGGCTTAATGTGTGTGTGGTGTGTTTAAATAAGATTGGCATAGGTTAAAAAACACATTTACAGGGCAGAGTACCAGACATCACAATCTATACATTTTTTGCTCAATTTCCTGTACAACTACACAGCATTCATGAGAGATATCTACATAAGACATAATACAGAGAAAATTAAGCAAATTATACTCCCTTTGTAAAGTTCCTGCAGTCTCATTATTCCTCATATAGAAAATTATTTAGTCCCCATTGACAGTAAAATGAGGACGAGGGTGGGATAGGGAGTCAAAATGATTATGGGGATATTTCCTGGGGAAGGATTTTTTTCTCTACAATAACAAAATTTAACTATATTCTCTATTACTAATACACGATGGAATGAATTCATCCCATTTTCCAAACACCATTGTCTTTGAAGTTTCTCTTCCAGGCAACATATTATATTTTGGAGCACTTACACCTTTTTCAAGGCAGCATGATTGTGCGATTTTTGTGTCCAAAAATATAAAAAGATTATTTTCCGTTAGCTACCTGTGCCCAAGAAAAAAAGATGCTTTTTTACAGAAAGCCACTTTAACACATAGATTCCATGCAATAGTGCTTATTTGGTGATCTGAAAAATTAATAAGTAACTTTAGCAATATGCATACGGCATCTAAGAGCCTGACTTCTATCCGTATACAGGTAGTCCTCGACTTACAACAGTTCATTTAGTAACCATTCAAAGTTACTTCACTGAAAAAAGTGACTTTTTCACATGACCATCGCAGCATTCCCATGGTCATGTGATCAAAATTCAGATGCTTGGCAACTGGTTCATATTTATGACAACTGCAATGTCCTGTAGTCATGTGACCTTCTGACAAGCAGGGTCAATGGGGAAACCAATTTCACTTAACAATCATGTTACTTAATTTAGTAACTGCAGTGATTCACTTAACAACTGTGACAAGAAAAGTCGTAAAAAGGGGCAAAACTCACTTAACAAATGTTTAACTTAGCCACAGAAATTTTTGGCTCAGTTTTAGTCGTAAGTTGAGGACTAACCGTATTTTGTGAACTTTCAGTTCCAAATTATACAACGCTTAATTTCACATTAATCTTTTAAAATATACTGGAAATTTGATTTTATATTTTGCACACAGATATATACACAATGCTCCCTTTAAAAAGCTATCACAAACCTGCGTGGACACGCACCAACATCATAAAAGAAACTGAAAAATAATGGATCCTGAAAATTCTTATTAATGTATCAAAATGGGCCTTTCTCCACAGAACTTGGTGATTATGGTAATATGAATGCACTTGGTCTTTGAAATCCTATTTAACATCTACATGAAACCTCTGGGTGAGGTCATCTGTTGGCACTGAATCAAGTATTATCAGTATGCTGATGATACTCAGTTATAACTCTCTGCCCCGGACCATCCAATTGATACTACTGAGGTAGTCTGCCAGTACCTGGATGCTGGGAGAGTCTGGTGGAGAAGAACAGGCTTTTTCTCAACTGATGAGATTGACTACCTTTGGCTTTTAAAGCCCCCTGAATCTAGTGATCTTCCATTCTTAATTTCTGGTGGGGTGACATTCCCACAGAGTTGGTAATCCTCAACTTCTGATTGAGGAACAGATAGCAGTTGTGGCAAAAAGGTCTTTTGAGTAGAGACATCTTATGTATCAGTTGTGCCAGTTCCTAGATTGGGAGGCAGTGCCCTAATAACCTCCCGGTTTTCCTTTCTTCTGGTCAATCATATCCAGGTCTTGGAGATTTCCTGAACAAGTTTCTGAAGTTGTCCTGCCAAGTTTTTTCAGTAATGATTTACAATTGCCTCCTTCCAAGGCTGAGAGAAAATGACTGGGCCAAGGTCACCCAGTTGGTTTTGTGCCCAACGCAGGATTAGAACTCAGTCTCCTGGTTTTTAGCCTGATTCCTCAATCACTACATCAAATTGGCTTTCAACCTCCCAATTAGACAGTGACATGTTCAGTTCTGGATACAATACAATATGCTCATCTAACACTGCTGCTATGTAAACTTCACTGGTTCCCAGTAGTCTTCCAAGTGCAATTCAAGGTACTGATTGTCACCTTAACTACGAGGCACGGAGCCAGGTTACTTGCAGTACTGCTACCCCCATTTGTTTCTGCCTGTTCCACTAAATACATAAAGATGGCCATGTTCCAAATCCTCTCAGTGAAACAAGTCACTTGATAGATCCTAGGAAGTGTGCCTTCTCTGTTATAGCACATCCCTTATGGAATAATCTCCCTCTGAACATTGAAATAATTCAACCTTTTTTGCTTCTACAAGTCTGTGAAAACCTGGCTTTTCCTTTAGGCATATAGGCCACAATATCAATGGAGCCTGGCTTCTGTCTGAGGGAAGTGTTGGTAAAGTGTTTTTCAGTGGTCTTGACAGATTTGTGTGTTATATTTTATCTTTTGTTACCACCCAGAGAGCCATTAGTAGGTCAGCTATATAAATTTATTAAATAAATATTATATGACCTGTTAAAATTTCAGAAATAAATAAAAAGAAAAAATATAGTTAACATCCAGAATTCAATCCTCTAACCATCGCTTATTATAGATCAAGATTCAATGAATTTAAACAAATATTTTATTTAAACATGCTTGGGAGTGTGCTGCCGCTCTCTCAAACTTCAAAAAGATGATATACTTTAAGAATCCTGCTGGAGTTTTGGATGAGTGAAATTTAGGATGCCTGGATGTTTGATGTTCTAAAATTTGAAACTTATGTTTTCTACTGTGCTTTTGTAGATACGCTTTTGGGGGCACCAGTGGGAAAATGCTGCTAATGGGACCAAGTAAAGAAATGACTATAAACAAAATCAACTTTTCATGTTACTTCACTTAAGAATTTAATGTGTCTTATGCACACAAGAGACACTGAAGAAAGTAACTGAACAACCTCCATTTCTAGATGATGCGATCATTAAATGAGTCACACCTGATTTTACTATCCTTTTTTGCTACGTTTATTAAGTGAAACCAGCTTCCCCCATTAGTTTTGCATGTGGGAAATCCCTGGGAAGGTCACAAATCATGAACATGTGACCCTAGGATGCTGCAACCATTGCAAATACATGCCAAGTGCCAATCTCCCAATTTTGATCACATGACCCTGGGGAGGCTGCAATGGTTGTTAAGTGCAAAGACCAATTATAAGTCAGTTTTTTCAGCACTGTCATAATTTCAGGTGGTTGTTAAACAAACAGTTATAAGTCAAGGACTACCTGTACTCCCATGAAAAGCAATTTTGGCCACAGGAAGCTGTTACACATTATACCCTTGGTCTTTAATTTTTTCCCCCTTTTTCCCTGCAAATAATGATTCACTAATTACAAAAATCAAGATTTTAAATTTGACTTTTTCTTAGATTCTATTTACATTTCATGAGCAGACTTTCATTCATACATTGGCTATTATTTTTTGCTTTTATACTCCTCAAGTCTGCTTCAAAGAAGACCCCTGGAGTACATCTTGAGAGTATAAAGGGCAGAAGAAGGAGAATCCATTCTACGAGTGTTGCATGTTCTATTAATGGATAGACATTTTAATTATTTGCCTTTGTGGGAGAAACACTGAGTAAATCTATTGTAGTGAATAGGATCCATTTTCCTACAATATTAAGTGATTCATAATTTAGTTCGGACTTTTGTGGAATAGCCATGAACTTATAAATTTTTCACAATGTGCTTGTGAAAAATATAAAAATAAATGGAATGTTTACCCTTCCAAAGATTGGGCAAAAAACAAAAACAAATCTGGATCTTAAAGCTTTTCCATTTATATTTTCCATTTTAAGAACCTGGAATGAATTATAAGAAAATGAAGCATTGATTAAAATTCTTCAATTATCAATATAAAACTATTTTGCATTATAAGTTTTCCATATTGCTTAATGTGTGTATTCCTTTCATACATTTTCTGACACTTTTCCAACTTTAGTTACGCTATCAGCTACTGCATAATATATGGCACCATGTATCATGGTTCCTTTGGTGATAATGTATAATGGCAACAATTTAAATTAATTGATAGAACTAGTTCTTGAATACAAATTAAGTAGCTCCTTCCTCTGTATGTCAATGCCTTTCAATCAGTCACGATTTTAATACCTATACTTTAACCCACTGGAACAAGGTTGGGGTTTTTTGTTTTTGTTTTTTTGTGTGACATGAAAGTCTTTGGGGAACTTGACACAAGATGTTTGAGGCAAAGATCAAGTATGCGCTCAGTTCTTCCTTTTATTTTAATCTAGACTAGATTCCCAGCTGCTGAATCAGAGTTATTCCTTCTCCAATCCTGAATTGGCTTTTGGCAACACTATTTTTTTAAGAATAAAAGAATGCTGGGGCCAAAAGCTTCTTTAGGCACAGCTGGCCAAAAATGGGCTACGGCTTGTTTGAATACACCATAATAATGAGAAAAAAAATTGAAATAAAAAGTCTAGCAAACTAGAAAATATTTAAAATAGGCAATAGCAAGCGAACGTAAGTCAGATTGCTTCAGCATTCCTGAGGCAGCGCAGGGAGATCACCACAAAAGAGTTCATATGCCTGAAGCCTGAAAGATCCAGTGTCTTCAAAAGCAGAATTCACTGTACTTCAAACTTTAAACTGCACCTTCTGGCTTGACATTTCATGGAATCCCCAAATCCATTTAACACAACAAATAAACACATTCCTAGTGCAACTGCTTCAATTTGTGCACATCTTCAAACCAAAAGCTTGTAAAAATCCCATGCCACTTCCCTGTGTGTCATTCAATTCTTCTGTTGTCCGAAACTGTAGAAGGAATGTAGCATCCAGTGTGGGAAAAAGAACAAATCCCAAACCACTAAAAACTTGGAAAGTATAAAATTAAATAAAAAGGAAAGCAGCAGGTTTTTTTTTACATGCTGGCTCACTCTCTGTTTCCAGTCAATCTCACAGCAGTAGGAAAAAAAATAATCAACTTCTCTATTTTTCCACACACTGTTCTGGTTCTAAAACCTGGAATGATCATACAAACTATACTCTGAAAATTCTGCCTATTGCTCACTGATGCCATGCTCCCACGCCACCCTTGCTTGCTCCTCTTTTGCACAAGTAGCTGGTTGGGCAATTTTGCGATGCAGCGCTCGATATTTTTCATCCTCTTGCAGAATCATTCCCTCTTCTTTATCCAAGTTTGGGTGACGGGAATGATACGGTTTCGGGGGTAGAGCTGGAGGGTCCATAGTGTCCTGAGGAATGACTCCAGATGGAGCGGAGTGGCTTCGGCATGGCTGGGTTTTGAGAGTTTCTAAAACATCAGGTTCTGAGAGACTGTACCTGACAGGCAGATAGGGCGTCTCTAAGTCTTCGTCAGTGTTCCACGTCTGGCTAGGGACAGAATCCATGGTGTCTGTTCGAGGAGGGGGCTCAGACGAATGGCCAAAATTACTTTCACTTAGTGAGGAAACACCACTGCTAGCGCTACCAGAAAGAGTGGAATTGCTTCCATCCAGGCCAGACTGGGGACTTGTGGGGGATGCAGGTATCGGGTGAAGAGGAGACTATTTAAATGGAAAAGCAAAGCAAAGCAAAACAGACACACACACACACACATATATATATTAGAACATACAAAGAGTTTCATGTATTTCCATGGTGAATATGTTCGCTGTAGATAAAAGAATATTATTCCTATTTTCAGCTCATTTTAGTGATATTCTTGATTTTCATCTCAATTAATAATACCTCACCTCCTCTAAGCTTCTAAAATGCTACACCTGTTTGTGATATATATTTAGAGATGAAAATAATCTTTAAGAATTAAAGATACAGCTTTAATTCAATTCAGTGGAGAGGTAATTCAAAGTGAAGTCAAGATGGAATTTTTGGGAAATACCGTAAACAAATTCTGGAAAACAAAATAGAGATAATAATTTTCTTTCTAAACACCTAGTTAAGTATCTCTTTTTGAATCAATATGTTCAAATAACTGGAGATGAAAATAGGTGCTAAGAAAAGGCTTGTTTTGTCAATGGTGTCTTAGATGTTCAGCTAAGTTTAGAATATACTGTGTATCGCCTCCTTGATTTTGACAGCACAGCTCAGCAGCAAAGAATCCTTTTCCTTTCCTAGTATTAAGCTAGGAGGAAAATTTGGACTCATCCTCTCACATTAGTCTGGAAGCAAAAGCAAAAATTGGACATAATTTAGACTGCTATTTATATGAACTTGTTCAAGGTGAACAGCTTATATAAAAGAATAAATAGGAATTTATTGAACATCCTGGTGATGCGTTTCATTTTTTAGCATCTTACTCTCAAATAACCCAGGAGACCCTTATATGATAGCTTGCAGTTTGTATGTTTCTCTTAGGGATACTGATTTTTGCTTTTAATCGCTCCCAAAACTGGGTATAACAAGTATATCCTAAAATTCTAACCTAAGCAATATTAGGGTGATATAATATGACAGAGAAATGATATCAGCAATGTATTTATTTTATATGCCACTCTTCCTCCAAAAGAACTGTAACTGACTGGATAGAAGGTTCTGAAATATGGCAAAACATTTACCTTGCGCAATGTTCGTGCAGGCAGCGCTGGGGGAGCGTCATTAAGATGATGGTGGAAGGCATCAAAGTGTAGTAAATAGTGACCTTATAAGAGAAGTCACATAGGGCAGAATCACTGATCTATTCATACATCTTAATTTGTGCAATACTGGTTAAAGCAAATGTTAATCCTGACAGTACTTCAATACTCACTTTCAGAAATCAGTCTTTTTATGTAAATACAGTCTAATGTTTTTAATAAACATAAAATGGAAAATAAAAGGTAAAGGCAGCGGAATTTTACCAACAGCTGATATTGTATCAAGGCTCCCGTGGCAAGAAAACAGGCTCATTAGCAATCTGAAATCTCAATTACTTTTTGGTACTTGATTGTCCTTAGAAGGAGGATAAAAATTTCTAAAGTAATATTTGTTTTCAAAAATAACTTGAGCTCAATATATATATATATATATTTATACATCAAAACCTACAGCAAGACATCAGGTTACCTTACATCATTCAAAAATCTTAAGTCCAGTCCCAAAGCACATTCACAGCCCTTCTGAAGTTTTCAAGGTTTAGGTAATTGTCAGCCAAGAGAACCAGGGAAATATTTTCTTCCAAGAATTCCCTTTCCTTTTAGAGAAGTCATAAAGATGTCTGTGTCGGCCTTCACATGATTTTGTCTGGGCATCATTGAAGGGGTTCTGCTGCAGACCCCCTGACCATTTCCTTACCATGGGTCAAACTTCGGGGAGGCACTGGTGGGACCAGGATGCTCCCAACATGAGCAGACAGGAATGGCCGGGCCTCTCTGGTTCCGCTGTCCAGACTCCAGCTGCTCGGTGCTGCTGAAACAGCTGAAGGATGGAAACAGATTGAATTTGGATAATAGTGAAATGCAAGTTTTACTGGGACTTGACAGGATTGAAGGCTGACATTTTTATTTTCTTCAGTCTCTGGAGTATTTTGGGACTGGCACCATGCTATTACATATATTTTTCTATCGGATAGGGTAGATGATAGGAAATAATGGATTTTTTTAACTGAAAGAACAGAACAACTCTGAAAACCAGTAATATATATATTATACTGTAGTAAGTTGTTTGCTTTGAAAAGCAAGATTAAAAAAAAGTGAAAAATTAGGAAAAGAAACGACAATATGTACAACAGAGCCTGTTATTGTGCCGGGATGACCAAGATAAAGATGTTTTTCATAGCTTTAAACTGTTTTTCAAAACATTCTCAATAATCATGACACTAAACAAAGAGTATTTCACCAAACACAGTTTATACTGATCTGTAATTACATTCCAAATTAGATCTTTCCTAAAAAACCTGTTTTAATAACTATCCACAAAATTTTTCATTGATCATGTCTGAAGAATTGCTACTTTGACTGCTAAACAACCAGCACAATCTTAGGCAACTCTGATAGAGCACATTAGCAAAATCTTATATATCAGCACTTTGTCACTTGAAGGAGAGTACTATAGTTGAAAAAGACGACAATTTGCAGCCTTAGAATCTCGTCCATTTTCACAACCATTTTTTCACAAGTCCATTTTTTAAATCAAAATATAGTTGCTTTCTATTTTAGCAGGTTTTCTGCTCCTATCATGAGCGAAGCTGCTTTTTGCCACACTTTCAAGCCATTTTATTTTATCTAAAGGGAATATATTTGAACTCAAAAGTAATTTGAGACAATTCTTTTAATCTGTATTTTTCTTTAAACTCTATGTTGTGCTCTGGGGCTAGATTCCATAGTTCAATAGTCTCAATCCCTATTTATCAAGTCTCTTAACTGAAGAACATGATTAAGAGAGCAAAATTAGAGATTAGAGCACAGAATCTTGAGAATTTAAGTTAGATCCCTCCAGTCCTCATTTATTAATGGCTTTGGTAAGAAGAATCTCTTCAAAAAAATTTTTTTCCCAAAAAATGTTTTCATGGTGGACTAAGTCTATTTACTTGATAAACCCTTGATGAAATCCCTCATTTGCTATTTTTTTGGATTCAGAGATACTCTTTCTTTCTCAGCCTCAGCACGACCTCTTATACCATCAGATGCCATTTCTGTTTCATAGTTCATTTGAAAATCTCTTGTTTGCTATTGGACAACTGATTTTAATTGCTTATTTACAGTGGAGAATTAAATGGTACATCTGCAGCAAACCAAGATTCCAGCAAAATCTGATAGATAAAGCATGTGTTGTGATATGGCAATACAAACATTCTTCCCTATGTATTTGTGTAGCACATCACAAGGGAACTGCAAAAAGAGTGCAGTTACATTTAATCATTTGCTCTCTGCCCAACTCATCCTGGAAATAACTTGCAGATGGCCATTTATTGTATGATTTGTCAGTATAGATGTTCTGTTTTACTTCTTTTTTGGTTTAAACCATTGTGTATCCTTTTGTCACAAAATAAATAAATAAATCAGAAAATGGAAAGTTGACAGGTTTTCCTGAATTTCTTAACTACAGTATTCTTTTCAACTGGTTGGAAAAAGCTATTTATTTATTTTGAAAAATCCAATTTGAATATATTTTTGTTTGTATGCATTAGTGATGCTTCAGAAATTATTTTCTTAACAATTGTTTTCTGGAGATATTATCTGGATAAAATGTATGATATATAAACTTAACAGATTGGTGATAAGATAATTTTGTATCAGATAAAATGAAATACTATTAATATCAAGCTTACAAAGAAAAATCAGTAATTGAATGTATAAAATATATATAAAATAGAGTAGACAATACCTTTTTCAGCAACAGATAGATTAGGATCACTGCAAGGTTTGCACGGCCCAATTACCTGCTGGAATAAGGCTCTCTGGAAGTTTGGATGCTAGGAAAGATAAAATGCAATTCAAGACTATTGAAAAAAATATTGCATATAACAAATGCAGAATCATAGGATTAATTAATCAAATATCCTTTTTGCAATGAAAGATCTCATTTGCATATTGTGTTCAGGTCTCAAATGGTTAAATAGCAAATGCATTATCTTAGAAATTCCTATGGTGACAGCACAGAAATCCTGTGCCTGAAGCCTTGAAGATAAGGCAGCCAGTTAATCCAACTAACGCTAGTGATTTCCTGGCTATATCGCATCATACCAATTTATGCATTAAGGCTGAAGTTGAAGTGTGTTCTTTTTCAGTGAGATTCTCTGCCAGCTCTGGTGTTATATCTCAAATAAATGACACTCCCCCATGGGAGCAGGTTCATGATTTGAGACCTTCCTTGATTTCTAGCTTCAACTGAAGGGGCCAAGGGAGGCTATGGTGATGTGGACCTTGGCCAAACATTGGCTCGTGCATCAGCAGCAGCTCTACCTGGAGAGAGAAGACTTTATGACAGACACTCACTTGTGCTCTCATGGCAAGCCAATTAGATTACTACAATGTATTCTACATGGGGCTGCCTTTAAAGACTCCAGGAAAACCAGTTGGTTCAATATGCAGCACCCATGTAGTAACTGGAACTAGGTGTCATGTGCACAAATTCATATTGTGTGCCTATTGTACCTGTTCCTGGATTGTGAAGCTCTACTCACAGTCACTTGTGCCCTCCTCATCTCTTGAATGGACTAGTGTAACATGCTCTAAATGGAGCTGCTCCTGAAAAGCATCTGGAAGCTTCAGCTGGTGCAAAATGGAGTAATATGGGCAGTAATGGGTGTTCCGAGAAGGATTCACATTATACTTCTCTCCATGAGCTGCACTGGTTGACAGTTTGCTTTTGGGTATAGTTCAAGATAGTGTATTTGACCTTTAAAGCTTTATGTGACATGGGGCCAGATTATCTGAGGGACCAGTTACTTCCTTCTACCAATGAGCTTCATCAAGAGGCATGCTGCAGGTCCCATTTGCTAAGGAGTTCCATTTGATGGGATCCAGGAATTGAGCCCTTTCTACTATGGCACTTACCCTCTGTAACACCCCCCCCCCCAAATACCTTACAGCCTTTTGGAAAGCCCACAAAATTTAGTTTTCTCATCAGGCCTGGGGAATCCCCTGGCAGCAGAGTTAGTTGAACCATGTATAACATCTTAACCCTCTGAAATATTGTTTTTATACTTATGTTAATTATTTAATGATTTTAACTGATTTTTGTGTTTGACTTTAATTGTTTTATTGTACATCACTCAAAAGCATTTTGTGTGAGATGTGTAGCCATATAAATTTTATAAATAAATTACACCTTGCTGCAGGTCCTGAGTTGGTAGCCAATGGTTTTCCAGAAGTAGTTTAAAGCAATGGTTTTAACTCATAAAGCCCTATATGTCTTGAAGAGTGTATATTACCAGCATGTATGTGATAGTACAATACATTTATACTTAAATTAAGAGCAGTAAGTGACAATATACTTTTGCTGATACATAATGGAATGTAGAATTTTTAAATCCCCAAATTATTAAATTATTTCTGAGAGCTTTTTTTTTTTTTTTTTTGCAAAAGTCTGGCTGTTTTCTCACAAATAAGAAACTATGTAATCTGCTTCTTCTATCAGCATTCATTAGATATATGCTTTAGGAAGGAGGATTTCTCTTTCTAAACTATTGATGGTAGTTTTAATAAGATGCTGAATAAAAGAAAAGAGCTGATGGTCTTGTTGAAGACAGATAATTATGACATGAAGGAACAGAGAGAACGTCAAGCATATCCCTTTTTGGGGACGAGAGTACCTTCATTTCTAGCAGAAAAAGAACCTTTTTTTTTCTCTAGACATATGTGTCTCTAGATGCTGCATTTCCCTCCCCTACAACCCCGGAATCAAGTATCACAGTGCCTTGCAAGGAAGACTTCCTATTCTTCCAGGTTGATTTGAAGAGTGGCTCTGCTTTCCTGTCAAGTGACTCCATGATGCGACAAGAATAAGGAAGGGGTGATGTCCCTACTGGCTGATTTCTCTCCCACTATTATTGATCAGGTCAGAGTTGTGACTGTGGCAAGGATGGCAGAGAAGACACTTGTGGCACCTTCCAGAAACACTTCTAATAGCATGGAAGAGTGAAACCAGTGACTGTGTAGAAATGTCCCAAGACTGGCTTTTAGCAAAATATATACTAAACATATCCTTTGCCCAAATCAGGAAAGTAGCTAATTTCCTGTAGGTAATTTTTAAGACAACTCCCCACATATAAGAAAATGTTTTTAAGCTAATTGTGTCAGAGTTGGTATAATCTAACTCACAAAGATACACACATATATGAAGATGCATGGTTACCCATACAAAGACACACACACACACACACACACACACACACACACACACATACTTTACCTGTCCATTTTCCATGATAGCTGCAGGATACATAGCACTGCTAGGCCGATCCCGGTGTGCTGGTAGTAGCATCATCAATTCTCGATGATGACGGTATTTATCTGGTAGAGAGGGAGAGCCTGTAAACGAGTCAGAGCAATCACGTACACATGACAAAACACAAAAGGTTCTCTTTCACCCAGCTATTTCATCTTCCTGAGATGTATAACTCACAAACATTTATAACATTCCAAATATAAGATGGCAATGAGAGAGTGGCTAATTAGATCATCGACTCATGGGAGGTGATAAGGAATCTTGTGGTGAACAAAGATGACATTGGCAGAAAGTGACCAACTGAATGAAACTACATCAGACAAGGATATAAGAGTGGAATTTTACAAGGAATTTGAAAGTTATTTAATAAATGTAATATACCCTACATCACAAAATGGCAGAGAATTATGCCATCATTTTTCATCAGGTTATCAAAGGGGGTTTGTGTGGCTTGAAGAACCATCATGTTAGAGCAGCCGGGTTAATACGTCAATGAATTCTATAACTCCATTTTTACTGAAATAAAAGTCTTTCTGAAACATCTGCCAGCATTAGCCTCAATGGCAGTATGACTGTCTAAAAAGACCATCTGCCTGGGAAACTAGATGTACCAGATACTTGTGCACTTGGTTTATTTATTTATTTATTTTTAAAATTTATAAGCCGCCCCACTCCCGGAGGACTCTGGGCGGCTAACAATAAAAACACATAAAACATAACAAAACAAACAGTACAAGAACAGTCATCCAGGGGTCAGGTTTTATAAACCCCAGGCCTGCCGGAAAAACCAGGTCTTAAGCAGCTTACGGAAAACCAACAGGGTGTGAGCAGTCCTAATCTCCGGGGGGAGCTGGTTCCAAAACGTGGGCGCCATCACAGAGAAAGCCCTCCTCCGCGGCCCTGCCAAATGGCACTGCTTGGCCGACAGGACCTGAAGGAGGCCCAGCCTGTGGGATCTAACCGGACGAAGGGAACTATGAGGTAGTAGGCGGTCTCGCAAATAGCGAGTGGTTGGCCACTCTGAGAATAGATAGCTGGTTGAGATGGGCCAAAGGTCCAATTCAGTAGGGCACTGCTTATGTTATTAGTTGCCTTTCTACATTTATATCATTTCATTTTAAAAAGTATGAACATATTTGACTGAATAGGAAGGAGTACTACATGTTCAGCTTTGACATATAATTTATACAGTACATCTCACTCAAACAATACTGTGTTTCCCCGAAAATAAGACCCACCCAGAAAATAAACCCTAGCCTGATTTTTTGGGGGTGGACCTAATATAAGCCCTGACCCAAAAATGAGCCCGGGAAGGATGGGCATGACCAGCACAAGAGGCAGCGAGTGCATGGAGGCCCATGTTATCCAACAGCCGCTACAGCCTGCTGGCCCCTTGGCACTGCACAGGTAAATCCAAGTGCAGAGGTGGAGGGAAGGCAGGTGATCCGGACATTTTGTGCAGCCACCTGACTTGTGGGAGGCTCGCACAGTGGCACCAGCAGCAGGCGGAGGCATGGGGGTAGGCAGGTGATCTGGACTCATTGTGCGGCTGCCTGCCCCAGTATGGCTGCAAGCAAGGCGAGAGATGTCCGGATCACCTACCTCCCACCACTCATGCCTCTGTGTCCACCTGGCTCCACTGCATACTTGTCTGCTTGCAAATGGGGCACCTGGAAACGGAGTGGTTCACTTTGTTTCCTAGCGCCCCATAGGTGCCCAAACACTTTTCGCCCAGATGGAGAAATGACAGAGACTGGAAGCTTTGTCTGCTTGCAAAAGGAAAAAGTGTGGAGGTGGAGGGAGGTGGCAGCCCAGTTCTTTGGCTTCCCTCGCCTGTCCACACCGCTCTCCTCCTCACCTGAAGGCACGTTCCGCCAGCCCTGCCCTTGCCTCCCGAACGTCTGCCCTGGGAAGCCCTGTAAACCGTTGCGGCCATGAGCAAGAAGATGGTGGGAGGGAGTGGCCAGCTGGCCGCAAAGTCAGCCATCACCCGAAAATAAGCCCTAATGGGTCTTTTGGTCCAAATATATATATAGGGCTATAAGTTCAAAACAAATTTATTTTCCCCTTCCCCCCAAAATTAAGCAGTTAAACATTAATCTGAAAATATTAAAACACTACTATAGCTAATTCTATCTTTCAACTGGCAGAACAGCATCAACAAGCATAGAAGCCCAATAGCATCCTTGGGCTTAATCAATTTGCATATTTTCAAAACTATTCCAGAGAGTTGTCAACATATGAAAGCACTGTAAGAGGCTAAATTGATCTTTAGATTTTCCACTTTGATAGAATTTTCTTGAAAAATTGCAGTTTTTCTACTCTTCAAAATGTATGTTGAAGTGTATAGCTTTTGAAAATTTAATCTGGGGGAAATGGTTACATTGCTCACCAATCTCTCAAATGATTAAATTTTCTGGATTTTTTTAGATATTTATAATGTCTCTAATTTATGCTTAGGTTTATATCAACAACAATAAAGAAAATGAACTGAATAAGTACACTTGCTACAAGGGCTGTGACTGCCACTCGATAAATTTTTCAGAACTAGGAATGTTGGAGCCCTTCCAACAGATCTGTCTAAAGCTGATCTGGCTTTCATATCAATAGAAACATAGTATGTAGATTGTAGTAATAAATTAATCAGTAATACAGGGGAAAGCATCAGAGTTGCAGTTTTTCTCATGTTCAAATATACACAGCAAATACTTAATTCACAAAGCACATATGACACAAATGGTGTGAATCCTCAATCACTAACAATATTAACTTAAGTAAACATATTTTGCTCATCCTACTCATATGCACATCAGAGATAAGGTTGATGCATATATGAATAAAATACTGAACTTTCTGGAACATGAAAAATTGTATAATGGCTCACTGAATGTCACGGGTTCCTCCTCTTTATCCAATATTTCTCATATTGTTTCCCAAATGCAGATATAGCTATCATAAATTTCAAATGGCTCTAACACAGTTACTGCTTTAACCTAGTCTGTAAAATGTAGTTGTGCAGCTTTTGGTATTGGAATTGGTAGTTAGCAAGGAGTCTCTCGCCTGGAATATTTGTTTATTTAATATATTATTCTTGTTAAATAGAGATAGGAAAGTTTATAACTATTTGTAGACTCATTTTGTAAAGGGGAGGAGAATCTATCAGTTTTTCTTTTTCCTCAGTAACCAGCAGGGGTGGATTCTATCTGCTTAATGTTAAATGTATTTGATATTTGGGTCATTTTTTTCCTTTTTTGTACACAATTTATTTTACTTTTTTGTTGTTAGGTTTGGATGTATGTTGTTGTTGTTGTTGTTATTATTATTATTGCTTTGTGCTTTATTCTTGTTATCCCTGTGTCTATTTTGCTAGTTTTTTTCCTGTTCACTAATTCAGAAACTACTGCATCAAAAAAGAGGACCATTTTCAAAGTAAAAGAACATGTAAAAAGTAATATTGTAAGTAACAGAACTTTGTAAATCCTAACCATTTGGACAAAGTTTAGATATATTCTCTTACTAGGGAAAACAAAGGTATTGACATCTTTTTAAAAAGAACACAATTTAACAGCAAATAGAATATCTAAGTTGCTTGTTATCAGATGTTTGTGGATAGCTCAGAGATATTTTGGATGGATGCTTCATAAATACATGCATCTCTGATCATACAAAATAACTATTTCCGGTATTACTTTTAGGTTGACATACTGCAAAAGAGCAGCACACTCACATTTAAATGGGAAGAAAGGCTCAATCATTTAAAGTTGTAAATACAATGGCATGCACATAGGAATCGGATAGTTGTTTGATCCATAAACAACAATATCAGAGGCATCTTTCAATCAATATCTTTGACTCTGTCAATTACATAGTTCCTCTATTACAATAACTGAATTAGCAGGGAAGCAGTTTTCTCATCAATTAAATACCAATATTTAGTACAAAAATAACATCAAATCTTTACAACAGATGTCTTTGATAAAGGTGTTGTATAGAAAAATAACAATCTATAATCTATAATTAATAATCTATTTGTTGTACAATAAAATTGGCAGCTGAAAATGGGATATCTGAGTAATTTTGTTAATGCCATTGAACAAGCATCTGGAATCTTAGCCTTAAGAGAGGCTAAGATTGATAAGGAAATGATATGATTTACTATATAATTAGAATATTTTCTTCTTGAAGTTTTGAATTTACTTAGCTAAATGTGATTGAGTTAAACACTTAGGGC
This sequence comes from Crotalus tigris, assembly GCF_016545835.1. Classification (NCBI taxonomy): domain Eukaryota; kingdom Metazoa; phylum Chordata; class Lepidosauria; order Squamata; family Viperidae; genus Crotalus; species Crotalus tigris. The sequence continues at coordinate 7,274,183 of NW_024096505.1, forward strand.
TTATAAACAATCAGCGTGGTTTGATTGTCAATATCTCTGAGGGAGATGGGTAGTTCAAAAATGTGAAAAATAAATAAACATTTATTTTTTAATTAAATTTGTTTTTGCATATTCTGCCTCTTTTGGGATCACCCCCCCAATAAAATATAAAAATTACTCTTAGTGCTGTGCCATTGGAGTTTTGTTAGGTATTATGAACATATCAACATATAATCTTGCACATAGGAATGCATGAATATGTGGTACATTCATATTGCATTAAAGCTTGAAATGGTATTTACTACATATATTGAAATTGAATGACAGCTGATGGCCAAAAATATAGCATGAATCTGATCTACAGCTGAAACATTTGAAAAGAATAAATGACTATGAGAACATGAAATGCCTCTACTAAAAGATAGTATTAATAGTCCCTCAGTGACAGTCACGTACACAGAACCTGTCCATTCATTGCATTTAATTTACATATAATCGTTACATACAGACATGTGTGTGTGTGTGTGTGTGTGTGTGTGTGTGAGAGAGAGAGAGAGAGAGAGAGAGAGAGGGAGGGAGGGGGAGAGGGGGAAAGAGAGAAAGAGGGAGAGGGAGAGAGAGAGAGAGAGAAAGGCTACACATAAATCTTTAAAGAGTACAAAAATATAATTCAGGCAATTCAGATACAAGCAATTTAAAATGTTTGATTTCATTGGATCAATTGCTGCATTATGCACAGCAATATCTGAGTGGATGACTTTGCTGACAGGAGAAAGAAATATCCATCTTTTCAACCAACCCTAACCCCAATAAAATCATTACTTTTATTCAGGTGTATGTATGTCACATACATTTATCATTTTGGGAAGTCACGGTTCCAAAACCTTTGAGAACTGTTTCCTTCCTTAAAATTGTGAGTGAGATATTGAAGTAAGTTACAGCGCAATAAAAAGATGCAGTTTTCATCTACTGGAGAAGAATTCTATAATGTTCTATAATGTTCAACTTCACTTAGAGAGAAGTGGGAAAAAGAGAGACTTTCAACTTTTTTTAGCATAGCCTATACTTAGAATCCAGGGAAAAGTTTCTTATTAAATGAATTTTAATTGTTTATTTCACTATTTATACTTTAAAAACATAACCTTTTCTACAATGAAAGTTAAATGTGTTAAGCATTACAACAATAGAAACAATCTCCATTTAAAATAATAATATATGGACATATTGAAAAATTGTCTTGCTTGTTTGTACAGAAAAAGAGTAATGCATCAAAGCATAGTGTCATACTGGGGCAAAACTCTCTCATTCCCTAAAACAAATAGTCCAGAATCCAAAGTTTCATAGCTGCTTCCTAAAAACATAGATGGGCATCTTATATAATGAAAAGTGCCTGAGCAGATGTAATCCAAAGTCTACTATTTTATTTCCATCAGTTCTCAATCACATTGTCCTTCAGACTACGGATTCAGAAATGTAAACTAAGGAATGATTAATCTATTTCCTCTTATCATAGTTATATTTTTTAAAAAGTTAAGAGTGAACTATAAGTACAGAGCTTTTCCAAAAGTATCTCTCAGTTCATGAAAACTCTTGTCAGAGTTGAAGAATTAGTCACAAAGATACTTTGCTTTTTGTTAGCTGATGGACATAGCATAAGTGAAGAGTAGACAGAGCGGTTTCTTCATAGATTCCTCATAGGAGAAGGGAAGGACTGTTGTTAAATTGGCAAAGAAGATGAAGTCTTAAAAAAGAACATGAGAAGAAGAAAGTTTTGGAAAACAGTTTTGGAGGAATAATGTATGGCAATCAAAGATAGATCTAAACAGTATTTGTTGTTTAAGATTTGTTGTTAGTTTTAAGGAAGAGCCAGAGGTAGAACTAGCTCAATATGCTTAGCCTCCTTCTCATATCTAAGTAAAAAAGCACGAATGGAATTTAAACATAGAAATACCTACATTTGTAATTCATTACTATGCTAACATACACACTTAACAAGGTATAGTTTATCAGTAGCAGGAAGAAGCTTTGCTTTGCCAGTAGAAATGTTAATATCTTAGTAATACCCAGTCAACATTTAAACTGTTTATACCTTTAGGAGAAGAAAACACCCACATCAAAATTGCTTGGATAGTTGCTTCTAACTATCTAACTAAGATATCTAACTATCTAACTAAGCTATTGTTGTTACCATTCAAGAGAGCAGTGGAAGGCAGAAGACCAAGAGAAGACTTTGACCTTATCTAGTTTTCAATAACCCTTGTAAAGGAATCTTACATAAAATTGAAGCTAAAGACTTGACTTGGTTTGGTGTAGTAATAAAAGAGAAGAAAATTTTACAACTTGTGTCTGGGATTCTGAATCTGCATTAAATCCTAGGAATCCACAAAACCCTGTGACTTTTGTAATCAAGCAGAGGCTTCAGTTTATGGAAAAGGATGACCAAATGATTTTCTCAAGATTCTCCTTTCTTGTTGTTCCACAAAACAAGCCTTGTTTCATCGAAAGATCCAAGCTTTTTGAGTAGGTTTAAAGAATGTGGAGAGCTGCTAAAAAGATGGGGCACTGACCGAAATTCTCTTTATGCTTTCTATGTACAAAAACTCCCGACAGCTCAGAAAGCATTCTGGGAAAGAAAGTTATCATTAATTACACTCTGTTTTTTCTTTTTCCTTAGGGAGAATGTGTGAGTTACTCAAATGTGCAAACACAGTTCTTCTGCAAGATAATTAAACTGAAGCATTCATATATTATGTATGTTGTGAGATTATAATTCAAATTATACTTCATCTGTTTATATTAAAGGCATGTTGATATAGCATAGCATTCTTTATAATTATATAATTATTATAAGAGGAAAATAAATTATGAATACTATACTGTGTTTCTGAGCAAAGAAATGAGATGAAAAATATTTAAAAGATACTTAGAAACATGTATTCTAAAGCATTTGTTCCATTTTCTAGATGTACATAAAACTTAAGACTTGTAAGTCTCTATATAGCTAACATAAAGCTAAATTTTTGGCATACATTTTCACTGTGAACTCAAAATCTCACAATTCATTATCTCTCATTTTGTACATCTGGTATTCCTTATTCCTAAATAACTTTGTTATACAACAAACATGTATTGATCAGTTCATATTTGCTAAATCTCTTAACATTCTTTTAAATGCAAGTCCAATATTAATCTTCTACTATATAATTCTGATTACTTATGTAATTATTTATAAACTTGATTTGTTCCTTAGGCAAAGGAAAGAAAAATCTGATAAAATAGCACGAATTACCAGATTGCTCCCACTATGAATATAGCAGGGAGCCATCTTGAAAATATATTAACTACATTTAAATATTGCTTTTGAACAGAATTAATATATTTTTGCATGGAACGTTCCTATTTTAATTTCAGGTGAAATCTGATATATAAAATATGAGGCCATGGCAACCAGTGCTTCACTAGCATTAGTCCACAGGACAAATCCTTACAGAGGGACACTAGTCCTCCTTTTCAATAAATTCATGGAATAAATACAACAGTTAGTGCAGTCATGATCTTATTAACAATAAATATGGCACCCTATTATGTAGCATGTGAAGGAGTAAGCGCTTCAGTTTTTTTGTATTTAGATTTATGAAACAAATATATGAATGTTTATTTAATATGATTGACATTACATTAGTTGCTAATTACAGATATATACTAGAAATTTTATCTCAGTATTGTCATCCAAGAATAGCTAGTGCTTGTAGAATCCTTATGGAAGTTTCATCTGTGCTCTAAGTTCAATTTACTTATTTATTTATGAGACTTATATACCGCTTTAAGTGCAAGCACTCTCTAAGCGGTGTACACCAGTAAGCAATGTATATATATAATTCTGAAGGAAGGGCATGTACTAGATCAGAAATTCATAACTAGCATTTGTGGGGGAAAAGATCATATGACTTCTTACACTGTTAATAAATAGCATTTTGAGTTATACTTTAGAATGCAGATAAATTAATCTGTGAAGCAAAGCTTCTTAAAGTTGCTTTATGCATCATGTTTTACTACTCTAAGAACAGAATATAACTATAGAAAATGGATTAATACAGGATACTTTTTATTTCAGTGGTATGAATTTAGAATATACCAGCATTTTGCTAGATAGTACTACTTTCAATAGTACTTTGAGATTTTAGTAAACTGCAAATGAAACAGCTCGACATATTATTTTTATTCACTAATATTTACTTCATGAAATAGAATAATATGCCAGGAAGAAAAGTATTCTTTTAATTTGAATTTCATGTCATGCTGGCTTATGAAAGGGCCAATCAAAATACTCAATATTTTGCTGAAAATTAAGAAATTGTTGAAAAAGTGTAGTGACTGACATATCATTTAGGCCAACAATGATCCTTGATATCTCCATTCAGTTAGTCAAGGCTCAGTAACAATTTCTGAAATCACGGTGGAATCTATCGACACTGAATAGATACAGTGAAACCTGTTGATGAATGTGGCACATTTTCTGACTGAATGGGGTAGGCTACCACAAGCTAGCGATCTTAACAGAAAGGCCAAGGACTGAAAGAGTCATAGAGACCAATCTCTCTTCTCACCTCTAGAGGTGGTCCCTCCAGGACAGAGATGAGGCACATTGGTGGGGGCAGTGTGGGAAAGCTTGCACTGCTGCCGCCCAGGCTGTATCTGTTCTGTGGATAAATAGAGGGCTTCAGCCTCCAGAGTTGTCAATCCAGCACCCTTCAGCACTAAATTAAAAAGAATATAAATAAATATAAAAGAATTGAGGTAGATTGGCAAAGCTAGGCATTTGAAACATGGATTGTACCTTGCTTTAGTGCCAGTGCTTATTTGACGGATAAAATCATTAAAATTAAAAAGCACAAATGAATAAACGAAAACCTTGCTATTTTTGCACCAGGATCAATATGGTTTGCTAAACAATATCATCCTCGATGGTGGTTTCATAAAAATACATTATTAATGAAGCATCAAAATGATTTTAATTTTTCTATTTTACTATTTTCTAGAATTTCAAATTGTTTATCAGTTACTCTGGGGACACTGTTTAAAAATAAATGATAATATTTCAGTATATGTCATAAACATATACTGAAGTACGTAAACATTTCTTTCTATATGAAGCTAAAGGAATAAAAAGTGATCATTTTGTTTGCTTTTTAATTCTTTTTGAGGGAAATGCTGATTTATTTATTAGCTCTCCATTAAACAGATTGTCTGGTCTCTCTAGAATCAAAACAGTGGGAAAGCTTTTTGAAAAATTCAGCATATACAAATCCAGTATGTTACCAGCAGTTATAATAATATTCTTCTCTAAAATGCATACTTCTAGATTGATACAATTAGTTTACAAGTATGAGGTCACATATTTATTTATCCCCATTATTATTATATCATCTTACTAACGTTAAATACTTTTGCATCCATTTATATGTAATGTTCAGTCCAATATAAAAGGAATTGTTACTTCTGGTACATGATGAAAAGAAACCAAAATTATTTTTTAATGGCATGATTTCTCAATAAAGTTCCTCTGGAAAATAAAAAGCAATTACTTTTTTAAAAGTGGGGAATGTTACTAAGAAGTGATGTAAAAACAAAGAAACTATTACTTTCTGATTATATATCATACAGTTAAATATATGTATCCTGAAATATTATCTCAGTGCAAGAAATTCATGTTTAGTTCCCTCAGTTAATATATACCAACTATTCCCCTATATTTAGAAGACTCATCTTTTTTTGACAATTTACTTAAAGCTAAAAGATCAGAAGGGGTATACTGTAGACCAGGGGCAACAAACTTTTTGGGTCTGGTAGAAGCTTTTATAATTTTGAGACAAAAGTTGTTGATCAGCAGTGCCCAACTTTCCGGCTTTGCGGACCGGCAGCAGCAGTGGCAGAGACGGGGAGGGGTACGGTTGTGCATGAGCAACAGGTAAGTGTGTATGTGTGCAGCTCATGCAAATGGAGCTTTGCACGCTTGTCTGCTGCTTGAATAAGTGGAGCTCCGTGCACTTGTGTGCTCACCCACTACTTGTGTTGCCCAGTTCCAAATGGGCCATGGCCCACTACAAGGCCGTGGCCTGGGGCTGGGGACCCCTGTTGTAGATAGTCTTGCAAAATAGTTTCTGGGAATGGAAGACTTCTGCAAAATGGCTACCATAAGAGATATAACTAACTACAAAGTAGCATTTCATCAGAAATGTAATGCTACTCCTATAACATCTCTCATGAGATGCTTCCTATCACCCATACGTATTTTGCTCCTTTTTTCTATGCCCATTTCCAAAGAAAATCCTCAGCTAAAACCTCCAGATATATTTATATTTGAAGAAAGCATAAGGGTCCTGGGAACCCTAGAAAATAAGAATGATTTTGGAGGCTACCATTTCGCTTTGTAGCATTACATTGTCTAAAGTTTTATATTAAAGATTATTTTCACTCTAAGTCAGGTAGAACACAGAGCATGTTGAATACCAAGGGAGATCACACTGGGCATGTTAGTACTGTAGGGTAACAATTTGGGAACCCAAACCATGACCTTTTACAGAATAAGATTTTTGTTCATTTACTGAGTTTCTATATCAACTACAGGTAGTCCTCGACTTACAACTATTCGTTTAATGACTGTTCAATGTTTCAATGGCACTGAAAAAAGTGATTTATGACCAGTTTCCATATTTACAACCATTGCAGCATCCCCATAGTCACATGATCAAAATTTGGACATTTGACAATGATATGTATTTATGATAGTTGAACTGCCCTGAGATCATGTGATTGCCATTTGTAACCTTCCCAGACAGCTTCTAACAAAGACAGATTCACTTAATGAACACATGATTCACTTAACAACTATGGCAAAAAGGCCATAAAATGGGCAAAACTCAACAACTGCTTTGTTGTAAGTCAAGAACTATGTGTGATCTCTTTTTGTACAATGCATATTTCAACAATTTTTTCTTTTCTAAGTATTATATCAATTATTGGGAAGATCCTCTTTGTTTCTTCTATCTATCTAAAGCTTTGAAGGTTTATTCACAACACAATAGTGAAAAGAGTTTTTTATATCTCCCAATCCCCTCTCTAATTGTTTTTGTCTGGGTAGAATTAAACTGCAAGGCTGATAAAGATAGCACAGTCTGGGATTATCAGTCTGGGATTATCTCAGACATACTCCCAATTTTATTTCTATATTTCAGAATAATAGAATAACAGAGTTGGAGGGACCTTGGATGTCTTCTAGTCCAACCCCCTGCTCAGGCAGGAAACCCTATACCATGTAAGAAAAATGGTTGTCCAATCTCTTAAAAACTTCCAGTGTTGGAGCACCAACAGTGGGATTCAGCCGGTTCGCACCACTTCGGCAGAACCGGTAGCTATTTTTTTGTTGCCCAGGCCCAAAATGGACTTCAGGAAGAGGCATCCACACAGAGAACTGGTTGTTCACATATTTGAATCCCACCACTGTGGAGCACCCATAGCTTTTGGAGGCAAAACAGTGATCTGATGTCAGAAAGATATAACACTGAAATCTCCTGGATGTCCCTTTGTCCTGTTCTAAGACCAGAACAACAAAATATCCTATAGCATCCAGGAAATCTAGGCAGAATATGGTACTGCAGTTGAAAGTCACTTTCTGTGAGATGGGCTGCTATATAAATTTAATAAATAAATAAAAAGCAATTATCTCAGCCATTTGTAGGATTTTGCATTACTTTATCTTAAATGCCTCATTCATACCTCTTGCACTAGCAGGTGCAGAGTTGATCATTTGAGATGGCGCAGAATGGGTAGAGCTCAAGCTTGAGGTGGAAGGACTGGCCTGGGAATAAGCAAAAGCAATCCTGATAAGTAAGTTCAAATATTTATTATTAAGGAGCCTGTGATGTATATAACAATATTAACAAGATGAAGGACTTGGGGAAAATAGTTTATTTATTTTAAATACTTATAATGCCACCCATCCTATTTGTCATATCCTTGGGTGGCTCACAATTTGCTTCATAGCACCTTTATCTTACATAATTAATACAATTCATATACAATATTGCAAAATATACTCACTAGCGCTTTCCATGCAATGTGAAAGAAATCTACATTCCTTTAACTTTATACTTCAAGTTATTATTTGTACACTCAGGCATATAGGACTGCACTATTTGGGCCAGTGTGAAATTTTCAATTCTTCAAACAGAGTAACCTGGTATAAGAAGTTTATCTATCTACAACTCTAGAGAAGCAATAAAAAGGCAAAAGGAACAGCAGAAAGAAGATTTTGTTAGCTCTGGAATATTCATTTTACCTCAGCAGGTGCAGAAACCTTGAAGGTTCTCACAAAGGACAAATAACGGATTATAATGTCTTTGTCATCAAGTCTGGTACCATGGAGCCCTTAGATCAGGGTGTCAAATTGCCGGCCCATGGGCCAGTTTCATCATACTGAAGCAGCACCCACCCCATTGCCGGCAATGCAAAAAGAGTCGCAATATGTCGCAACACGTCACGTGACATGGCGAGTTTGACACTGTGCCTTAGATAGAATCCTTTGGAGAACTGTGACCCCAAAGAAAGATATTTTGCCTAAGGCCTCATAGACAAGTTAATGGCATAGACAATAGATACCTATTATGCTACAGTAGTAACTTCTACAAGCACATTGTATGTAATCTATAGTTTTCTATAAAATAATCATGAATTATATATACTGCTTGCAATGTGTTTCTAATATATTTGCATGATACCTGCATGTGGTACACATCCTCTGCATTTTCTCCAACAGAACTGTCTGTTAATATAACCATATTTCCTGTTTCACTTGATGTATGGGAAGAAAGGGAAGATGACGAGTGTCGGACTGTACCCAGCATATTCAATGGGCTACAAAAATATACAAAAATGCTATTAACAAATATTTTCTTAAGCTTGTTTAATGAAGAAAATTTCATGCTGAAACATGCAGAACTTAGAATTCTTATACATGTCTTTTCATAACATGTACAGATAAGTATTTTTTATTTCTGCATGGAAAACATTAGCAAGTTTTTATATGTATGTATGTATGTATGTATGTATGTATGAATGACTTTGATAATTTTGAATATTAGAATCCCAGGTATGGACATTTAAAGTCAATCAGATAAAAATAAAGAGCTCTGGGATGTAAGGTAAAAGGCTTTTTTATTAATTGCTGAGCTTTCGTTAACAATCTGTTAACATCATCAGAGCAAAGGGCTAAATGAGAAGGGGGGAGTATGTGCATAAATTTACATAACAGTTAAACAAGCGGGACTTTTGAAAATGGTCTTGAGACTGACTGCTTTATGCCTTTAAGAGCTTCTTAAACACGTTATGTGCACATGCCTCACTGCAACCGTTGTTTAACTGTTATTTAAATTTATGCACATACTCCCCCTTCTCATTTAGCCCTTTGCTCTGATGGTGTTAACAGGTTGTTAATGAAAGCTCAGCAATTAATAAAAAAGCCTTTTACCTTACATCCCAGAGCTCTTTATTTTTATCTGGTTGACTTTAAATATATATACCGTATATTCTGGCGTATAAGACGACTGGGCGTATAAGACGACTCCCAACTTTTGAGAAGATTTTCAGGCTTTAGAAAGTCATCTTATACGCCAGAAAATACAGTACAATATTGAATTTCTGTTTATAGATGAGCACAATAGGAGCTCCTTTGCTGCTAGAAAGCTTTGTCCTGTTAGTGCTTATTTCTGTAAAAAAATAGGGCTGGCCACTAGGGGGCAGATTGGTTTTAAATTCAGAGAACAGCTACCTGTATATTCCTGCGTATAAGACGACCCCTGACTTTTGAGAAGATTTTCAGGCTTTAGAAAGTCGTCTTATACACCGGAAAATACGGTATACAATTATGTTGGTCTTCAATAACATCAATTTTCAGATATTAATAACTGAAAAATTATTGTTTTTATTAAATTTGGTTGATAATTGTTATGATCTTATTTTATTACCTGTTAATGTCAGGTTACTACATAAATAATAAGAAATAATAAATGTTCAGACAGCAAAAACAATCTTATAGGAAATTTAATCCCACAATAATGAAGTGAATTTAAAAGTCTGGCCTTTTATTTATTATAAATTTGAATAGTCCAAAAGTTTTGTTAATGAGACTTTTCAGTTACATGTAGCAGGTATATTAATTATTCAATTTCAGATGTTATTTGAAAATGCAGATACAGAAAGACTCTTCTAAAATAGAACGTGTTTAAAATAATACCTGTGGCGATGCATCACTTTGATGCTCTCTGGACTCATTGGACTGTGTGATACAAGCATATTGCTGCGTGGTGTGCTTGTTCCTGAGCAGGCTGGACTTAACTTTTCCAGAGTGGGTAACTCCTGTAAAGGGCATTAAATGCTAATTGTGAATGGATAAGGCAGAATATAAATATTGTTTATAAAATTGGATACAACTAATATGGCCTGTCCACCAGCTCTACTTGTTTAGAACAGGGTTTTTCAACCTTTTTACCGACTGTACCACTTTTAGGATATGGCAATATTCGAGTACCACCTAGCAAGGTGTCAAAAACTTGATGACCAAAAAAAAAAAACCTGTTCAAAGTTGCAATTGCACTGAAATGACTTATGACCATTTTTCATACTTATGACCATTGCAGCATGCCCAGGGTCATGTGATTTATATTTGGATGCTTGGCAACTGATTCATATTTATAATGGTCACAGTGTTCCAGGGTCATGTGATCCCCTTCTGCAACCTTTTGACAAGCAAAGTCAATGGCAGAGCTGCTGGCAGCCAAGTGCTAAGGCGGGACTTCCTTTCCTCCCTCCCTTCCCTGCCTCCCTTTTTCTCATTCCCATCTCCTTCTGAAGGAAGAATTTGAACCCCCCCCATATTTTCCCTCTTCCATATATTGATCAAACAAGGAAAGATCTCCAGAGACAGAAAAGACAAACTGCTGAGTGAAATAGCTTAAAAAGGCACATTCTCCTTTAAGAATTAGCTATTGGCTAGAAAAAAAAGTAAGGAGCATAGCCAGCACTTAAGGAAGAAAAAAAAATGTAAGTACTGGCTGCTGGCTAAGGCAACCTCCCCAAAATAGCTCCATTCATAAGTAAAGGAATGCTACAGGCAAAATCCGTTCAGGAGAAAAATACTTCAAAATCCCTTGAAGCAAAAATACTTCAAAATCCCTTGCAGCTAACAACAACAGAGCAATAGAAGCTAACAAGAGACATCAGCCATCAGCCAAATAGAAATTGCCAAACACTCCTTAAGAACACAAAGCCCTCATTACACAAATCCCAGAATTTCAAAGTCACAAAAGCACATCAGAATCCTTTCACTCTGCATCTCCTTCCCTCCTCCGTGCCTCACCTCCAGCCATTGCTGCCTTTTTTCATTCCTCTTGGAGGGCGACCCCTCTCCCGCTGCATTTCTTGCCTGTTTGCTGCTGCCAGCCAGGTGGCTGCCACAGCAATTGTAGATCGGCTCATGGCCAGCTTGCTTGACCCTCCCCCTTCCCCTCCTTCTTCCCCTTCGGTGCAGCTGACTCTGCCTCCTCCCAGGGCTGCTGCTTTTTTTCTCTCTCCCTCTCCTGCCCAAACTGCCTCCTTTTATAGGCTCTCCTGTCTCCGTCCCCCTCCTCCTTTCTCATGGGAGAGGGTGAGCCAGAAGTGAGCCTGGGGCTTTTGCAGCTCCAGAGGACTCTCTCACTGTAAGTCCTTGCCTGTGCTGGCTCTTTCCCTCCCCCACTACACTTGGCTAGGCAGGGCTGTGTACCACCTGCCACTCATTAATGTACCACAAGTGGTACACGTACCACCGGTTGAAAAGCCCTGGTTTAGAAGATAATAGAAATAAAATAAGCAAAGATGAAGAAACTGAAAAATTGAGTTATGGTGACAAAATTCACTTCCAAAACATAACAGGAAGATCAACGGTAGAGACAAAAAGTATGAAAATTCTGTATCTTAGAATAGCATTAATAATGTTTTGTTTAAACTGGATTACTTCTTGGCATGGAACCACAACATGAAGATAAATCATAAAGACACTACATTAACAATGTGTGTTTAGTGTGTTTATTTATTTATAAAATTTATTGGCTGTGCCCATCTTATCACAGAATCATATCTCAATGCTGAATTTCAGTGAAACAAAAAACAAAATGATTCAAATATATAATTCTATTTATTGTTTTATATATGAACTGAAAACATTAATATGTTTATCAGCTCATTCACTATCAGCCAAACAGTTATTTCATGTACTTGCAAGTATTGGTTATATATGGATAATGAAGCCATCAAGACCATATAAAACCATTCACTGGAATAATATCTAATTGAAGAAAAAGTTAAGATCCAATGGCTAACTAGACACGAGTAGCATCCAAAATGTATTTCTGTTAACAATATAATACATCTCAAGTGTTACTAAAAATTCTGTCTCAGAGTTTAAAAGTACAAATTTATATTTATTCTATTTTATAAGACATATTGGATAAGGTCAAAAATACTATTGTGAACTTACATGGTACAAACTAGATCGCATCATTTGAAACTGGTCAATTAATTTCTTATGGAGTGGACGCATCTCAGGATGTACAAACTTCTCATGTACTGCCAGACCTATTCCTAGGATATGTACCTATTAAAATTAAAAATCACAATTTAATATTCAGTTTCAATGAGACTACAGTATAATGCTTTCAATATTGCAAGATTACTAAAAATATTTAATGTTAAGACTATGAAATGATAACAGTTTTAATTGGAAAGATAACAAAAATGCAGATATATATGAAAGGTAATTGATAAATTGTTTGTTTTAAGTAACTATGAAACAACCTAGCACACTGGCATTTTTTATCTGAAAAGGAAATGTGAGTTTGAGAGCATAATCTTTTTAAAAAGATTTGTTCTGCAAGTGTATACACTTCTATTTATACTACTGAAGATGCAAGTGGCTAATACAGGTTAGCAAACAGCATTGTTTAGATTTGCATTGTCCCAACTTTCTTAGTTTTCAGTTATTTTCAAGTATCTGTATTTGTTTTATTCATCTGGTACATTATGTTATAAAGGTGGTCATCGAATTCTATATTTCTACATTTTTTTTGTTTTGTCATTAAATTCTATAGTTGTTTTAGAATATGAGCATAAACCAAATATATATGTAGTATAATGTTCTGGTTTTCAGTATTTTATATAGTTTGAATAATCCCATGTTATTTTGCATTATTGTAGATAATATTAAAAGAAACAAATTTTATTACAGTATTATTTATTTTTATTTTAAAAAGATAAGAATACCTGTTCATGCATCAGTTCTTTCAATTGTGTGATTTTTTCTGCATCTCCAGGATGAGAGGAGATATAATCCCTATCAAAAAAGGCCTGGAGAAGAAAAATAATAAGTTGTACTTTAAGAAACATAAGGAAAAACAAAAATAATCCTTGGTAGCTTTATTTTTTATACATGACTATGGAATCCATTTTAAATATTTTGTCACCTTCTCCTCCCATTTTTTGCAGCCTATATTTTCTCCATTCTTGGATTTTGTAATTTCAAAAGCCAACATATATAAATCGGTGGCAAAGGAAATTTGCTCTAGGATAGTGCCGAGCAATTTTTAGTAGACCAAATTTATTTTAAATTTCAACAGTAATACTATCAACATACCTCTTCACAAAATCCTGAAACTTTCATTTGTTTATTTCATTGTTTATTTCCACTGAACAGTAGATGAGAAATAAGCAACTTCAGAAATCATCAATATAAAAGTGTTTTGTGGATTTTCTGCATGCAGATAATCCAGAAATAATTTTATTAATTTACATTTTAAGTAAGATCAACTTTACTTAACAACTTAGTTGTTGAAAAGTAATGAATTCTTTAGCAATTATCACTATCCTTCTCTTTAGACATATATCCAACATTATCAAGATGACTTTCATTATTTTATTAACACAGCAATTTCTAAGGAGCATTTATTATTTGTAATTATTATAGTTACAAACTTTTATCTTTTCAATGAATTTCATATTTATACAAACAATAAAATATGATGCTATAAAAATTTACTTATATACAGAAGGTAGAATTCCCCAAAATAAAATAGTTATTGTTGTTAGACTAGAATACCGACATAAAGCTAAGTATTGTGTTATAATCATGAAAAAATGACACTGTTTCTTATATAATTAAACATTCTTATATACTGTTAAAGACAACAATGAAATATAACTGTATTGTGAAAAGCTGCTGAAAATAACAATAATCAGAAAAGTCTGAATTTACCTCCTGATAACGGGCTATGCCACCATTCACAGCAGCATCAATAACTCCATTCAGGCACATACTGAGTAGATTAATGTTCCCATGCATTTGTTTGTGTTGGTACTGGCTTATCAGTGTCCTTAGCTCCTGATTTTTGTTCTCTACTACTTGAGTGGCATTTTCTAGTGGGCTTACTTCAACCTATAATACATAAAAGCATGCATCAATATTATCATTATCATATATTATTATCATATACCTTCATCATAAGTATAAATAAATGTAGTGCCTTTTCATCCCTTCTAATATTATAAAAAATATCTCTTCATGTTATATCCTGTCTCTTATCTATAGGCACATTCATAAAATATCATCAGTCTGGGTGTCAGCAGAAAGCCCATAAGTAATAACACATCTTATTTTAACCTTGTTCAAATAAGCTAACTTTATATTCCTTTCTTTTTCTTCTAATAGTCTTCAGTTCAGACAAATATTGTTGTAGGATTTGATTTCTTATCCTATCACATTACAGTTCTTCAAGTTTTAATAAGTCATTTTTGCAAATCCACTAAGAAAAAATTATTCAGGTCACTTTCTTGGTTTACCATTTGTATTTTCCTTATCATTTAAAAAATAATAATCAGTTTCTTTTGTATATCCAATGAGACATCCTTTTCCAAGTCCTTCCTTGTAAATCCACTTTCAGTACCATCTCTGTCTGTCAGATAAAATTTGTTCCACATCAGTCATTTCTTTAATAACATCTTTTGGACATAATCTATCCATAGCGGTAGACATCATGACTGATACTGTTGATATTATGGCTGCTAATTTGGGGGTCCATTCTTCAAAAGTCTTCTTTAATAGTTTCAATGTTATAAAGTTTTGCATCATTTTATAGGTCCTAGTTAATTAACTAGGATGTCCTTCTGCCTAGAATCTTTAGTCCCATCTAGTGTCCAGTTTTCAAAATCATAAAATAAGTTATCTTTATGTCTTGCAAAAACCCCAGAAGAGATCTATTTCTAGTGAGAAGCTGTTCTTTATTAATTCCAAAAACTTATTGTAAAAATTTCTATATTCCAAATTTATCTGCGCTCTTAATCTGTTTGTAACGTTTAAAGATCAATATTTGCTGTTTACTTCAAATTCTTTAAATTCACATGGTATTTTCAAGCATTATAATAAGCAATTTACAGAGTAATTAGAAAGTGAGGCTAGCACACCTCACTTTCCTTTAAAAGGCACCAATTGCAATTGCAAGCAAGAGAACAATTCCTGTTTCCCAATAGTTGCAGTTTCCTTGAAGGAAGTAGCCATCCTGAGCACGTACGGACAAATTTTTGTCCTCTCTATATCTTGAAGTTCCATGGTTCCTTGGTCTTTGTTATGGTTGTCAGTTCTATTTTTGTGGAGACATCTTCAGTGTAACACTCCTCTCCTGGGAGACCTTCTATTAAATTAATTAATTATGTGAAACACTCATTTGTTACAAGCACATTTAACATTTTATTTTATCCATTAGATTAAAAATTACCCACTCTTTCTCTTTACTTTATACCTTAACTTAAAATAATAAAAATAATAGATTACCAATTCTCGTCTTTCCACTTCAAACCACCGAGAGATTCCAGGTAAACCGTGAGTCAGGGTTAGAGTGGTACGTTCAATCCACAAGCTCTACAAAGAAAAACAAAGCTTGACAGAATAATCAGGTTTTCACTAAAAGTGGGTCAAGAACGGGGCAATTACACATGATTGGGGGGGGGGACTGCTCCAAAGAAGGGGAAGTGGCTGAAAAAGTATATTTATAAGGTCCCTGAAGGTGAAAAGTCTTTAACTGAGTGAATGAGTGATCTTATTGTGTAGGCAAACATTACAGGGAGAAAACAGTCCTGCAGATAACAGGCTCTGAACCATGAAGGGCTTTAAAGGTGAGAACCACACTTTGAATTGCATTCAAAAGGCAACTGGCAATCAGCTGCACTAGTTGCCAGTTGACTTCTGAATGCAATTCAGAAGTTACAGGAATGTTTCAAGTACATCCGTCGTTTCTCAAGTTGCTGCATTCTGGACCATCTGCAGCTTTTGAATGTTCTTCAAGGGAAGCCCCATGTAAAACTTAAAATGACAGTCCAATAGATAGAAAGTCATTCCTGTCTTTACAGGAAAAGTAGCAATTGGCAGACTAGATGAAAGCAAATTCTTTTTAACCTTAACTACCCCTAGCTCTTAAAGCAGGATCCACTAGTTCAACCTTCAAATTGCAAAGTAATTCTGCTCAAGGAAGTGCAATTCTATTTAGAATTAAGGATGTAATTTTACTGGAAAGTGCCAGAAATCTGCAGATGATGGGTCTAGGGCTTGATCCCCTGTGATCCTGACTGAAAACATCATTTTAGCAATTGCCATCATATAATGTTTCCCCCCACTCATAAACTTCAGAGATGGTTCAGAAGGATACAGTATTATTGAAAACTGCTGGGACACCAAGAAGGATGGTTACATTACTCTTATCTCAGTTCTGTCAGATTAGTTTTCAATTGTGCTGAAACTAGGCAGAAACAGATCCAGATAATCTGTTGTAGTCTAACCAATTTCTCCATAATCTTCCCCAAGAAGGAGATGTTGGAGACAGATTGACAATCCTCCAGTAAAATGGGGTCAAGCAATGATTTCTTAAGGAGAGGGTGTATCATCACCTCTTTTAAAGTATGCAATAATATATCCTCTTTCAAGGATGCATTTTACCATCTCCCTGACTGAGCTTTCTATAATCTCCTTGGCAGTTTTCACCAACTAGAAAGGGCAGAAGTCCAGACCAAAGGTGGTTGGGTTGCAAAGAATCAGATCACATGCATGATCAAAATCATCTCAGATAACTCAGATAACACTCGAGGACTCACTAAACTCCTCTGAAGCTGCTCAGCTGGCATCAAGCTCCAAGTGAATCTGAACAACTATGTCCTTCAGATGTCTAAAAGAATTTTCACAGTGGCTTCTTGTGAATTCAATAGGAGAGTGAAGAAATATCAATATTTTGCCACTCTTATCACTATGGTGCAGACTTTGATATGACTCTTATCCATTCTAGGTCATATTCTGCTTTTTGTTTTGCTCCAGTAGTACATTAGGGTTTTTTAAATTTGTTTCATTTCATGGAACTCCTCAGAAAAGCAACAACCTCTCCCTGTCCTCCAAGTCCACAAATTGGAAGAAGACATTCAATTTTGTTCACGGACACTGCAACTTTCCTATTTCAGCAGGAAGTTCAGGCCTTGGCTTCTGAAGCATCCTCTAGAAACTATATAGTTTCATTAGCTCCCTCAGTCAGATTAATTAAATTTGCAAAAACTTGTATTTTTAGTCTGTTATTGCATAGTGCTGTGCATGCCTAAACAGAATTATGTCTTATAGAGCTCAACAAGGCTTACTTTTGCACCAGTTGAGCTGCTTTACAAGATCTACTTTTATATCATAAAGCTGCAATCAAATATTCAAAGATTTTAGTTGCTATTATTTTTGTCATCATTAAAATTGTTTAACACTTGCTTTGAGGATAGCAATAATTCTATGAGCTCTTACATATATCTAAAAGTTCGATATATTTTGCATAAAAATGTTAATATATTAGGAAGAATTAGAACCTTAAATTCATTTTCCTTGTCTTTGGGGCCCTTGTGAAAAGGCCTATCATAGCGGAATTTCCTGATGTTGTTAACTCGATAAAAGCTCTTTATGCGATCAGGGACACGATCCATATGTAGTACATCAATGTTGTCAGGAATTGGAGTCACTGCATAGATTTGCAAGTCTGTAATAAGAGTCCAGTCAAAGGAAAAAAAACTACATGCA
This sequence comes from Crotalus tigris, assembly GCF_016545835.1. Taxonomy (NCBI): domain Eukaryota; kingdom Metazoa; phylum Chordata; class Lepidosauria; order Squamata; family Viperidae; genus Crotalus; species Crotalus tigris. The sequence continues at coordinate 7,292,337 of NW_024096505.1, forward strand.
ATACAAAAGAATACAGATTAACCTTACACATTGCATAGTAATATTACAGTTCTTTATTACAGACCAACCTATCAAAAATAGTGCCATAAAAAACAAAATAGAAATACAAGTTAAGATAGGCAAGAAAATGGTAAGTGAGCACCTGTCCAGCCTAGATGAGTTCAAATTGCCAAGACCAGATGGATTACACCCCAAGGTTCTCAAGGAACTGGCAGATGTGATATCGGAACCACTGAACTATATTTTTCAAAGATCCTGGAATACAGGGGAACTACCAGAGGACTGGAAAAGAGCTGATGTAGTTCCCATCTTCAAAAAAGGAAAAAAAAATGTTCTCAACCTGTGGGTCGGGACCCCATTTGGGGTCGAACGACCATTTCCTTTCATAAGGAAACCACAGTTTAAATCAACATTATCACAGGATTTAATCTATTTTTATCTGGACATCATTTCAAGTTTGCAAAATGATTTGTAATAGAACTTTATATTAGAATTTGCATTAAAACTTTGGTGTTTATTTCGCTGTGCTATGTAAGTTTCCTGTTTTTATTTCTCTGTACAAGATGTATAATTATGATATTTCAGCCATTTATGCCTATTTTAGATTGTGCATGAATATTTAATTTCTAGTTTGAACTTTTAGTGATCTGGAATTAAAAACTGCAATTCTTCCTCTATCTCTTTACAGCAAGTTATTTTTTTTAGTTCAAGTAGACAGCACTAAAACAATTTTTATTTCCATCAAACTTCCTATAGTTTTTTTTTTCTTGCCAGTGGTTTTTTTTTATACTGAAGCAATTTATTATGTTACTCTGGATTTTACTATTGCTGAAAATTCAGTTCTAATTCTCAGCCTAATTTAATTAAGTTTTTATTTTAAAAATGCCCAGGTTTAGGGGCAAATATTACCATCAATTCTTTTTGTTTCATCAAAGTCTGAGGTCACATTTAGTTTTCATTTCAATTTATTAAATTTAGTTACTAAATTTTGCTTCTTAACGACAACAACACTATCTAATACATTCACAATCAAGGCCTCTCAGAAATGAAAAATAACAAAATAAAGTGCTAGTTTTTAAAGGTTCAGCAGGAACGTCATTGCATCCCTTAACTTATTTTTAACAGTATGCTATTGTCAGTGAATGTATGAAAATTTCCCTCTGCCCCATATATAGATAATTATACATGGAAGAACCTTATTAGATATGGAATTAATATATTCTAAATTTGGGTTACAACTTAGACTTTAAAATACATTATGGTTGAGCTGTATCAAACAGCCAGTATCTAGGAATATCAACAAGTGATAGCTACTACAGTACTGACAAATGAAGTAAATAATATCCTTTTCCTCTTTAAACAGTGTACAGAAATGATTATCATAAATGCTTTATTGCATCTGATTTGCTATTGATTTCACAATACAATTTATTATATATATATGGTAAAGATAATAAATGACACTGTAAACTCCTACAACAGATACTTTGCAATAATAAATGTATTAGTATTTAAGATGCTATAAAATTCTGTTGCTTTTTCTGCAAAACATTAATATGGCACTCTGGGAACATGTTTATTTGGGCATTCTCATTCTTTTTAAAAGTTTATTTCTTGATTTCGCTTCACAGGGAAAAGAGGAATATGCAACACACTTTTTTAAAAATGTTTTGAGGGGGATATTAGAATAGAAATACTGTAGAAGTAAAAACAAAGATCTTGTCAGGAAATTACAGAATATAATTTTATGAGGTTAGGAAAAATTAACATGTACAATAATGAATATCAAAGCTCCCTTTCACAAATCTGACAGTGCATGCTATATTCTATTTTTAAGTGAACCACCCAAACCCCCATTGCAGTTAAAGTTTTAACTGTCTGTAAACAGGCAATGAAAAATATTAAAATTACTATAACGTGTTCCAATTGTGAAATCTTTTTAATTTTGCAGCAACTTTGGTAACTTAATTCTAAAACATTAATCAAGGATACACTGGGCATCACACTGCAATATGCTGTCATCTGGATGATTTGGATGTTGCATTGCAATGGCTTGTGGAAATTCACTAAGCATTCTTTGTTGGAAGGTCTCTAACCTCTCATAGTCATGGCCTCGGCAAACGTACTCTTTATTCTGAAAGGAGAAGAAAGTAACATGAAATTAAAATATCACTGAGTTGTTCCCTTAGCCTCCTCACTTTTATTTATCAACCAGACTAAAAGACAGTGGAATAAGACAGTTCAAACAATTTTATGAAGTGGAAAGAAGGAAGGGGCAAACCATACCTCCAGAGGAGGCATGTTTCAGAGTATGGTCCTAGCACAGCTAGTTGTTAAGTTACGACAATAATGGAGCCTGCCCATTATGGTCATAATGTTAACTGAATCACATTAAATGAATGAGCCTCCATCCCTGCTCTCCTTAATGTGTCTTTTCTTCAGACCCTTGCAAAGCTGTTTTCCTTCAATCTTGCATTCTTACACATGCTTCCATCCTCTTTGGAAAAGCCTTTTTGCATGGAGGACAGAGGCCTGGCCGGACATGAGATCTATTGCACCCCTGCAGGCTTCCGCCCTCTTTGGAAAAGGCTTTTTGTGGGGAGGACGGAATTATATGTAAGAACACAAGATCTATTGTGAGGTCTGCAAAGAGGAAAATAGAAAGAGCTTCCTCTGAGCATTCTCTAAAGAGAATGGAAGCATGTGTAAGAAAAAGAAACCTAAGGAAAACAGCTTTGCCAGGGTCTGAGAAAAAGAAGGCCACTTTTCTGCCATGTGGCCCAGTCTGTTCTCCTTTTCTACACCGACATTGTCAGGTCTGGAGATCTTTGAAAGGTGAGTGATCAGTGAAAGGGTGGGGAGAAGCACATGGAACCCCATGGGCTAGCAAAGCAGGCCCAGTGCCTGTGGGGACCGAGTGGGCAGGATTGGAGGGGAAATAGGCAGGGGGCCTGTTACAGCAAGTTGTAAGGTTAAATGTGATGCTACAACATATGTAACTGCAGACCAGATCATAAGTATTTAGGGGGCGATGTGTCATAACTTTGAACTGTCGCTAAATGAATGGTCATAACTAAGGACAACCTGTAGTGAGAAGTTGTGCAATGTCATCCATAGTGGACACTTTATATAGTGCCTGCACAGAATTCTTAGTAGAACCTCTTTAGATGTTCAGATCAGATAGGTGGATTCAATTTTAGCAGGCTAGTATGGGATGTATTCCAGTGCTATATCATATAAGTGACAATTAGCACCTTGAAACTCACTAAAACCATGGCCAACTTTAAATGCGTGTATTCTGCAGCACCACACTGCTAGATTTTGCCCCAATTGCATCTTTTGAGTCAACTTGGAAGGCAACCCCACATGAGATATTTCACAGTAATCCAATTGCATGATGGTTAAGACATGAGTTACCACTATCAGAGCATCTTAATATAGATAGTGACATAACTGGCAAATCTGCTACATCTGGGCAAAGGCTAAGCAAAGGACACCAGATCATCAGTCAACTCTTTTAGAGGGAGAATAATTCCACCCAAGATAACTTCAAGGACTAATATTTCCTAATTGCTTGAATATTTATTAATACATCTCAATCCAGGTAATATTTTGTCTGAGCTTATTTCACTCCATTTAGTTTTTAACAGCTTCCAAACCTTAGTTCAAGCTTTCTACAACCTAGGATAGTAATGTATAAATGAATATCATTAGCATACTCATAGAATTATAGTATCATAGGGTTGGAAAGGGCCTTGGAAGTCTTCCAGTCCATGTCCTTGTCCTGGATAGGAATCTTCACAGCATCCCAGACAAATGGCTACCCAAACTTTGAGCCCAGGACCGAAATCAAATAAACTGTTTCATTGATAAATTTTCTGATGACACCTTACTGTAAACCAATGATAGTGATCACTGATAGTGCCTTTCATGTGCATGATAATTACTGGGGACAGCAGTGAACCCTGTGAAGCCCTCTGCTCAGATAGGAGAGAATCACCATTATATAGTGCAATGTCCAATCTTTGCTGATAATCCAGACAGTTGATAGTATCCAACACTGCAAAGTCTGATAAGACTGAAATGGACAAACTTTCACCATTTAGGTCTTAGTAAAAGTTATCTTCCACCACCACTAACATTTTTGTCCCATGACTGGGCCTGAATTCCAACTGGTACAGATCCAAATAAACCATTTCCTTTAGGATCCTCTATAGCTGATTTCCCACTTTGTTCCAAACAATCTTCCATAAAAAGAGAAGGTTGGAGACAAAACAAAATTTGTTCAGGAAAAACTTCAGAATGTGATCCTCATTCAAAGCTGTGTCACTATGTCTTCCCTCAAAGCAAGACTGGCTGATCTCCTGGATCCAACCACTCACACCCACTAGCCACCTGAAGGAATTAGGAAGAGCATGAATTTGGCCAACATGTAATGAGAATTTTGATCATATCCACATCTGGTTTTCCATTACTGTTGCTCTATGTATGTTTTTAGTCACTTTATCTCAGTGGCTATGATTATGAAGCGGCCAAACAGGCCCAATCATATCCAGCATCTTTTCAATGTCTGAATTCCAGAAATTTAGAGGGTGTAAAACAGAACTGCCCACCAAATTGTCAAGAAAGTACCAAAGTGACTTTTGAAAGGCCTGTTCCTCATGCAAAGTTCAGGTATCCATGACCCTCAGTTTAATAAGGAACTGGTTTGATTATGGCAAAAGAAAGATATCAGTGTTATTTTCAGATCACATTTCATCTTCTCCAAATCTCTAGCGTGTTCCCACATGTGTTATGACCACTTTTGACACCCCCATGGTTGTCATTAGGGCTATCAGTTCACAAATGATACTGGAATCCTCCTCCAGTACAAGAAGGCTGAAGATATTATAGAACAATAAAATCATGCAGTTGGAGGGAATACTTAGGCCATCCAAAGCAAACTACATTATAACACAGGAATCAAAAACATCCTTGACAAATGTCTGTCCAGGCTCTGCTTGAAGACTTCCAGTAAAAGTGAACTCACCATCTTCTAGATAAATAGTTCTATAATCTATCTGCTGTTAAAAGTTAGCATTTTTTTCTAATATTCAACAAAAATCTTGGAATTTAAATTCATTATTCTGTATCCTGCATTCTGGGCCAGCAGAAAACAAGTCAAGATTTAATTCTTGTAATAATATATATTAATTTAATCATTCATGTGTCATCAAGCTGTTCCTGATTCCCAGCAACCATACAGATTTTTTCCCCAAGATGATCTATGCTTAATCTGTTCCTTCAGATCTCCCAAATGTGCACCTTTATAACAGTCCATCCACCTTGCTGCTAGTCATCTTTTCTTTTCTTCTGCTTTCCCCAGCATTAGATCCTTTTGCAGAGACCCAAGTCTTCACATAATGTGTCTGAAGTAGAGTAATTTGAGCCTAATTACTTATATCGTGAATGAAAATTTTGGTTTGATTTGTTCAATGATCCATTAGTTTGTTTTCTGGGCTAACCACAATATTCTCAGCAGTCTTTTCCAACACCAAAATTCAAAAACATCAGTACTCTCCCTATCTTGTTTCTTCAAAGTTCAACTTTTGCTTCCATGGTGTGTACCAGGGAATAGCATGGCTTGCATGATTCTGATCTTTGTGGGTATAGACACATCAAGGCAATTGAATATTGTTTCCTAGGTCTTCATGGCTGTTCTAACAAGTGCTAATGTGCAGCGTATTTCTTGTTCCTTTACTGTTGATAGTTGATCCTAAAAGTTATTGACCCTTTCACTATCTTCACTGTCAATTCTAAAGCTGATTATTAGGCCATTCAGTGAGGATATGGGAGTCTAGACATCCCTGAAGCTGTGGGGATGGCATTACAGCTGAAATTAGTGGGGAATGGATTAATTAATTAGGATGGAATCTCTCTGGAGTTTTGCTCTCTCTGGAGAGAGATTGGGGGATTGACCACATATACTCTGGACAGCTGCTCTTCATGAGTAAACTACCAAGAATTTTTGCAGTTGGGTGATAAGTGGAGAGATCCTATCTATGCCCACAAATGTAATGCAGCCTATGTGGACATAAAGCTTGGCTGAGTCTCATTTCCTAATCACCTTTGGAATTACTTTTTTTACTGTTTTTAAAATATTAAGAACCCTAGGAGCAGCAAATTTGATGGCATTCACTGGGATTCCTTCAATCTTTAAGAAATTTTAAGTGGAGCTTTAAAGATTTCACAATCTGGGCAAACAAATAGAAGAAAAACGATTAGAGTATTATTTTAGGAAAGATGTAAGGGTCTAGATCAGATCTGGGCATTTTATGGCCCCAACCCACATCCAGCCCTTTTGCTGTCCCAGTCCAACCTGTGTGAGGTCAACTAGAAAGTACAACTCAAATGTAAATAAGGGTACACCATCTATGCAATACAACTGCATTGCTTTTATTTTGAAGCAGACTATTTTTTCATCAATTTACATATGTGTCTGCATATGTGCCTATTACTTTCACTATCAGTTTGGTCCTCCACAACAGTCACAGTTTCTCATGTGGCCCCTTGAGAAAATTAATTGCCCATCTAAATGGACTTTAAATAGGTTTTTTGAAATTAATTGAATAAATAATCCCTATGGGAAAATGGCCCATGTTTTGAATTCTAAAAAATCAAACATGATAGTATGGGATTTTGAAGGCTGGACACTAGAGGGAGCTGAAAGGAAGTAAATATTACAATTAAAGGAGAAGAAAATCTATTTGATTTGTTAATACAGAATGGAGCCAAATACCTTATAACACTGAATGTACTGAAAGATTTTTGTGAACAATAGAGTCATAAATTAATTTTAAAAATGTCTGTCATCGTAGACAAATTCCATAACATGATGTTATGGAAGAGGAATAAGTTCTATCAGAGAAAACCGAAGTAGAACTGAATGTGGATTTTTAAAATGACAAACTATAAGCATGATCTGGAAAAAGATAAAATACTGAATTTACAAATGAAACTGGCTGACATTTTAATAATTAAAAAGGACATATAAACAACTAACATGAAATGATTTGGATAATTTTAAAATATTAGATTTACAAGGGACATCTATTAAAGTTTTGAAAGACTTGGTGAGAAGGGACAAAAAGAAAAGAAATTAAGTTCTAGGATATTATTTGAAGGGATAAAAGATCAAGATTGTTAAATGTAAAGGGAATGAATATAAAGTTGATTTATTTGATCAAGATTAAAATAGAAGTTGTTATTTCTGATAATTCTTAATAAACTTTTGCTGACTAGGACTGAATGACAAGATTTTAAGAATTTGTTTACAGCTAAATAATATGATATGGCATGAAGAAATTGTATTTTAAGAGAAGTGATGACTTGTTAAAATTGTTTATACTTGTGGAGACAAAAGGAGAAATTGCTTCTTTATATTTCTTTGCTTATAGTCATTTTTCTTTCTTCTCTATTCTTTCTTTTATATGCTTCTTTTTCCTTTTCTACACTTTGTATTTTTTTCTTTTTATCTGCATAACTGTTAGAAAAAATTCTAAGGCTGGTTGTTTTACCTGTTGTCATTAATTTGGTCTTTCTAATATTTAATTTTAGTCCTGTGCTTTTTACTTTTAGTACTAAAGTTTGGAGATCATTTGCATTTTCAGTTTTTAGGATAATATCATCAGCATAGCACAGATTATTAATGTTTCTTCCTCCAATTTTAAAACCATGCCTCCAATCTAGCTTCCCTTAATATATAGTCAACATATAGATTGAATAAAAAAGAGAGTATGCAGCCTTGTTGTACTCCTTTACTAACCTGGCTCCTGTTTTACCATCTTTTCTTATAATGTGGCTTCCTGACCTTTATATAAGTTTGTCGTAAGGAAAATGGGATGTTCTGAAATTCTGAGCACATTCCACAGCTTGATATGTAATTTACTTTTATTTATTTAATTACAACTTTTCTAATATGTGTAATAAGCTTATTTATCTAACAGCTGCATCGTTGAAACTGCTTGCTAGCCTTCAAGTCTGAGTATCACTCTGGGTGAAACCTGACAATCATATACAACTTCAAAATCTGTTTCTTCTTCTTCCAGAATGCAGGACATAGAGTAAAGAATGTAAGTTAAAATAAGGCAATTAATTTTGGGAATTAATTCCCAATTAATATTAGAAAAAAATTCATACCTGTAAGAGCAATTTGATCAGGTATCAATTAACCAGAGAGGTAGTGGGCTTTCACTGGATCTGTTCAACTAGAAGCTAGACATTCATTTGTCTGGGATTCTTCATCTTGGATTCCTATACTGAGCGGGGGGGGGGGGAATTAGAATTCATATCCTAAATAGTTCCTTCAAACTGATTGTATTCTTTTTAGATTAGATTAGATAACCTTTATTGTCATTTTTTACTGTGGGCACAACGGCACACATTAAAAATGAAATTTAGTTGCTTGCTCTCAAAGTGTACACATACATAACACACATTTAAATATACTATATACAACATATGTAGAGACATACACCCTAACATATAAGTAACATATAAATATTAATCACTGTCCATCTTGAATACATAACGGAAGGAGGAAGCTTTAGAGTTCACAAGGTTAATACTGTATGGAACTAAACTGTGACTGAATCTGGATGTTCTGCTTCGGATACTACGAAGCCTCCTCCCAGAAGGTAACAAGGAAATCAGGTCGTGAAGAGGATGTGTTGTGTCCCAGACAATCTTATGGATCCTGCTCATGCAATGCTTATGTGCTATGTCCTGGATGGGAGGGAGGGAACTGCCAATAATCTTTTCAGCCATCCTCACTACTCTCTCCACCGCCTTCCTGTCTGAAGCAATGATGTTTCTAAACCAGATTGTGATGCTGTCCCCCTGTAGAAAGTGGGAAGGATAAGGGAAGGAAGATGTGCTTTTCTCATGCAACACAGAAAATGCAGATGCTGCTGTGCCTGCTTCACCAGTGTCTCGCTGTTGAGCGACCAAGCCAGCCTACTTGTTAACTGCACACCCAGGAATTTGATGCTGGTAATCATCTCCACAGGTGAATCATTAATGCACAGAGGAGTGTGGTTGTGCTTACCTTTTCTGAAATCAACAATGAGCTTTTTGGTTTTTCCAGTCTTTAAAACTAGGCTGTTTTCCTTTATACCAGTTCACCAAACTCTCAACCGCCTTGCGGTAAGCACTCTCATTGTCATCATGAATAAGGCCCACTATTGTTGTATCATCTGCGAACTTCACAATATGGTTGGTGGCAAACCTAACAATCATGGGTCAACAGGTTGAACAGCAGTAGACTTAGGACGCAGCCCTGAGAACCTGTGCTCAAGAAAATGGTGTTAGCTCGCACATATTGGGGCCTGTTAGTAAGAAAATCAAGAATCCAGTTGCACAATGGAGTCTTTAAGCCTAAAAGGCCCAGTTTGTCTACTAGATACTGGGGAATGATTGAGTTAAATGCCAAACTGAAGTCGACAAACAACAAATGCACACGAACGTTTCTTTCCTCTAGGTGCTTCAAGCTCAGATGAAGAACAGAAGAAATAGCATCCTCCATAGAGTGATTTGGTTGGTAAACAAACTGAAGCAGGTCAAATGCTGGCGGAAGGCTAGATACAATAATGTCCTTTATCAGCTTCTCAAAGCATTTCATAATGATGGATGTTAGTGCAACCAGACAGTAATCATTGAGGCCTGTAATTGTGGATTTTTTTGGCACTGGTAAAATGATGGCCATCTTAAAACATAATGGGACTACTGCCCGCTGCAATGAGAGATTGAAAATAACTGTGAGAACACAAGCCAGCTCATCTGCGCATTCTCTAAGAACACATCCAGGGATATTATCTGGGCCTGCTGCTTTCCGAATGTTAACTTTCCGCAGTGTTTTCCGGACAGAGGTGACATCAAAGCTAAGCACTTGCTTTTCAGGATGGGACACAGCTTTCCTAGCAGGAGTGCTATTTGATGCCTCAAATCTTCCAAAATCGAAGCCACCTTATAATCTGTAATGGCCTGGATTCCTTGCCACATTTGCCTGGTGTTTATTGGGTCCTGAAAAAAGTTCTGAATTTTCTGGTAAAGGGGTTGCTTTGCACCTTTTATGACACTTTTCAAATTAACTCTGGCTGCTCTAAATGCCAGCATGTCACGAGATTTAAAAGCCACATTAAAAGCCTTCAGCATCTTGCCACGGTTTGTCATTCGCTTCACAACAATGCTTTTAAGGACACAGACTTCCTCTATGCACTTTTGGATATATTCAGACACCGTGGTGGCATACTCCTCAACATTTATATGTTGGTTATGAGTAGCTGCTTCTTTTTTTTTATTTAAAAGTTTTATAAATTTATTACAATATAACCCCCCACCCCTTCCCCCCTCCCCCACTTCCCAGAGCTGATTACAGGGTAAAAAATAAAATAAACAAACATAATCTAACTAACATAAACCAACTATACTATCAATCAAAACCATAGCACACTTTAACTCCTTCTCAAAACAAGTATTAACAAATTAAGTCAAAAATAATAATATAATTAAAACTAATAATAATTATCTAAAATCTACTCAAAAGCAACATAATACTTTTCAATTTCATATTTCTTCTGAATGTAATCAATCCATCTTCTCCAAACCATAATATAATTTTCTTCTGAATGATCCTTCAAGTAGGCGGAGATTTTCGCCATTTCTGTTAAATTAGACACTTTAAGTATCCATTCTTCCAAAGTAGGCAATAAGTTTTTCTTCCAATATTGCCCCACCAATAATCTTGCAACTGTTATAAGGTTCAACATCAAATTAATTTCTTTAACATCGAAATCTACAATAATACCCAACAAAAATAATTGCGGAGTAAACTTTATATTTCTCTTAAAAATCTTTTGGATATTCCATCAAATCTTAATCCAAAAAGCTTTAATATCTCTACAAGTCCACCAAATATGAAAATAGGTTGCATCTAAATTTCCACATCTCCAACATTTGAGTAGCTGCTTCTTTAAACATGCCCCAATCTGTGCATTCAAAGCAGTCTTGTAATGCTTCCATAGCTCCCTCTGTCCTACTTTACTGTAGGTTTCACTCTGACTAATAAAGGTTTATATGTTGGAATAAGCAGCACTGAGATTATCAGAGCAGCCCAGGTGAGGGCGGGGGATAGCTTTGAATGTATTCTTGATGTTGGAATAAGCAAGATCCAGTGTATTCTCCCCTCTGGTTGCAAAGTCCACGTATTGATGGAAATGTGGCAGAGTAGCTTTCAGATCAACTTGATTAAAGTCCCCCACTACAATAAATGCACCTCAGAGTGAGTAGTTTGTAAGTCACTGATGGTATGATAGAGAACGTTCAGGGCCTCTTCTCCGTTTGCATCAGGGGGGATATATACAGCTATGATAATGATAACAGAACATTCTCTAGGCAGATAGAAGGGTCTGCATTTGATGGTCAGATCCTCCACATCAGAGGAGCATAGACTTGAAACCACCTTTACATTACACTATCTGTCATTTATATAAAAACAGACACCCCCTCCTGGGGATTTGCCACTAAGAGCAAAACTCCGGTCCAGCCGAAATGTTGAAAATCCCATCAAGTTAACAGCACTATCTGGGACAGAGGGCTTTACCCAAGTTTCTGTTGCAGTGATGACACAGCAGTTTCTCACCTCCTGGTTTGTTGTTAAATCTAGCCTCAAGTAATCTATTTTTGGCTCTAAGGAGCGAGCATTTGCAAACAAAATAGATGGAAGTGATGCTCTGTAAGGTCTAGCTTTTAGCCTAGATGTTAGGCCTTTGCATTTGCCACGTTTCCACTTTTGGTCACACCTCCTCCTCCTCTTCCAAAGATGGCCAGCAACAGAGGGAAACTTCCCAGCTACAATGGCTGCTGCCCCACTCTGCCTGTCACCCAAAACACTGCCTTCACTGCTCAAAACACTCAGCACAAGACTGTTTCCACCTCCAGTAATTCTCTTTCTTCCTCCCCACTCCTCCAGACTTTGCAGCCAATCTCTCACCCTCCATGTCAACCACCAGCGCCTCCGTTGTTGATTCTTTCCCCCATAGTAATCCAAGGCCATGCAGACTCTCCAGAACAGTTTTCTCAACAGTTCCTCTCTCGCTAAATAACTTCATCTCCAGTATGGACTAACACTCATATGAAAGTTTAGCAATCCAACTCTGCTTACTTGCCACTATTTTTGAAATAGATTCTGTGAATCTAAGTCTCATTTGAATTAATACTACTTGGAAATGCTATTAAACTGTAGAATGACTTTTTGAAATTTCAAGCCTAGCTGTCTTATCACTGCAGTTAGAAGATTTATTGTATGTACAATATTTTAGATGAAAAAAACTCAATTATATTTATAAATAATGAAACAGCCAGTAGGAATGCATATACATTCCAGCTACAAAACTACATTAAATATTAAAATTTGGAAAATACGGACAATAACTAAACTAGCAGAAACAACATCAATATTTTGGATGAATAAATCAATTTTATAATTTTCTAGATAAATCCATATTTTAAAACAGAACAATTTTAGTTCCTTCAATGAATACACAAACCATCTTCATTGTAAACTGCAGTTAATTCATACAGTAATGGAATTGTTAAATGTACTTACACGGAGGAAGAAAGGAAATTTTCTTCCATAAAAGCCAACTCTGAAAAATTCAGGTTCCAACCGTTGCTGTTCCATTATATTGTCATAATAGTTAGCTTCCATTTTCTAAAGATAGAAAAGAAAAATTATACTGGATTGAAATAATGCTGTACCTTTAGGAGAAAAAAGGTGACAGCTGGAACAACTCACTGGGGCCATCTCGTCATGGCTGTCTCACTGCGGCCAACTTGCCCTGGCCATCTTGACAGAAACACAAATAATGCTGAAGAAACAGTGGTGGATAATATTTATCACATTGAGTTATCCTTAGTGGAACTGCGAGTTGTCCTGTGGTGAATTGGCTGCAACAAGTTATCCCGTGGCGAGTTGTCCCAGACCTTATGTAGTAACACTATGGTATCTGACACCATTAACAGGTGGTTTTCAAACACTTAAAGTATCATACCCTTATGAAACACATATTCAAGATAACTTTACAGAGAACTCAGTTTTTCATAGGGAGGATTCCATGCATACGTACTTTTAATATTTTTATAGAATACAATAATTCTTTTTACACTGTACTTTCTATGCAAGCTTAAGGTTATAAGAGCTCAAAGAACAGTTAACCACAGACAATTTTGGCAAAACTGAGCATCAGGTCATAAAGATTCAGAAGTGACTGAATGTCTGAACAATTTTTAGTATAAAGCATATACAGTAGACTACTGATTAAACAATGTGTTGTGAAAAGTTTTCAAAGATTCATATAAAAATCCAAACCAGTGCCTTAGACTTGTAACATATGTAAAAATGCATAATCTTATGTACAAATTTGAAAAGAAATTTTATTTTCATTCCTTTATTTCAATTAATTTTAAAAAGAGCAGCCTGAAGGCTAAACAGTGTTGATTTGAGGATTTGAAAATATAATTATTTTCAGTTATATAGTGTTGAATATAATCACAGTGATTTCCATTTGAATAACTATACCATATATCAGGGGCGTCAAACTGCCGGCCTGTGGGCCGGACGCGTTATCCGGAAGCCGTGCCCCCCCAATTGCCGGCAATGGCAAAACCGGCCCAATACATTGCGCGACGTCACATGACATCGCAAGTTTGACACCCTTGCCATATATAGAGTGGATGTCTGAATTTCTATATTTGTTTTAGTAAAATATGGATTTTTGTCAAAAAATTTGAATGATAAAGGGATCTCAAATTTAAAAAAATGTGGGAAATTACTTTGGATGCCCTAATGTATAGTACATTCATTAAACTAAATAAGGGAAAAGAGGTACAGAACTTGGGATAACGTCTTGATTAGATCATGTTTTGAGAGCAGAAGTGAGTAATATTTAAATGTTTTATTTTAGTGGCTGCTTTTCTTTTTAATTAAAACTTAGTAAATGGGGCCATTCTAATATACATAGTAAAAGTGTATTACAAAGTGTTTTATTTACTTGCTAAGGATGGTACAGGTAATCCTTGAGTTATGATGACAATTAGGACCATAATTTTTATTGTTCAGTGAGACAGTGATAAAGTGCAACATCACATTTAGCAAAGCAATCCTTGCTGTTGTTAAGTGAGGATTGTGAGTCATTGAGAAAGCATGTTCTTGCAACTTCCTATGGCAGTGGTGGCAAATCTATGGCACGCGTGCCAGAGGTGGCACTCAGAGCCCTCTCTGTGGGCACACGTGCCATACCATGGAGATGGCGAGGGACTGGCCCCCGTTGCCCTGGCCCCACCCACCCAGTCTGCCATGACTACCGTGGCCGAGCCCACCTGGCACCCGGTGATAAATAAGTGGGTTTTGGGTTGCAGTTTGGGCACTGGGTCTCTAAAAGGTTCACCATCACTGTGCTATGGTTTCCAACAACCAAAGTCAGCGGGGAAGCTGGCATTGGTCTTGCAAGTTGCTGCTGGCTTACAAGCAAGCCAGCAGGCAAAAAAGTGACCACTGCCAGGTGGGAGAGGAAGCAAGATGTCTGGATAGCCAGGGAAACACAGCATGAGTATGGCGGGGTTTGGGGTAGCTGCTGTCAGGCAGGAGAATGTGCAAGTGGCCAGGGAGGATGTGCAGGGTTGCACAAATAGCAGGGAGGATATCCAGGTGGTTGCTGAGGCACAGCATGTCAGCAAGAACAAAGGTACTGAGGGAAGGTATGTGAATGGGTGAGACTTATCTGAACAACTTGCAGTCTTCTCATCTGGCTTTGCTTATAGGAAGCCCACAGGAAAGGTTGTAAATCACAATCACATGATTGTAGGATGCTGCAACCATTGCAAGTGCGAGCTGGTTGCCAAGCAGCCAGATCATTATCATATGATTGCAGGGTGCTGGGATGGCTAGTATTCTGAGGACCAGTCATAGCCACCACTTGTTCAACACCATTGTAACTTTGAATGATCACTGAACAAATGGTATTAACCAAGGACTGTCTGTATATTTCCAATTGGCAAATATTGTGACAGCATTTGTCCTGCAGGAAATGCCATTTTAAAAGCTGAACATCACTCACCCGAATCCAGCTGAGACTTTGATAATCATATAGTGTTTCATACTGAGTAGCCAGCTCTCTGCATAACGGGATTCCAAATTCCCAGCTCTAACAGAAAGATTAAAATCTGAGATGAAATAGGATTTTTATACATGAAAAATATCTAATTAAAATTAAGAAAGTAACCCTTAGTAGTGTATTCCTATGATAAACTTAAGAATGGAGATAAGAAAAATAAGTGAACATTTAATAATTCTTAATGAGCTCCTTTATTATTTGTTAGCCAGTCAGAGGTATAGGCTCTAGGTTTTCTCTTCTCTAGCCAATGGAAAAATTAGTTGAGTTGGACAAAAGATACCATGCAAAAACAAAAAATGTTTATCAAAATAATACTAACTCTGAATAACAGCAGACAGTAAAGCATAGGGTAAGTTTAATATGACAACTCTGCAAGAAAGTATAAGAAAGAATGCACAGATGAATCTAAATTCTGTGTTTCCATTTCTTATTGTATATAAATATTTACTCAAACATTACCCTATCCATCTTCTGGGGAAGAAAGAATATAGTGTGTGTGTTTGTTTGTGAACGCAATGACTCAAACTTAGATTGTAATAGCACATGTTTCTTATTTCAGGAGAGAAAATCAGATGTTTCTTTGAATTAATATAACTTGAAACTTTCTTAAATTAAGCACTCTTTTCCCAGTAGAGTTTTAAACAGATATAAGGTCTGTTCAGCAGAAATGCAAATCTATATTTATTTAATTGTTCTTTGAAGCAATTTGTACAACCTGATTAGCACAGCTCTTGGAATGTAAAAAAGTAATAGAGCTGAAAAATTCTGATGAAAATTAGACCCATCTCCAGAAGATCTTGTGTAACACATTTCTAGTAAAAGCAGCATTTGCAGAAGTTTATTTATCTTGTGGCATCTTGTAAATGTATGGACAAAAAACAAATATTGTAAAGCTCATCCACATCTTTCTCTTATTGCTAACCATTTTTAAGGGACATGATTTTGCCTTTATCTAATCCAGTGTTTCTCAACCTTGACAATTTTAAGGCATGTGGACTTCAACTCCTAGAGTTGAAGTCCACATGCCTTAAAATTGTCAAGGTTGAGAAACACTGATCTAATCCATTGTTAACACGGCCTGAATGTTAGGCATACCATCATGAAAGTGGTGCTTTCCCCCTTATTCCAGCAAAAATTGGAAACTTGTAACAATCAGACCAGATTTGAAAGCCTAAATGGCTACTCCCTACAGTGTAATTCAATGAATTTATGATTCTCCTGACAAGTAAATAAATCTTCCAGCAGAAAACATTTAGTTCTATCTTTAGCAAAGAATATCAAATAAAATTTGAAAACAATTACTAATAACATTTGCTGACCTTGCCTTTATTAAAATAATGGATAATCTTCCGACAAAGGTTTTCTTTACGTTGCCACTCTGTCTGAGATGGATAGTGGAGGAATTCCCGAAGAGGCCTGTCCTCCCATTGTAGTAGCTCACAATACAAAAGCAATGTAAAAGCAGCCTCTGTCAAACCAATAAGCAATGAACACTGCATAATAATATCAAAACATTTCAACTTGTATAAATATGCAAATAGAGAAACTAAAAAGTTATGAAAAGCCTAAATGAATCAGATGAAAAAGGCATTTTTCTAGTAAAAAGTTATGCTGAAATAAAGGAAAAATAAATTGAGAGACCATACAGTGTTTAGTTAATTAATTATTCTTCTTTGGACTTTAGGTAATATCAATGAAAATAATGTGGACTTAGTAAAAAAAAAAATACCATATGCATGCAACTAAAATAAATTAGCTGCAATGCTCCAGCTCCTGCTTAAGTGCACCTCAAATTGCTAACTGCTAATCTAGAGACATTGGTAATGTAAACAAATAGTGGAGAATTAGTTTCAACCTGCTTACAAAAATGCAATGTCTTCCAAAGATATTGTGTCATTACTTGAAAAAAACATGCATAATCCTAGCCACATATTTTTACTGACCACTGTGATATAATTTGAGAAGAATTATGCTGTATGCTTGTACAACCGATTACTATGTAAATTATACATTTACAGTTAAAAATTTTATGAAAATGTAGACATATTTAAGAGACCACTGTAAATATGTAAATAAAACCTTCTCCCATATTTACCTGTGTAATTTTCAGCTTGCAGATGCATGTCACATAACTTGTGTATATAACGAATATACATTTCTTCCTTATTAATTTCAGATTTATAAAAATTCTGAAAAATAAAATATTTCAGAAAATAATTTTTGAAAATTTATCAATCAAAATATTTTCAAGACTTATGTATTTTTTCATCCAGTTCATTTAGAATGCTAAATCATGTTTTGGTTTCATGAGATAAACCATGAAGAAACTGAAAACATATATCCTCTTCTACATCCACCTTCTTCTATACTCATCCTTCCAGTGCAGGAAGCTTTTAGTTTTGAATATACTGTATTTCATTTCTGTGTTACACCTTAATTTTGTTTATTCCATCATATTTTATTTACAAATTAGGATTATTTGAAATATAAATTAGATCTCAGAAGATTCAATGATCTCCTAATACAGGTAACAGCTCAAAACAAATAATGGCCCGATATTATGTCTTTAACAGGTCCTCCTTACGAAATATACTTAAAGATTGAAAATGGTGCCATTCTATTTTTATTTAAATCATGTCAAATTTATATATATATATGTAGGTCTTTGGTTATTCGGGTTTTTTCCTGCGTCAAATTGAAAGTGTCTTGGCGACGTTTCGACGAAGTCTCATTCGTCATCTTCAGGCTGGTGTTTTCGGCTTCATGGTATATATATATACACATATATATACATATATACACATATATATGGTACGAATAAAATACGAACACCAGGAGAATACAAATATAAAAATATACTTTACTTAAAAGCTGCCAAGCTTTCGTTTGGAAACTCCAAACATCATCAGGGCTAAGGAGCCAATAAACAATGATGACTTAAATGGGTTTGGCTGGCATTTGCACCCGGCTCATGGACCGCGTCACCGGTCCCGGCCGGTTAATTAGTGTTCCAGATGTTTCTTTATTACTCTCCTTGCGCTTCCTTCTATGGTTCTTCCGGATCATTTCTCCCACCATTCCATTACTAACATTCATCTCCTCCACCACCCCTTTATCCTTATTTCCTTCCATAGTACTGACCCTCATCTCCTTTTTGTTTTCATTTTCCACCCTGGGGGCATCCGTTTCTCCTCTATCAGTATTACAAGCCTCTCTGGGATCACAGACGCTCCCCCCCACGCTTTTCTCAATCTCTGCTCCACACCCTCTCTTCTCATGCCTCCACTGTCATGAGTAACCTTCATACGGGTGTTGCATGTTTGGGGGCTATGCCCTCCTCCTCCGTCCTGGCAATCTTCGTGTTGACAGTTCTCCACCATTCCATTTGTTTGCTGCGTGATCGGGTGCTTACTCTGCCTCTCAATTCATCATCCCCCCTCCTCCCTATCACACGCTCTTCCCCATTGCTAGTAGGAGCGGCATTCAGGCGGACGCCAGGTCTTCGGATCTCTGCATTCTGATTCCCTGCGTTCTCACTCTCCTCTCTTGTGCTCATTTTTGGGGGGATTTCAAAGTGTTCATCCCGGGGGGGGGCTAGATCGTTGGTGGGGGTATTCCTTGTCTGAAGAGGGTCTAGGCAGAACACCATGTCTCTCCCTTTCACCGTATGCCTGGGCAATTGAGCCATGCTTTCGTTCTTCTCCTCCCCCCCTTTTTTCTTTTGATCTCCGTCGACGTTCTTCACAGTGTCGGGCTATAAACTCTTCATGCTGGATCCTCTACACTCTCCATAGTTGTTGTTAAGTTCCAGGGGTGGGGGTTTATTGTGGTGATATTGGGGAAGGGGGAGGTCTTCCATCGGTGGATGATTACATGTGTTTAGCAGTGGTGGCTTCCCCAGACGTTCATTAGAATGGTATTGGTGTTGATCGGGCGAAACGGGGGTGCCCCTGGAGTGTTGAGGGTTAGCCAAAGTTCCATCTATCTGTTCAGGATGGAGGCCAGGTATCCCATCACATTTACAGCTATACAAGCATTGTTCAAACCGCTTATAACGATTGGCATGGTGTTTAAAATCCCATTTCCTCAATGCTTGTTGCGTTGGATGTAAGTCAATGTGACGATTAACTGCGTCTTTGTTGGAATACCATGCCTCTTTCAGTAGCTGGCCTCCCTTAGTGGCATCCTCAGACATAACGCGAACATTCACAAAGTCAAACTGGTGGCCATGTTGTGCTATATGCATCCACAATTGAGAATGCTGTTCGCCCCTTCTTATAGCTAACTGATGTTCATGCAGGCGAGATCTTAAACGCTTAGCTGTTTCACCCACATAATTGCCATCGCAGTTCTTACAATTGATTTTGTAGATTACTGCTGATCTATCCATGGCAAGGAGTGGGTCCTTGGGCGAATGACTTTGGATCATAATGTCTGATTGGGTCTGTGGGCCACTTCTATTCCATAGGGGGCCAGCAGTCTGGCTGTTGCTTCCGAGACGTTATTAATATATGGTAAAGAGACACACATTTTTTGTAATGATGGTTCTTCTCTCTTTTGGTTGTTCCGGGACTTGGGTGTAAGACCGTACTGTCTGATAAACCTCAAAGGATACCCATTATGTTGACAAATCCGGAAAAGGTATTGCCTTTCTTTCTTCTTAAACTCCTCAGTGCTGCAGTGGGAGTCCACGTGCTTAAACAATGCTCTAATGCAGCTAGCTTTATGAGACACGGGTGGTTGCTCCTATAGTGGAGTATTCTGTCCGTGTAGGTGGGTTTACGAAACACCCCTGTAAGTAACATCCCATCCAACTGGTGGTATATTGACACGTCCAGGAAGGCTAGATGACCTTGTTTTTCTTCCTCCACTGTAAACTGGATATCAGAGCAGATCGAGTTTAGTGCTCTCATAAAGATAGCTACATGTTGTTTTTTAACAACTGCAAACGTGTCATCCACCTACCAAACCCAAAATTTGGGTTGGTATAAGGCCATAGTCCTGTGTTCTAGCTGTTGGAGTACTATTTCCGCTATAGTGCTAGAAATGGGGGAGCCCATAGGTGTCCCTTTAACTTGTTTGAAGATGGTACCCTGGAAGGTGAAATAGGTGGTGAAACATATTTCCACTAATCGCAAGAGGTCGTCTGTCTGAAGGGAGTCCTGGTGGTGGCTCCCTTCTGTGTTCCTCAAGTGCTCTCCCAGGGCTGAAATAGCTAAGTCCTGGGGGATGGAGGTGAAGAGGGAGGTAACGTCGAACAATACCATCCTCTCATCATCCTCCACCCTAAGGGTCTTAATTCTGTTGAGGAATTCTTCTGCAGAATTGACTGTTGTGGGGCTGCCTTCCACAAGGACATGCCACTATGTGTTGGACTGTCTCTGAGGCCTCTCTTCAGTCTGCACCTTGGTTTCTGTCTAGTGTGGTAAATCCCTGCTTTTATGGATCTGGTGTTAGTGCCTGTTCTTGTACTGCTATAATCAGTCCCTTGGTGTTGTCTTTTAGTTCAGCTCTTTTCAGACCCTGGTAGAATTTCTCAATGACAGCCATCTCAGCTATCTATCAATGATACATCTCATGCAGGGTATTGTCTTGGCACAGCACTTCCTCTGCTTGATCTTCCTTCCAGTTCTGCTGCTGCCTCAGACATTCCCTTAGCAGCTCATTTTCGAGTGCCATCTTATTGCTAGATGCTCTAGGTTTTGTACAGGATAGTACTAATGAACTTAAAACTTAGATATTTTGAGCACATAGTACAAAGGCAAGAGTCACTGGAGAAAACCCCAATGTTTGGAGCAATAAAAAGAATAATTTGAATCAGAATAGAACTGGAAGGGATCTTGGAGGTCTTTTAGTCCAAGCAGGAGACCCTATACTATTTCAGATAAGAGACTGTCCAGTCTCTTCTTAAAAACCTCCAGTGATGAAGCACCCACAACTTCTGATGGCAAGCTGTTCCACTGGTTAATTGTCCTATTAGAAAGTTTCTCCTTAATTCCAGGTTGCTTCTCTCCTTGATTAGTTTCAATCCATTGTTTCTTGTCTTGTCTTGTGGCGCTTTGGAAAATATGTTGACTCCCTCTTCTTTATGGCAGACCCTCAAATAGTAGAATACTACTATCGTGTCCCCCCTAATTCTTCTTTTCTCTAGACTAATCAAACCCAAGTCCTGCAAACATTTTTCATGTTTAACCTCCAGACCCTTAAATCTTAAGTTGCTCTTCTTTGCACATTTTCTCAATATCTTTTTTGTAATGTGGTGACCAAAACTGGATGCAGTATTCCAGGTGAGGCCTTACTAAGGCTTTATAAAGTGATACTAATACTTCACATGATTCTCATTCTATGCCTCTGTTTATGAACCAAGGATTGTATTAGCTTTTTTGGCTGCTGCCGCACACTATTGGCTCATATTTATGTGATCGTCCACTAGGACTCCAAGGTCCCTCTCACAGTTATGTTTTGAGCCAGGTTTCACCTAATCTGTACTCATACCTTTGGTTTTTCCTGCCTATATGTAAAACCTTCTTTTTCTCCACATTACATTTTATTTTGTTGGATAGGGCCCTTTGTTCAAGTCTGTCAAGATCTTTTTGGATCCTGAGCTTGTCTTCTGGGGTGTTGGCTATTCCTTCTAGCTTAGTGTCATCTTCAGATTTGATGAGTTTTCCTTCTATTCCCTCATCTAAGTCATTTATGAAGATATTGAAGAGTACTTGGACTAAGACAGAGCTTTGTGGTACCCCACTGCTTACTTCTCTTCATGTGAATGTAGTACATTAAGGACTACTTATTGAGTGCAGTTTGTCAGCCAGCTACATATCCATCTGGTGGTGATGTCTACTCCACCTTTTTCTAGCTTACCAAGAAGTAAAATGTGGTCTACTTTGTCAAATGCCTTACTGAAATCTAAGCATACTACATCCACAGCGTTCTGCTGGTCTACTAATTTAGTTCTTTATCAAAGAATGAAATAAGATTGGCTTGGCATGTTTTTTAACAAACCATGCTGGCTTTTAATTATAACTTTATTTGTTTCTACATGTTTGCAGATCTGTTTTTTGATTGATCTTTTCCAGTATCTTCCTAGGTATTGATATTAGGCTGATTGATCTGTAGTTTCCTGGGTCTGTTTCCCCCCTCCCCCCTGTTTTTGAAGATGGGAACATATCAGCTCTTTTCCAATCCTCAGGTAATTCCCCGGTATTCCAGGATTTTTGAAAGATATGCTACAATGGTTCTGAAATAATATCTGCCAGTTTCTTCAGAACACTGGGATGTAATCTGTCAGGTCCCGTTGATTTATATTCGTTAAGATCAGATAGGTGTTCTCTAACCATTTTCTTGCTTATTGTAATTTTTATTCCTAGTCTGTCTTTTGGTAGGTTGGGCTACAGTTTCTTTTTGCGTGAAGACTGATGCAAAGAATGAATTAAGCTGTTCTGCTTTCTCTCTGCTGCCTGTTACTTCCTTGCCATCTTCTCTCTTAAGTGGACCTATTGTTTCCTTGACTTTTTTTCTTGTTATTTATATGTTGAAAGAAACTTTTTTTTATTATCTTTGACTTCTTTTGCAAGTCTTTGTTCATTCTGAGCCTTTGCTTTCCTGACTTCATCTTTGGAGATTCTGACTATCTGCTGATGCTATTATCCAAAGTGCCTGAGGGCAGGACAAGAAGCAACGGATGGAAACTAATCAAGGAGAGAAGCAACCTAGAACTAAGGAGAAACTTCCTGACAGTTAGAACAATTAACCAGTGGAACAACCTGCTTCCAGAAGCGGTGAATGCTCCAACACTGGAAGCTTTTAAGAAGAGACTGGACAGCCATCTGTCCGAAATGGTGTAGGGTTTCCTGCCTGAGCAGGGGGTTGGACATATTATTATTATATCCCTCTTTCCATTGTTTGTACTTGTCCTTTTTGTCTGTTAGTTTATCAAAGAGATTTTTGTGCAACCATGCTGGTTTCTTCTTGAATTGCTTGTTTTTCTTTTTCAGTGGTATTGTGCTGTACTGGGCTTTTATGATCATATTTTTCAGAGTTTCCCACGCTTCTAGAGCTGTTTTCCCCTTTAGGATTTTCATCCATGGAATTTTTTTTAGACTCTCTCTGAGTTTGTTAAAATCAGCTCTTTTGAAGTTTAAGACACTGGCTGGATTATGTTCTATTGCTTGTGTTTGCATTATATTGAATTCCAATATGATGTGGTCACTTCTGACCCAAAGTTCCAGCAACTTCAACACCCTCTATCACTTCGTCTCTATTAGTAGGAATTAGGTCCAGTATAGCTTTTCCTCTAGTTCCCTCCTCTACCTTTTGGATGACAAAACTGTTAGCTAGGTTGATTAAGAATCTGTTTGATTTCCCACTTGCTGCAGAGTTTGTCTCCCAGTTGATATCAGGGTAGTTAAAGTCTCCCATTACTATTATGGTATATTTCCTATATACATTTTTTAATTGTTTGGTTAAAAGTTCATATATTTCTTCTGCTTGGTTGGGTGGCCTGTAGTAGACGCCTATAGCAATGTCATTCTTTTTTCCTTTTATATTGATCCATATGGATTCTAGGAAGTTTTCATCCTTGATTTTTTTATTTCTGTAGGCCAACAAAATATAAGGAGGATAAATGCTTTCACTGACACAAGTATGAGATTACAAGAATTGAAAGAAAGAGTTTTTGATCCTGGCAAATAATGTTTGTCGTGTCACAAAGATGATTCTCACCATCAAGTTAACAGTGCAACCAATTTTCTTGTTCTCTGTTTCATCTCCTTTCATACAGTCTCTGAAACACAGGAAAAGTTGATATGCTCAAATTTCAAACTTTCTTCCATTACGGAATTAAAAAAAATATAGGCAGTTCTGAAGAATTAATCCATAAAGTTATTTCCACAACTTTGACTATGTAACTTTAGCAAGATTAGCAGTTTTATTTACTTCTTGATTCTGTAAATCATCAAGAAATTCCTTAGAGAGTCTTAATTCTCTAGTTTCTTTTTCTTTTATATCATTTATATAATATACTAGAGAGGCATTTATTCTGAAAATACAAAAAAGTGATTATATATTAAATCCTTAAAAAACTGGTGTACAACTCATGATACTCATTGTGCGTACACTGTTATAAGCATGAAAAAATCTTTGGGGAAAAGTATTATGTTATTAGTTACTACTAACATTACTTGCATATGTATCAGAGGTCCATGAACTGTGAATAATTGCATTACCTGTAGTCAAGGAGGCGCTCCATCAAACGAGTAACTGATGTAACAAAAGAAACACCTGTCTCCCTCCAAGTTTCTTGTTCTATCTTTTCTAGCAGGCTGTGTGAAAGTGAACAATCAGTAAGACTTACTCAAAAATATTATTGATTGTGAATAGTTTTGAGAACACTTAAAATACCTAAACACTTCCATATAAAATCTGAACAATCATCTTACCTGGGATAAGGCCCAAACAGCTGGGTTCTGATCCACGTTGCATAAAGCAAAGACAAGGAAATGATTGAACTAAGATGATACACTATTATTATTTCATACCAAGAAAATACTGTGTCTGGTCTAGAGATTGCATTTACACTACTGCTACTCGTGAATGTTACTCTGGGTAGTTTGCATACATTTGCAGACATACAAACATATATTTCCTTTATTGTAGAAATAATGTACTGCTGAGAAAAAGCAGGGATCATATTATGAGATTGCTTTCATCAGGCTGATTTCTGCCTCCCCCCCGCCCCCCACGCCCAGTGATACTGTTGGTGCTCAAATTAGAAAGTGAGCATTAGTATTGTGATGATGTTATCATTCAGTTGAGTCCAACTCTTGGGCTTGGTCTCTCCACATCTTCGGATCTTGCACTATTTCTTTCAGGTTTTTCTATGCTCTGCCTAGTGTCAGCTTTAATAGTGTCCACCACCATATTCTTTAACAGCCTGGTTTCCTTTTACACATTATTATTAATGGGAGATAAAGGAAAACTCAACATTCCTCTGCTTGGTTCTTTTCTAAAATTACAAGTTATATGTCTTCTCTCCTTAAAAAGATACAAAGTTCTTTTTCATAATATTCAGTATTATAAACAATGGAGCAACTGAAAATACTGAATGGAAATATAGTTCAATTCAGTGCTTCTAGTATAGCAATAGCACTTAGACTTATATACCGCTTCACAGTGCTTTACAGCCCTCTCTAAGCGGTTTACGGAGTCAGCATATTGTCCCCAACAATCTGGGTCCTCATTTTACTGACCTTGATTGAAGGCTGAGTCAACCTTGAGCCAGTGAAATTCAAACTGCCAAATTACTGGCAGCCAGGAATCAACAGAAGTAGCCAGCAGTAATGCATTCTAACTACTATGCCACCAGGGCTCAATATAATATTTTATTTTTCAATAATGTAAGTTCTATAACATCTATATATTGTTTGTGTATTTAAATTGTGAAATAGTGGCTATGAAGTGGCTATGACTACAAGAATAACCTGACCTGACATTTTCTGCAGGTAAGGATGGCTTCGGTAAAAATATTTTTAAAAATCTGAGCTTTCAGAAGTGAACTCTTCAATTTAATTAATTTGGTTCAGAGAATTAATAACATTTTATATCTTAATCATTTAAGTTTGTGTTATCTATGACACTAATATTGAAACACTGCTGAAATTTAATATTTTAATATTGATTTTAAAATGTTAATATTTAATCGTGTAAAGGCATCTCAGTTAAATTGTAAATCATCTGAAAATCAAACTCCTTTGTATGGTCTTTTGACAAGTTCTGAATGATCAGGAAAGAATTTAGGTTGTCAAAGCAATGTAATGAATATTTTAATAGTTAGTGCTTTAATTCAGGGGTCCCCAACCCCCGGTCCGTGGACCAATGCTGGGCCGCAGCATGCTGGCAACCAGTCCATAGAAACAAGGAAAGCCCCATCCACAGAATGCAGGCAGCACACAAAGCCATGCCCCCTCCTGTCCGCGGAAAAAACTTTCTCCACATAACCGGTCCCTGGTGCCCCAAAGGTTGGGGACCTCTGCTTTAATTCATGTCTTAATTTTGGAACAATGCCAGTTTCTTTTCAGAATTCATGGTGTGCTTATTTTAAAAATTAATAACAACAGAGATCTTATGGTAATTCAGAGCTGTTTGCCTAACCTCATTTTTCGTGTCATGTACTTTCATTGACACTCCAAACTATATTTGTGCAATCTTAATGAAGCTCATGTATTTCACAAATAATTTAGTAAATCCTGTTGAAGATAAAGATTATAAGAAGATACTCAATATGCACTGTCTGAGACACTGAAAGGATAATTATTGGGGAACAGCAGGCAAGACTTCTTCCCTACTCCCGTACTCATTTTGTCAAAACATAGGGATATCTCCAATTGTAAAATGGCATCTCAAAACAGAAAGTAAAGAAAAAAACAGAAATCAAAACATCCTTTCGGAAAAATGAAGGCATTCAATTTTCTGCAATTATTAAATAAAATGGATATGCTACTTTATATTGAAGTTTTTGTTGTACTTTTTATGAAACCAGAGGGCCATTCATTCTGATGTATTATTCATTTCTAAGAACAGTTCTTATGTTTAGATCATCCTTCCAATCACTTTTATATAGATATGTAAAGTTTTAATAATGCTAAACATAAGACTTACAGCAGACTGAAAAGTTCCCTGTAATTTTCATCTCCTTTCCCCTCTGATACCAAACTGTCCAGCTTATCAATCAATTCTGCCTCCACCTGGATAAAAAAAAAAAGAATTTGTAAGAGTAGCTTAGTTTGTAAACTTTAAATATAAAGAAGGATGTGAAAATGATATTTCATGATATTTCTCCTACTCTGCATGAAGATTATTTTATGGCAATATGGATGATTTCTGTTTCTTAATATAAAGAGCTCCAAAAGGTTTTATGAAAAATAATATACCTCATTTGTCTGAGCAGCAAGCACTGTCACAATTTTTTTGACTGGACAATGGCCTTTTTTCATTTTCCAAATATCACTACTCATTCTTATTTATGCATTTAGTGTAGAATAAACAACTTTCTAGAAAATCAGTGTATTATTTAAAATGTAAAGCAAAACCATTCTCCAAGACTGCTAATTAAAGTTACTTGCTAATTAAAGTTGATCAAAAATAATTAGTTCTTCATAATAATTCCTTAGCTATGTAATTGCATTTCCAAGACTTTTAAAAATATTAGTCTAGTTATATAGTTAAATCTTGTCTGAGCTTTTCTAAACACACATTTTCTTCCACATATATTCCACATGTATTATGCATCTATTGAGAAACTGGTCATTAAATAAAACTCATTTTTCCCTGAATAAATATGGTGTTCTATTAATAGACAATTCACAAGAAAAAAATAGCTCTTTTTGTTGCACAGATATTTACTAGACACTCATTAATAGCATTATAAGACTATCAAGCACGCCATCTTCAATATCCTTTATTGCTTTACCAATGGTTTTTTTTGCCATTTCTCTTATTTCATTGCTTTTCCAATAATGCAAGTTGTGTGTATGTAATAACATTTTTAAAAAGAAGATTTTGTTGCTTTCAGTTGGACAGCCTTGTTTTTCTCTAGTGCATGGGGAAGATTTATGTCTTGCCTATAAGATCTGATGGATGGCTAGAAAAACTCTGCTATTTTCCTTATTACACTTTAATTTGTACTGCACTTCAGTTTTCTTATAACAAACCGGTAGATGCAATAGCTTTAGTCATGGCTTGGAATGTGTTACATTTTTGCTTTTATATAGCTCTTAAAACCAAACATTTCTAAGGTTTGAAGAAAAAACATATTACATATTTGCGAAAGACTATAACAAGACAGACTGCACAAAGTAATCATCAGCAATATTTGTGTAGATAGGTTCTGTGGCCAGTGGTGGGATTCAGCCAGTTCGCACCAGTTCGATAGAACCAGTAGCTAATTTTTTGTTGCCCAGCCCCAGAATGGACCTCCGGAAGTGGCAACCACATAGAGAACCAGTTGTTCACATATCTGAATCCCACCACTATCTGTGACTATACACAAATGTGATATTTTGGGGAGAAAGCTGCCATTTCTCATATATTCAATGTATATCATAGCCAAACCAATATGATCCACTTTTCTGTGACCAACAATTAGTTTAGCTGACCGTGGGAATGTGGTAGATATAGTATATCTTAACTTCAGCAAAGCATTCAGTAAAGATTCCAATGATATACTGGTAGAGAACAAGACAAAATGTGGGCTGGATTATACTATAATTAGTATAGTAGACTGAACAATCATATCTATTAGGTATATGTCAATAGCTCTATTAGATATATGTCAACAGCTCAACATCAAGTTGGAAGTGTTAATTGGTACATCAGAATTCCATTCTAAGCCCTATGCTGTTGAATAAATGACTTAGAAAAGAGAATTAAAAAATAAGGTTATAAAATATGGTTAGTCGATATAAAAGTAGCAGAGATAGCACATATCTTAGAGGACAATATTAACATTCAGGAAGACCTTGACAAGCTAAAACAATCAAGATAAATGTTGGTGGAGAAAAATCCTATATTTGGATAGAATAAATTAAATGTTTGGGTGAAGGAACCATACTGAGTAGCAGATGTCCTGGTGAATCAAAAATTAAATGTGAGCAAACATATGATGCAGCTGTGAAAAAAGCAAATGCAATCCTATATAAGTATAAGATCAGAGAAACAATCGTTCCTCCTTATTCTGTGTTGGTCACATCACACTTAGAAAATTGCCTTCAGTTCTTGGCATCTGATTTTAAGAAAGAAATGGCAAACTGCAACATGTCTGGAAGACAACAACCAACCTGATATGAAATGGTTGGATGCATTGGACATGTTTAGCCTGGAGAATAAATTATTGTGTGGAAACACAATAGTGGCCTTCAGAAATTGTCTGAATTGTCATGTAGAAAAAGGAACAGAATTGTTCAGAGTTGTTCCAGCAGACTGGGCAAGAAATCATGGATTTAAATCATAAGGAAACAGATTTCACTTGAACATCAGAAAATATTTCTTAATGCTGTTAGCTTTTCAACCATAAATTGTCTTGTGAAATGGTAGCCTTTCCATCTTAGGTTATATTTAAAAATTAAATTTAAAATTTAAAAGATATTCAAAATTTAAGTTTACAAGGTAAGTTTATATTTAAGTTATACAAAATATGATCTGTTCTCCATCCAAGTCCTAAAATTAAAGAAAACACAATTAAGCAAATGAGTCAAAAACATTATACTTGTTCATTATTGAGGAGAATAACCCAAAGTTGCATTTTTGTGTGGGGCAAAATTATGTGAACCTCTGCTTTCACTAACTGGCATGGACTGTTGGGCAGCAATAACTGCAACTACATGTTTCTGATAATTGTTGACCAGTCCTGTGCATCAGCATGGACAAATTTTAGCCTACTCATCCTTAAAAAAAATGACTTGGTGGCTGTTTTAATTTGAAAATGTAGTAATTATGTAGTTACAGAACTGACTTGTAATAATTATAGGTATATATTCTGTCTAATCTTTGATTGTCAGTTGCAAAGGAACTGTGTGGTGTAGGACCTGTCCAGTCCGTCAATAGTTTCAATAATCATTGGGCATTCTAGGCCTTGAGTAGGCAACTTACGTTTCTGTACTGTTTCTGTATAAATAAAATTAGTAGTTGTCCCATAGTTTACAAGCGCTGAAAGCCTGGAATCTAAGGTAATAATAGCAGGAGTAATTAAGAAAGTTTGCCTGTTCTTATCTGCCTGAGCTCTACTCAAATAATGGATGGCCCCTCTTCAGATCTCTGGGGATGGGAGCTGGCAAATTTGCCTCAAGGTACTGTCTGTGACTGAGCTGGACATTTGATGTCTTCATGCTCCATATATTTAAAGTTCTGCATCTTATTGTATTGTCTTTTTCAATGTCATGGATCATCTAGCTGCTCTTATTTGTGTGGGTTCTCCCACTATGGATTCCGAAGAGGAATCCAAGAGTGGTATCCCTAAAGTGTCTCTTAAGTATAGAAGAAATCTTAATAGTGGTTCTGCACTGAACTGTTCCCCTCAGTGAACAGTATTGCCTGTTTGGCTGCTGTTTCCTTCAGCAAGCTTAGCACCAAGTTACCTTGGTGTGATCAATAGGAAACTCCAGTAATCTCCTTGCCATAAACATTTCACAATGAGCAGCAAAACTACAGAATTGATCCTGTTCTCTCCAAAAGTCTCTGGTAAGCTCCCATGAGATATTTTGATGTTTTATTGTACACTGCTCAGAGGAAGATGGGCAGTTCAGAAATGTGAAAAACAAAAAAACATTTTTATTTTTTTTTGCCACACATATATTTAGCTTTGGATCATTTTCCTCAATAAATCAATTAACAAAAATAATGTTTTTGACTCATTTGTTTAACTGAATTCTCTTTATCTAGTTTTAGGCCTTGGGTGGAGAACAGATCATATTTCAGGTCATATATATGCAATTCAATAGGATTCACAAAAGTTTAAACATAACTATGCATGATCCCCTTCATTCCTCCCAATATTATATTCTATGATTCTAGAAGTACTACTATCTATTCTCTTCAGTTTGTTTATCAATATAGTGTATAGAAATATATGAAAATAACAAGAATATGAGAAAGGAAGCAACTAGTTGAGTGAATAGAAAATTACTATTTAAAGTATCAAAGTTACATATATACAACTTACCTTTTCTCTTGTTCTCTGTGCATCACTTACATGGATAAATAATGAACTTATTTGTGGAGGACAGATATAAATTAAAGCAGAGAAGACAAGGCAGAACATCACGATCAATGCCATTATCACAGGTTTAGATAATTATGGCATATGAAAATTTGATGACTCGTCCTGCACATATTAAAAAGAGTGACTCTATTGAAAAATGCTAGAGAAATCACCATTATTCTAGTATTCTAGTCCCTAATGGAAGATGATTTCAGTTCAGTGGTATTTCACAATCAATGAGCAAACTTTATGAACTTGTGAACAGCGTCTTGTGGACAGAGACAAAAATAGGATACAAAATTCTAAAGTCCATCTGATTTTCAAGAAATGTAAAGAAAGTTTAAGAGGCTTAATCAGGTTTGAAAGGAACACAGTACATCAAAGTGTGAACACAGCTTAAGGGCATAATGTTTCAGTGTAGACAAGTATTTGTGTATGAGTGAGTGAAATGTATGACCATTAGCAAGTGAGATAACAAAATTAATTAGCACTATATGTGGAAACAGTTTGTGTGAAAAAGTGTTTCTTAATGGAAAAACAAACAGAAATCTAAAAAGAAAGTAATTAGTCTAAAATTCAATAGGTGCCAACATGGATTTTGAAAGCACAGGTTCCAAATATGCATTGCTACTTGAAAGTAGAGGATGGAAACTGGTATGTTCCATAGTTAATTTTCTCAAATATAAATATTTTTAAAAAGAATACAGTATATTACAGAGGAATGATATCCAGAAATCCCAATAAAATAACCTGGGACTGAGAAAGCTTTCAAAGTCAGGAATATTTTTTTAAAAAAAGCTGCTCACAAATAAATAAAACAAAGAATGCACAAAGCATAACTCAAAAAAAAAATCATTTTAAAGGTATGCAGAACTTTCAGAAAGGTTTTCAAGAAACCTGAATCACATTTGTTGCAGACATGGACTCAAAGAATAATTCAGTGCTGCGAGTACCAGAGCAAACCAACTAAGAAAGGATACCGATTCTTCTCTTGTCCTGGGATAGAAGGTCAGACATTTTTAAAGGAGACAAAAGTTCCTATATGGATGAATGGTTTCAAATTTATACTGAATTATAACCTGAAAGAAAACTTTTACAAAATGATATATTGCTGGTATCTAATGCCTGACAAAGATATTTCTGTTGGAAATATAATTGTAAAGAAGGTGCTTTTTATTATCTTTGGTGGACTTGTGATAAAGCGAAAAAATATTGGGGCCAGATTCAAGCTTTGATTCAGAAGAGCCTTAAAACAAATATAAAACTGAAGCCAGAAGTTTTTCTTCTGAGACTATTGGACAAGGATCTTGAAAAATTTGGAACTTTGTTATTATGTATGTTGATTGCAGCGAGCATTCTGTATGCGCAAAAGTGGGAAAATATGTCAATTCCTACAATAGAAGAACAGATGGAAAAAGTGGTGGAGCTAACAGAGATGGAAAAAATTAACTGTTTTAATTAAAGACAAGAATCCATCTAGTTTTGTTTCTAATTAAAAACCTCTTCTACACTTATGGCTCAGAAGAGAAAAAAATTGAAATTTTGACTTTCTGTTTTGCTGATTAGTTTGTTGTTAGAGAAATGGGATAGAACTCACTAAATGTGCAGAAGTAAAAAGCTGAGATTGCCACTTTATTTTGTATTTTTCTGCACCCAAAAAATTGGAAGTACTATTTTTTTCTTTCCTTTCTTTTTTTACCTACACTCCTTTCCCCCTTCTTTTTCCTCTATTTTCCTACTCTCTTTATTTTTATTTGTATAATATAAATATAAATTATATATTTTTGAAAAAAAAAGTTCATATGACCACCTGGAACAATGTTGGAAATCAAGCCTGGCATGGCCATCACAGACAGTGAATATGCAGTCTGCTTTGCATGTTTGCATAGGAAAGCTACATTTATGACCAAGGAAATTGGAGAGAAGATCTAGAAGATCTGAAAATCCCACTTACTTATATCTGTTACGATTATGGAAGGTTGCAGGAGGAAAAAATGGTCCTGCATTTTTAAGCTTGAGAGGAAAAGACAAGCTCAAAAATTAGAGTACAAAAATAAAAATACAAAAGTTTAACAGATGAAAACCAACGCTGAACCTAGGAAGTGAGAGAAAGCAAGGTGAACAGAACTTAAAGAATACATTTTTGTTTGGTTTGAAGTCACAAACCAAACTCACCGACAGCAGTATGCTGTGTCACTGTATGCACCTGAGATCTAGGATCTGATATCCACATCTAACTTCAGAACTGTGAAATATTTCTTGAAGGAATGCATTATTTTATGGCACCTTTATTCAAAACTGGAAATCTCAGTTTCTTGAGATGGCAAGGAATTGCTACCAGAAAATACCAAGAGGAAAAAATGTATTAAATTATGTGAGATATAAGTGTTTGATAATGAACACTTAGAATGAAAGAGTTCATTTGTGGTTAATTGGTTCCACTATTGAACTGCTTGTTAGGACACCTTTTAAAACTTTTAACTGAAATTAACTTTCTGTCATTTAAATCCATTATTCTAGCAGTCCCCAACCTTTGTGGCTTGGCAGCCCAGCTGAGGGAGGGAGAGAGGAACCGGGCTATGCAAGTAATGGGGTGGCAAGTGTGCATACAGACCTACCACAGCTCCACTCACAAAAGAGAGAAGAGAAGCCTTTGGGGAGTGGTTTCGCGTTCCTTCAGGCTTCTCCACGCCAAAAACTTTTGCAAAGGGATGGAAGGCCTGAAGCAGCGCAAGATCACTCCCCCCAAAGTCTTTCATCCATTTGCAAAAGCTTTTGGCATGGAGAAAAGAAGTCTTTTGGGGGGTGGGGTGCAGTCTTGTGCTCCTTCAGACTCACCAAGGCTGCCTGATGCTCCAAAACCGGATTAGGGGGTCCTGTGCAGGGAGCCTCGGTGAGTCAGCAAAACTGAGCAAGTCACGCTTGTCCCATCAGACTCTGCTCGCACCACTCTGCTTTTGGAGCATTGGGAGTAGGTAGCTTAGCGCCCAGCTAGAGGGGGAGAGCGAAACCAGGCTGTGTGGGGGGGCGCGGAGCGCATGCCAAGCTCCACTCATGCACAAAAGAGAAACCTTTGGAGTGCCGCTTGCACAAGTGGAGCTGCGTGCCACA
Source organism: Crotalus tigris (assembly GCF_016545835.1). Taxonomy (NCBI): domain Eukaryota; kingdom Metazoa; phylum Chordata; class Lepidosauria; order Squamata; family Viperidae; genus Crotalus; species Crotalus tigris. The sequence goes on from NW_024096505.1 coordinate 7,326,411, forward strand.
CTGGCCCGTCTTGCACAGCCCAGTTCCAAATAGGCTGTGGCCCATTGCTGGGCCACAGTCCAAGAGTTAGGGACCCCTGTATACTAGAATGAGCATGAACAGAACTTAATCTTCTATGTGACATTGTTTCAGGTATTTCAAAATGGCTATCATACCCCACCCTATACTGTCAATGACTAAAATTAACTATCACCTTCAATCTCTATATAGGACTTGGTTTCTGATCATCATCCTTTCTCTGAACCTGTTCCAATCTCATAAAATACTTTCTTAAGTATGTTGTCCCCCCAAAAGATACAGTAATCAAGGTGAGAGTGATCAAAGTAGGATAAAGTTGAATGGTTATTTCCTGTAATTTGGAAATTATATTTACATTGGTGCAGCCTGAAATTATACTTGCCTGGCTTGTAGTCACTATTTATTGGTGATTCATATTCAATTTGCAATTAGCTAATATTCTAAGATGTTTTTCATAAATACCACAGGTATCTCCTATATAGCTATATACCTAGCTTAACTGTCATGTCATCTAATCCAGACTTATAATATATAAAACATATAAAGTATATGATAGTGTGTCATATTTTGTCAAATGCTTTGCTGAAGTCAAGATAAATTGTTGTGGCACTGCTAAGGAAATGACCCAATCAAAAAGTGAGATAAGATTAGTGTGGCAAGATTTGTTCTTGACAAATCCATGCTAATGTCTGGTAACTCCAGCATTGTTTTCAACATGCTTACAGATCGGCAACTCCTTGATCTTCTCCTCGTTTTCTTGAGACTAATGTTAGACTGATGTTTAGTTTCCGAGACATTCCTTTTCCCCATTTAAAGACAGGAATGTTTGCTTTTCTCCATTGATATGGTACTTTACCAATTCACCAAATCTCCTAGAGATTTAAACTTATTCAAAGTAAAGAGGCATTAGTCTCAGTTTTCAATCCTGACCCTTTGCCCTGATATTCAGAAATTTCCTGGTGCAACACATTCTTCTATGATGAAGAAGATGGAACTAAAATCAAATTTGAGTAGCCTTGCCTATTACATGTTTGAATGTTGATGCCTTTATTTGGAATCTGGTTTGATTTTTTTTTAATATTCTGAGAAATAATGTCCTTTGTTATTCTTAAATTCCTTCATTAACCTTTTGCTGATTCTGAGCTTTCACTTTTCTGATTCCAGCTCTGCATATTTGGACTATCATTCTGTGTGCTTTCTTTCTGATCTGCCATTTTTCATTTTCTAAGAACAATATGCTATAGTTACTTTCAAATATTCAGTAAGCTTTCTGCATAGCCATACTGGTTATCCTGGCTGTCTTCCATTTGGTTTCTTCTAACTGGAATTTTTGTAACTGCTTTAAATAACTTCTTCATTCCTGGAGCTTCTTTCCCCATCAGCATTTCCTGTCATGGTACTGTATGTGCCACGCTCTCAGTTATTAAAATACTATACATTTTCTTAAATCTGGGGTATATGTTAGACAATGCTCGGTTTTCCATTTCCTTCAAATCAAGAATTTGGAGCTCCAACATTACACGGTAACTTTTCCCCCAATATTCCTGTTACTTCCACCTCCTCAACAAGGATTTCCAAATACTTGGTTAAGTGATTGGCTTAATTTAACAAATATGGATATTCTTTTTTTGGAACGTTGGGATCTAATATATGGTTGGCATGCATATTTAATTTTTAATAAGAAAGTTGATCGGACTTTTAAATCACATATTTTGAGGAATGCCTTACTTCGTGTTTGGAAGAAGTATTATTATAGATTAAATTATAAAATACCTATCTGGGGGATTCCCAGACATGCAATTGAGGGAACGTCTAAGGGGACAAATTTTGACAAAATTTCGTATAAAGAATTGTTAATTCGTTCTGGTTCGAATTGGCATTTGAAATCCCTAGATGTACTAAGGTAGCAAAATATTCTACAGTCATGGTTTCAATATTTACAAATAATGGATAGATGGACTGTAGACAAGAAAGAGGGAATAACACTAGAAGATAGACAATTGGTTATTCAGACTAAAAACCAAAGTCCGGCTCATATAAAAAGAATATACAATGTTTTATTAGAGTTAGATTAGGAAACAAAATTGGTTAAAGACTGTATGATTAAATGGGCTCAGAATATACAGGAGCCGATCTCATTGGATTTATGGGAGACAATTTGGATAAGAAATGTTAAATTTACACAAGCTCAAAATTTGAGAGAAAATTTTTATAAAATGTTTTATAGATGGCACTTAGATCCTAAAAAATTATCTTGTATGTATTCCAATATACAGCCCAAATGTTGGAGATGTGGCAATAATGATGCGACATACTTTCATATTTGGTGGAATTGTAAAAAAGTAAAGGCTTTTTGGATTATGATTTGGTGGAACATTCAAAAGATTTTTAGAAAAAAGATAAAGTTTACTCCTCAACTATTTTTACTTGGTATTTTTGTTGACTTAAATGAAAAAGAAACTACTTTGATGTTGAATTTATTAACTGCAGCAAGGTTACTAGTAGGTTTATATTGGAAGAAAGATTCCTTGCCTACTTTAGAAGAATGGATATTTAAAGTATCTAGTTTTGCAGAAATGGCAAAAATTTCTGCTTATTTAAAGGATCATACACAAGAAAGATATATTATTGTATGGGGAAGGTGGATAGATTATATTCAGAAAAAGTATGGAATTAAAAAGTTTCATTTATTTTATGAATGAATTTTAAATATTATAGAGAATTGTTTTATAGGTTATGGAGTTAAAGGTTAATTATGATATTTTTTTTCCTTTTTTTCTTTTCTTTTTTTTCTTTTTTCTTAATTATTATATATTTTTTTTATTATTAACCCTGTATTCTGCTCTGGGAAGTGAAGGGAGGGGGGTTGGGGGTGGGAGGGAGGGTGGGGGGGTTGTTTGTTTCTTTTTTCTTTTTGTTTGTTTGTTTTTTCTTCTACTTTAAAATTTTATTGTATTTTTATAAATGATTGTATGTTTAAAAAATAAAAAATTTTTAATAAAAAAAAAGGATTTCCAAATGATTAAAATCTAATCAAAGATATCTGATCTTGTGTCCGTGTCTACTCTTTGAAAGAAAATATTGCCAACAATAACAACAATAATAATAATAAGCCAGGCATTTTCTGAAAAAAATCATGTAACACAATGATTTCTCCCCTGATATTAATGACAGTTTGCTTTTGGAAAATATTATCTGCATTTTTTTCTCTGGTTTGGAGGGAAACAGTAGAAAATAATGCTATCTTGATTTTTTCCTCAATTTATTTTAACTGAAATGATCTCAACAGCATTGCCAGTCTCTGAATAAGAATAATTTTCTTTTGCTTCTGTTCCTTTTGAACGTATTATCTCTTTTGGTTACCATATTCCAGTCATGCATATCATCCCATCAGGTCTCCGTTACACCTATTAAATTATATTTGTCTTTCTGTACCAGGAATGTAACTGCAAGAACATTATTTCTAATATATTAGTGTATTATACACAATGAAGGCCATGACCTCTATCACTCCATCTTTTTTCTGATTTTCTTTTCTTTCTTGCAAATTTTCTTTCAAATGATTTAAGAGGATTGACGTATGTTTATCAGTTTGTATGAAGTACAGCCCACATGCCAGTAATTCCATTATTTAAATAAATCAGACTGTGGCTCCAGAAACTAAATTTCTTCATTCATATGGCACCATTCATATACTAGATGTTGACGTCTAAGATTTCTGGTTCTCTTCCATAGACCAGGATGAAAATACAATCTGATCTTCCAGTTTCTTGAGATTCCTTCTGAGTTTTTCAAAGTTCTTAGAAATATGGTTATAGCTGCTCTTTGAAGTATAATTTGTTCCCACATGTGCTGGTGAAAGACGATAATTATTTTGGCATTACATCTTTCCATTTTGCTGTTGCTAGATAGCATACTTCACGAGGCATTGATCAGCATACATTTGCTTTAGTTTCTTTTAAAGATGAACTATTAAATTGCAATGAATCTTTTTTGTTTTTTACAATGTACAGTTGCATACCTTTCAGAAGGATCGATCATCCATTCTCCTGCTCTGCAGCATCTCTTTTTTACTCCTGAATGCTCAAAAGTTTTTCATCTGCAGGCCAAAAAACTAAACTGCAGCTCTATCACCTGTCTTATGTTTCTTATTGATACCCTCACCCACTGTATTTGCTCGTCTGCTTGCTTATGGGGAATACTCTATTATCAACTTTTGTTCTAGAGCCTCATTTAGTCGAACCAACACATCACCATCCTTTTTCATTGGCTGCAAATTTGCCTTTTGATGCTCTAATCTTTTTCTTCTGCTGCTGTAAATATATGCCAGAGTGTTTTTAGGTAAGAATACAAATATACTATTAACATTTCAGGTTACAGCTGCAGATTTCTGTCCAGTCAACTTTACATTTAACATTTTATTTTTTCTTGACGTTTCTTTACTTTTTTTCTTGTTTCTTTCTCAGGCTCTATTCTTTTTTGTTTCATTCTCAGGCTCCCAATTTACACTGTTCACTTATATACAAAAAAAGTTAGGGATTTCTATTTCAGCTGCATATTAATTTTTTCTATTCATTTACTTAGTGAACTCCTTATCAGGCTGCCATACAGATTCTACTAACTCAGAAAAAGGAAGCACTTACCCACAATGAGCAACTCTCAGGACATCCCCCAGTACACTCAACAATTCAAGAGATCCCACATCTCAGCACACAAAGCATCCTGGTCCCTATTCTCTTTTCCTCTCTGTTGAACTATCCAGGGAAACTCCTGTAAGTCTTCCTTATCAGCTCACTTAGATATGTACTTGCCTGGCATAATATGGGTCACTGATATGCAAAATACCATAGTCTGTGATTGAAATGAATGAGAATCTTATTTTTGGGATGGGACTACATCATAATAAAAAATATTGCTTACAACTCTGTTGATTTGCTGTGGGAAGCCCTCTTGAATTTTGAGGAGGCAAAAGAAGACTTCAAGCCCTGCAGGTAGAAAAATAAGATGACTCTGATGTGAAGACTGACCAAACTCTTTTGGCATCTGGAAACTAGAACCAGAATATACATAGGAATTCTGTGGTTGAATTGAAAAGCTCATCTTCTATCTTGTAGTTCTTAGTTTCTTTACTCTATTCAACACATCACTATCGAAGTATGTGTATTAACCAAGACTCCTTCATTAAAAGAAAGGTTTTCCATTTTGAAATGTATCCTTTGGGACAGACTTGCTAGTTTGTGCTAAACATAAGGATAGAAGGCTATTGATCTAGCCAAGTCACCACAGCACAGCATGTATAATCCTTTGAAAAATAAATGCTTTCCATCTCAAAAGAAACTTGAGAAATCACTGGTAATGTAATATACAAGCTTCACAGTTAGCACTAGAAAATTCCAAAGAAGCTGAGAAGTAATGTTTCTTTTACCTAGCTCTCTTTTTTCAGTTGATGCTGAAAGTTTCTGGCTAGAATTTCCTGGAGAAGTCTCAACAATAACTGAAGCTAGCACTTGAGATAGAAAAATCTACAGCTCTATACATTATTAAGGGGTTTCCAATTTCTTGAATACTGGTATTGTAGGTGATGGTTTCTATGGCTGGAGCAGGTTGTTGCTTGACTTCCAGTTAAAAGGAACGAACCATTTGAAATAGTTACTGTGAATATTTTTTCTTCTTTTGAAAAAAACAGGTTTCCAATAATGCATTATCAAGAAGAAAGCATAACAGTTCAGAAGCAAAAATGGAAGCAGATTCTAATGTGCTACCCATCCCTCTAGCACATAGTGTATTCCATTTTTTTGGCAGACAATGCCACAAAAACAGGAATATAATTCAGATTAATATATGAAATGGGAGCAAGGAAGAAAATCCTGGGAGTTAGGAAGATGAGAGATATTTGAAGGCACAGGAACAAAAATTTGAGCAAAACTGAGAAAGTTGCTTATAGTACAAGTGAAAGTTGTTCCTGGCAAAGGTACATGTGGGAATATAAGTACAGTAAAAAAAATGACATTCCTAGCAGCAGCTGAGAGAAGATAGGAAATGGAGGGAAGGGAAAGTACTAGAAAGTATGGGGAACAAGTGGGCTGGTAGGATATGCTATGTTGGGAGGCTATCCTTACTGCAGTAAGGAAGCCTTGCAATTAAGGAACAAATGCACAGGCCAGGAAATCAGTGGTAGCTATGGAGAGGGAGGAAAACAAAGTGCTTGAAAGATTGTGCATAGGCTGTCTGGTGGGATATGTTGATCTGGGACTTTGGTGCACTTAAGGGAAAGCAGTGAGGAATAATGCTGTGGTGATTCAGAAAAAGCAGAGAAGGAACTGCTAAGAAGATTGGGATGGGCAGCCTGGTGGAATATGACATCCTGAGATATCTGTGAGAGCATGGTAGGAAAGAGCCTAAAATGACTACGGAGTGGGTAGGCCAATATGATATGCTAAATGGGAAGTTGCTGAAAGGGGAGTCAAAAGAAAGGTGTCATGAACCAGCCTTGCCATTTATCCCATAAAATCACTGTAAAATTTTCCAAAATCCTTCTGAATTTTTTCATCCAAAATGTGTTTCATATTTTAATATTCTATGAAAACAAAGCCAATTCAGGATTATTCAACAAAAACCTTTGGAGTGCAATAATTTGTTGTGGATTAAAACAAAACAAATTTTCTGCTTTGTGCATAGCCCTACTTGGGAATCTGAGACTAAAAATCATAAGACTTGTGTGGCTACAATTCTGGTTTTCACTAGAGAATGTGCAGTTTGAAGGCCTCCTATAAAATGAGTTGATATCTAAGTCACAATCATTATCATACTAAGGAATTGCAATAGGGAGAAGGCTGAACTGCTTAATTCATATTTTGCATCTCTAGTTTGGCAAAAGAAAAGAGGACTGGTCCAAACTGTCATAAACTGCATTGGGTGTTGGGATAAGAAGAGAAATGTCATAATAGACAAAGAATTGGTGAAAGAAACTCTGAGTAATTTTGAATGAAGGATCTGGAACTGGGTGGATTATATTGCAGGAATTAGCACATGTAATTTCAGAACACTGATTGTAATCTTTGAAAACTGTTAAAGGATTAAAACAAAGTTTGTTCTGGAAGAAATGCCAGAAAATTGTAGAAGAGCAAATGTTGCTCCCATTTTCTTAAAAAGGAAAACATTGATTCAGGAAACTACAAATCGGTTAAGTTGACATCAGTAAGTGGGAAATTCTAGAAAAGATAATTAAACAGTGGCTTTGCAGGCACCTAGAGAAGAACAAAATGATTATTAGAAGCCAGCATGGTTTTGTCAAAACTAGGTCATACCAGACAAATCTTACTACATTTTTTTGATGAAGTGATTAATTTAGTAGACCAGGAAAATGCTGTGAATATAGTGTACTTATTTCCAATATGATATTTGATAATGTTGACCATATGCTTTTCCTTGATAAAATAGAATAATGTGGGATGGATAATCTCTCTAGCACAGGGGTTCCCAACTGGGGGTGCGAGACGATATTCCAGGGGGTGCGAAAACTTGGCTTTTCAAAATTATAGTGTATGTGCATAATTCGTTGCCATTATTTTGAATGTTTATAAGGAGTGCAAGAATACATCAGAAGTGTTCCAGGAGTACGGGGTATAGAAAAGGTTGGGAGCCACTAGTAGAAGGATTTGTAGCTGACTGAACAACCAGAGTCAGCATGTGATCCTTGACTGCTTCTATGCCAACATGGAGAGATAAGTATCCTGTGGAAGATCTTGACTATTTCAATGAGGAACTAGAAGGGGTACAAAAAAATTACAGATGATGCAAAGCTGGGGATTGCTAACACATTAGAAAACAGACTCAGTGTTCCAAAGGATTTTGACAGTTTTGAACATTGGGCCATATCCAAGAAAACACAGTTCAGTGTTGAGAAATATAGGTTCTACAGATAGGTAGGAAAAACAGATACAAGATAGGCAGCAATGGCCTAGTAATAATACTTAGGAAATGGATCAGGTAGGACTAGTAGACCACTTGAGCCAGTAATGTGATGCTGCTGCCAAAACAGTTAATTCACTCTTGGGCAACATTAATAGAACTATAGTGTCAAGATCATGAGAAGAGATAATTCTGTTCCATGCTGCATCTGTCAGATTGTACTTGGGGTATTGATTGCCTTAATACAAGGATGATGAGGAGCCAGAAAGAGTGCAAAGAATGACAAAGATGATAAGGGGCTTGGAAACTAAACTCAATGAAGAAAGCTTAAATGAACAGGCTATGTTTAGCTTTAAGAAGAAAAGATTGAAAGGAAACATAATAGCAGTCTTCAAATACTTAAAAGGGTCATCCTAGGGAAGCTAGGAGCCATGGCTCCTGAGGGTAAGACAAGAAGTAATGGGTGGATGCTTTACAGAGGAGATCCAAACTCTAAATTAACATATTCTTCACTTACAGCTATTTAACAGTAGTAGTAGCTATTTAGCTTTTGGGAGTTGTGGGTACTCTGTCACTGGAGGTTTGCAAGCAAGGCTTGGAGAGTCTTTTGTGTTGTATAATATGAGGATTCCTGCTCTGGACATAGGATTGGATCTCTTCAGTCCTATGATTCGATGAAGGTTTTCTCCTATAAGTATTCTACATAAATCAAAGCCTCCATAAATAACTTTAGTACAATTGCTTTCTGTAATGCATAAATATTTGTGTGATATACAGAGATCATAAAGAAGAATGGTTTCTCTTCCAATTTTTTCCAGAGACAGAATATATATACAAAATTTAAACTCATCTTAACAAAAATAAAAATTAAGAGACAAGGGATCCTTTTCCCTTTTTAAGATTAGAGCTTGAAAGGAGGAAGAATACAATTCACAGTCTGGATTTACTGTACAGTTGAACCAAAATTCAGAACAGCTTGTGACTGAGAAACAGTAAAATAGAGAATGGGATTGGAAAAAGTCTCACTCAAATGGAAAGAAGTTTTGCAATTGGCTGTATATTCTATACATAGTTCCTGATTTACAACCATTTGTTTAGTAACTATTCAAAGTTACATTGGTGGTGAAAAAAGTGACTTACTTCCAACCCTTTGCACTTATGATCATCACAGAGTCCCCATATATGGGTACTTGGCAGCCAGCATTTATTTATGATGTTTGTAGTATTCCAAGATCATTGAAATATGCTTAATACTTTGGGAGCAAAATGCTTATTATTTCTACTCTGTAAATGAACATTTAAGTAAGAAATAACCATTATAAGAACTGGAAAAATATTTTACCTGTTTAAAGTTGCCATTTTTTCGCTGTTCCCAGTCCATCATATCATGAAAAATGGGGATCATAATGTTGCGGACCTCTAGCTGTGGGACAAGTGTGACACCCAGAAAAGGACCGATCATTCCAGGAATAAAGTGAATTTTATGTTCCCCTGAACAACAACAACAACAAAAGAAAACAAAAACAAGCAGTTATTTACACCATTTCCTTTGCATACCATTTCCTACTCTTTTTTGTTTACTTTCACTGCTAATTGAAAATATTCTATAACTGAAGATAAGGAATGAAGTCAGATATTAATCAAGCTAGATGCTTACCATAAAGAATTAAACCAAGAAGGATAGAATAAGTTATGCCTGGAAATGTGTATGTGTATGAGCAACGATCATCTAGTGATAGTGTACAGTTCCAAAGGACAAATTATTCTCCTGTTTTATAAAAATTATTTCTATGAAGTTGTACCAATATGTGTTATAATTTGAATGTTCCTTTAACAGTGGATGAAAGATTATCCAGCACTGTGCTATTATTAGATTAATTATAAATCTTAAACTGAGTAAATCTCAGTTTATTTAAAGATTAACTTACCCAAATTCTGCCACATGCTGAAAAGCTCATATGCCATCATCACACGCATATCACCATATCTGGAATATAAACACAGATCCAAAGAAAAAAATGGAATATTGGAATTTAAAAAATAAAACAAGATTTGGCAGCATTACTATTATACTACATCTTATAAAAACAGAACCAGAGGAAAAAGCAACTACCTTACTTTCAAAACAAACACCTGAAAATGAAAATTAACTTAATATATTCTTACTTGTCCAGAATCTTTTTCTGCTTAGCTGGAGTAAATGTTTCTAGCTGCAGGCTCGGTTGATTGATAAATAAAACAGACAAGCTGAAATAAGAGTTCCAGGCCTACAAAACAGAAAAACAATGAAGCAACTAACTGAAAACTCATATACAATTTAGTCCTTTACTATATCATTAATAAATGTCAACCAACTGTTCTAAAAAGCACCAGAGATAAAAATAATGACAATGTATTTATTATGATGATATATTTATATTTTGTATATCTGCTCAGAAAACACCCAAGCCAAATGATTATAACAAATAAATACCCTCATTACATAATGATGCTAGTTTCATGGTCCATTCTGTATGTAAGTGCTGTACATATGACATGGGCATTTCTTTCACACACATCAATAAACAATGCATAGCAGATCTATTTCATAATATAATTCTATAACTGAATTTTTGAAAGTCAATTATAGAATTATTATAATAAAAATTATATAAATCCACACACAAAAGGTGAAGACTTGAGCTATTTGAGGTGAGGAATCCCATATATATTACTCTACAGAGACTATGATGTCAAGAATTTTTGAATTTTTATAAACAAAATTTCTAAACTAAAAAAATTTATATTGCAATTTTTTACACCATTACCTGGGAGTTGATTCACTAAACTCACTGAGATTTACCTCTGAATTTTTTTCCTTCCTTTCAATTTTGTCCCCATTCTCTGAGACTGCCTAGACAGGTTTTCTTGGCAAGGTTTTTCAGAAGTGGTCTTGCCATTGCCTATTTCCTCAGGCAGTGATGGCGAACCTTTTAGAGACTGAGTGCCCAAATCGCAACCCAAAACCCACTTATTTATCACAAAGTGCCAGGGCCGCATCAGCATTGTGGTGTCCTCATGGGGGGGCAGGGAGGCACCTCTGAGTGCCGCTTCTGGCACGCAAAAACCAGGGGCGCAAAAATGGGCCACCGTGTTGCAAGGCACAAAAATGGCCATGCCGTGGGGTGCAGATACAAGGCACTGCATCATGCAAGAACGGGGCAGGGCTAGTGAGTACCACGCAGGCACTAGCCCTGCTCCATTTGCAGCACGTGCGTGCTCACAGCCCCGTGCACGCATGCATGCATGTAAAATGCTTCCCCCTCCCTTTTCTTCCAGTCCACCAACCAACAATGGTTGGTGACCTCTGCTCTACCACTCTACTTGAGTTGCTAGTTGGCCGCTTCACCTCCTTTGTGCTGGGCGGGGCTCCTCCTCCAGGCAGCAGTGGTGGCCTGATGCACCTGCTGCTGGTGGCGGTGGAGCGTGTGCCAACAGAGAGGGCTCTGAGTGCCGCCTCTGGCACACGTGCCATAGGTTCATCACCACTCTCCTAGGGCTAAGAGAAAGTGAATAGTCCACGGTCACCCAGCTAGCTTTATGTCCAAGACGGAACTACAACATGATCTCTTGGTTTCTAGCCTGGTGCCTTAACCACTGCACCAAAATGTCTCTCTGAATAGACCAGTGGTTCTCAACCTGTGGGTCGCAACCCCTTTGGGGGTCGAACGACCCTTTCACAGGGGTCACCTAAGACCATCAGAAAACACATATTTCCTATGGTCTTAGGAACTGAGACACCGCTCCTGTATCCATCTCCGCACGGCTTCGAGCTGGGGGCTGTTGCAGCACCGGATTCATTTCCACTGAGCATCTCCTTAAGGGAGGCTGCGCTGCTTCGTGGCTTTCCACAGAGGAGGCTGAACTAAGCTCTGCCGGTGCTGTCACCCTCTTGGCTCTCTCTCTCTCTCTCTCTCTCTCTCCTCGCCGGCGACCGTCGGAAGTGAGGCAAGGACAGGCAAGGCGCTCTGAGCCCCAGGCATGGCGGGTGAGTGGGTGGCGTTGGTGTGCGCTTGGAGAACCCTTAGGGTTGGGGGTCACCACAACTTGAGGAACTGTATTAAAGGGTCGCGGCATTAGGAAGGTTGAGAACCACTGGAATAGACACACATAATTAATTGCCTGTGCTGCTTAGCAACAAAAATTCTGGCACTTCTGGTAGGCATTGTTAAGTGAATTGTTGTAAGTAATTAAATGAGGATATTACATAATCACAATCTGCAGTCTCCTGCTACCTTTTCCACTAATTTTGCTTGTAGGAAGCTGGTAAAGAATGTGACAAATGTGGATAGTATGAGCACAGGGATACTGGGATGGCTGTAAGTACAAGGACCAATTATACGTATGTTCATTCAGTGCTGTCATACATTTGAATAATCACTGAATGAGTGGTCATTAAATGAGGACCATCTGCATTCTTTTATTTTTTTTCTATTTTAAAGTTCTGGACACTCTTGGAGAACTTCAGTACAAATGCTTTACGAGTTGTCATTTAATACCCCAAAAAATACAATGTTGACAATTTAATAGTATAAATAAATTTTTAAAATACCTTAAAATCAAAATCTGTTTCCGTGAAATTCTTATGTAGTGCTGCAGACAGATACTGCACTGTTGTAACTATTACACTATAATAATGAAAGGAACAACATTATAGCACTGTTGTACAGAATATACAGAATATTTCAATCTAAATTTAGTGAAAATCATGTTCTTTTATATTAATTCACAAAATAATGCTTAATATACAATTTTAAAAATTGCCAGTCCATTGGATCATGAACATGAAGGTAACCACAAACACTCCAATCTAAACATTTGCCCTGTGGAAAGCTAATACACAAATAGATTCCAATTCCAATACATTATTGAAAAATCTAGCCAATTAAAATTATTCCATGTCTTAGACAGCCTAAAAACACACTGAACTTCTAAATTATAATTTCTGCCACATCTATTGGTTTGTTGATAGCTACTATTAAGAACTGAATTATACTGGGTTGATAATCTGGGCTTTTGTTGCTGTGGTTCAAGATATTTATTTTCATTTTTATAAACTGGTTGTGATTGTTCTAATAATAACAAAGTATTGCCACATAGGTAACTGTCTCAAACAGCCCAGATATGGAAGGTGTTGGTTAGCAAGATGGAAAATACATCCACGACACCCTAATTCTCTGTCTTGAGAAGTAACTCTTCCCATTCTGGTAGCTATAGGCATGAGAAGTTCAAGAGAAGAGGATCCACCAAATTATAATTCCAGTTTTCTGCTCCAGCCAATCTACTAATTGCAAGTCAAAGCTATGGTATGGCTATATCCACAATTCACTCATCCAGTTCTGATATCCGGTGAAGAATATGGTGGTCCAATCATCTTTCAGATATAAAAACAGCATCATAACTTGATTGACATCTAGTGGCCAGCGCTGGATACCAAAAGATCCTCTTCTAGATGAAGGAGGAAGCATGAAATTGACCTATTTGATCTCTGAATGGTCAGTCCTCATGAGTAAAATCAAAGATGGAAGGTTTTGCAGTGGGTTTGTGAGTAGAGTGACTCAGGGGCAAGAGATCCTATGTTCATTCATGGCTGTTATGCAGCCTTTATAGAAATTAGAACTTCATTTCTAAATAATGTTAGTTATCAGTTTAAAAGATATTTTCTTTCACAACTAATAAGTATTGCTCTGTGTTTTTTGCATTTTTTTCTGGGATTACAAAACTAAAAGAAGACTTAAACACTTAAAGTATGAGATTGATTTGGAAATAAACTTCCATTCGGTTATCAATGACAGACACTTGCAGATACAGAACCTTTATTATACACATTAGAAAACTACAACATTACTTTTCGATATAATGGCCATTCAATTTGAGGCATTTGTCGTAACGTCTTACAAGGTTTGAAATTCCTTCTGAAAAAAAAATCTCCCATCTGGGAATGAAGCCAACCTGTAAAAGCATCGTGAAGCACACTGTCATCATTGAAGCGGTGCGACGCAAGCCACTGTTTCATGTGCCTGAAGAGGTGGTAGTTGCTCGGCGCCAAATCTGGGCTATGGGAGGGGTGATCAAAAACATCCCAACGGAACTGCTTCAAAAGTTCTTGAGTGCATCTAGCAGTGTGCAGGTGAACATTATCGTGAACCAACACCACACCAGAAGTCAGCATGCCCCAATGCTTGCAGATATCCAGAATCGATGGACTTCACGGACCTCTTTGTCAATTTCCTGCATGAATTCATTGCTGACTACAGATGGGCAGCCACTCCTTGCCTCATCGTGCACATCAGTTCATCCATCTTTAAACATGTGACACAATTGATGTACATCTTTTTTTACATCGTGGTGACCAAAACTGGATGCAGTATTCCAAGTGTGGCCTTACCCAGGTATTGTAAAGTGGTATTAACACTTCACGTGATCTTGATTCTATCCCTTTGTTAATGCAGCCCAGCACTGTGTTGGTTTTTTTGGCAGCTGCAGCACATGCTGGCTCATATTAGGACTCCGAGATCCATCTCACAATTACTACTATTGAGCAAAGTACCACCTATACTATACCTGTACATTTGGTTTTTCTTGCCTAAATGTAGAACCTTACTTTTTTCACCACTGAATTTCATTTTGTTAGATAGCGCCCAGTGTTCAAGTCTGTCCAGATCCTCCTGTATCTTAAGCCTGTTCTGGAGTATTGGCTATTCTTGCCAGCTTGGTGTCGTCTGCAAATTTGATGAGTTCCCTATCTATCCCCTCATCCAAATCGTTGATGAAGATATTCAAAGAAAAGTTTTTCAGGGACTGACAGGGTTTTTTGGACTAGGGAGAGGAACCAAGAATGAGATTGACAAAGTATATCACAAAAATTCTCTTTTTTTGCAAGTATAAGAAATATCCCAAGGGATGTTTTAGTCCATTTTGTTAGGAAAAAGACAAGAGATCAAGTATTGTAACAGCATTTTAATATAAAATTAAAGATTGATAGTATAGATATAATTATCTTAAAAATCATTCCTATTACAATTTTACATAAAAGAAATACCCTTTTTTGACTGAGATACTAATTCAGAAGAAGATTTATTTTCACTGGGATATATTAGAAAATATTAAGTTTTACTTTTTAACAGAAAAGATTCCAAATGAATTATGCTCAAAAAGCCAAAGAAGTTTGGGAAAAATTTAAAGGGAATTTCAAAGAAATCTAAATGGAGGTTGAAGAGAAGACTGCCTTAAAAATACAACAGAGAAATTTAAAAAAAAAACATAACTGTTAATTAGGTGCTGTGGGTTTGATTTTTAAAGGAAAATCTACTTTCTTCAAAATGAAGAATAAACAAAATATCACTAAAAAAAAGAATAGGTTGTGAAATACTGTAAAGAAATTAATAGAATTTTTAAAAAAAACAATTTCCAAAAGCAGTATTGATTTAAAAATGTTCTGTCATATAAGCAAATCTTTTATCAGAGAGTATTTTACACAAAATAGTGTTAAAAGGAAGGTTCAAGTAAAAATGCAAGTTATTTTGAATGAGATAAAAAGAAAAAAGGAAAAATTAAAGATATTGCCATAAAAATCACATCAAATTAAACTTAAACAAAAAATATCAAATTAAACAAACCAATAACTATCTATGTTAACAGTAAGAGAAATAGAAATTAAGATGAACTATACTAAACAAAAGAACTGAGTTTACAAATAAACTAGGAAAATGGTTACTGTATTAATTAAGAAAACAGAAGGAAAAGAAGATGATTTTCAAATTTCAAGAGAGGAGTATTGTGTTAACAGACAATGTTATCCAAAAAATTTTCATCAGTATTATTTTAGAATAGAATAGAATAGAATAGAATAGAATAGAATAGAATAGAATAGAATAGAATAGAATAGAAGCTGGAAGGGACCTTGGAGGTCTTCTAGTCCAGCCCCCTGCTCAAGCAGGAGAACCTATATCGTCTCAGACAGGTAGATGTCCAGTCTCTTCTTAGAAATCCCACTCCATCACTGGAGTAAGCTGTTCCACTGGTTGATTGTCCTCACTGTCAGGAAATTTCTCCTTAGTTCCAGCTTGCTTCTCTCGTTGGTCAGTTTCCAACCATTGTTTCTCGTCCTTCCATCTGGTGCTTTGGTGAACAACCTGGCCCCCTCTGTCTTGTGGCAGCCCCTCAGATACTGGAACATTGCTATCATGTCTCCCCTATTTCTTCTTTCCCCTAGACTAGCCAGGCCCAAATCCCGTAGCCATTCTTCGTATGTTTTAGTTTCCAGGCCCTGAACATCTTAGTTGCTCTTTGAATTTTTTCCAAACCCTCAACATCTTTTTTGTGATATGGTGACCAAAACTAGCTGCAGTATTCTAGCTATGGTCTTACTAAGGCTTTATAAAACAGTAATATTACTTCTCGTGATCTTGATTCTATGCTTCTGTTTATACAACCCAGGATTTTGTTAGCTTTTTTATTGCTGCTGCACACTGCTGGCTTATAGTCAAGTAATCGTCCACTAGGACTCCAAGGTCCCTCTCACAGTCATTTCTTTTTGAACCAGGTCTCGCCCAATCTGTATTTGTGCCTTTATTTTTTCCTGCCTAAATGTAAGACTTTGCTTTTCTCTACAATGAAATTTATTTTGTTGGATAGGGTCCATTGTTCAAGTTGGTCAAGATCTTTTTGGATCCTGTGTTTGTCTTCTGCTAATTTGGTGTCATCTGCAAATTTGATGAGTTCCCCTCCTATTCCCTCATCTAAGTCATTGATGAAGATATTGAAGAGTACTGCGCCTAAGACGGAATTTTGTGGTACCCCACTGCTTACTTCTCTCCATGTGGATGAAGTGCCACTGAGGATACTCGCTGAGTACGGTTTGTTAGCCAGTTACAGATCCATCTGATACTGATGTCTACCTTGTCAAATGCCTGGCCCAAGTGAACCAGCTGGCTTTCACCGGAAAAGATGACTATTTTTAAAAAATTACTGAGAATCAAAGATAGATTATGGATGGACCTGTAACAATAAGGGATGTTTCTGAAGCTATAAAAAAAGATTAAACCAGATAAAGTACCAGGACTAGATGGTCTACTATAGGCATGTCAAACTCGCAACATCACATGACGTCACACAACGTATTGGGACTTTCTCCCCATTGCCGGCAATGGGGTGGATGCGGTTTCAGTGTGACACATCCGGCCTATGGGCCGGCAATTTGACATGCTTGGTCTACCAGGTTCTCATTATAAATGTTTTGAGGATGAACTTTTGCAGTCACTCCAAAATACGATGAACTCTATCTTACAGGTAGATAAGATACCAGAATCTTGGAAAGAGTATTAATATAGTATTAATATATAGTATTAATATCTAAACAGTGACAAGATTTAACATCAACAAAAAAACTATAGTCTGATATTATTGAACACTGATTATATGATATTTACAACCATTTTAGCACATAGATTGAAAATAATTCTACAAGAATTTATTCATGGAGACCAGTGTGGATTTTTTCCTACAATATAATTAAAAGATGTCAGAATGGTATTGGACATTATAGAAGAATTCCAATATGTCACCATAAATTAATGATTTATGCTTAGTTATCATTTCTCTTCTATGTGCTTCTTCAAGTAACAGCCATAAAGTATTTTTGGACACAATGTAAGTTTATATGAGGGTGAAGGTATGCAAGTGTCAGTTAAAAACCAGGATCCATGAAGCAGTCAAACTCCACAATCCCAAATCCCTAATCGTTACCCCCACTGACACCAAACAACACCAGTTCAATTGGAGCCACACTAAAATTATCAGCCATGCTATCATCCACCACGCTCGGGAGTTCATTGAAGCCTGGCACACCACAAGCAATTCCATCAACAGATCTACAACCAGCATATGAACCCCTCAGAATCCAAATCAATCAAATAACCATCCAGAGACAATACCAACCCTCAAGCCCCTCTTCCCCCCAACAATTCACCTTCCAATGACCCTGACGTGATATAATCTCCCCATCACAAGACCCATTACCAGCCTCCCACTGATGACTCACTCCTGGCCCACTAATTCATACCCTCTAACAACCTTTACCTGAAGTACCTCCCCATCACAAGCCTCTCTCTGATGACTTACACCTGGCCCATCACAAGATCTTCACTTGACACTCCCACACTTGAAGCCCTTATATAAGTGGAACACCGACACAGACAGCTGAAGATGTTACCTAATCTGGTAACGAAACATTCAAAAACCAACCCTAAAGCTCAGAGAATGAACCTTCACCCTCATCCTACACCCGAGCTACAGATATTTGCCACTATCGTAAGTTTATATCTATTCCATACTGTCAATATAACATGTCTAATAAAATGATTTTTGAAAACCTTAACTTTTTGTTTTGCTTTCTTTTTCATTCTTTACTTCTTTCTTTCTTCTAATTAAATTATTCGTTTTTATTTCTTTAATTTTTTAAATAAGGTTATCAAAAATCAGTTCTCAGTATGTTTCAATGAAGAATAAAAATGAAACATATCTAAAATGATCTATATGCTTAAAAATTTAGTGAGCTGAAAGTATTTTTAAAAAGTCATCATTTGTTTTAAAAATGTACATGATTTTAATAAAATTCAACTGTTTTAAAATGCATCAGCACTCACTTGCTAGTGAGTAATCTCATCACCATCCAATCTCGAGGAAAGACGCTCATCTTCATCAGATTTCGAAACACACAGAAAATCTTCAGAAGAAATTCCTAGTAAAAACCAAGAAAACAATGTTAAAACATTACTAGCTATGTGTTTTGAAGCAAATATGCACCTTCAGCAAGGGAAAGAAAAGTTGTAAGTTGCAAAATGGGATGAAAAATCGCTCGCAGATTTATGAAGACCTTGGCAAACTATTTTTGAAAACTCTAGGAACTTTCCAAAATTGACTCAAAATAAATAAATAAAAGATATAAAGAAGAATTTTAGAGATTATCAGAATCATCTTCAGGGCATAGCTGCTGCACACTAGTCAAAGATAAGAAAAAGTATTTTATAATAGAACCCCCTTGGAATCTACTACCTCCAGATTGCTAACCATTTTTTTTCAAAGGGAACGTGATTTATTTTTAAAAAATAAAATCCAAACTGCCTTATGATCTGTCATCTTAATAACAATGGGCATATGTGCTGTATCTGGATTAGATTAGAATTTGTTTCTTTAAAACAGTCTGTTATTGACTAGGAGTACACTTAGATCTCCTCAAACTCATTGTATCATAAAATTCAATGTCACCAGCATATTAATAATATCAAACTCCAAATTTCTAAATGCTGAATCCTTATGATACATAGTGTATGGCAGAGTAACATGAAACCTTGGCCACAGCTTCTCGCCAATTAGCATTAAAACATGTGGGAACTTAAGAATCAGCTGGTAGAACTTCTAAATAGTACAGCCTCTACTTTTTACCACCTTCCTGTCTGTATTGTTTTTCCTCTTTTAAGATTCTATATCTATCTTTACATTACTATTCATATAGGAAATCTGCCAAGACTAAAAATATTCAAGGACAATTCTTTTAAGTTACTTAGTCAAACTGAAAACTTTTAAAAATATTATTTAAATATCACTTCATATTTAATAAATATGTTAATTTAAAGTATTAAATATTTAATACATATTTTATTTTAAAATATTTTAAATCATTCTTTGGGTGTTTACCTTTCTATGGGGAGTTCACTGATAGCAGAATTACAATTAACAAAAGAACAAAAATATGAAGCATCAGTGAAATAATATCAACACAAAAGTAGCATAAGCATGAGTATTGTATCCAATAGATTCTAGCCTAAACACAATAAGTATAATTAGATTCAACTCGATTAAATGATTCAATTATTTTTTTAAAAAACTATACATGTCAGGTGACATAGGAACATTTAACTGCTAATTGATTTGCAACATCAGTATGCATCTGGGTCAGCTGCAATTTGCATATCTACTGAGTGCAATAGGCTCAGTTCCCAATCAAATATGCAGGATAAAATAAATAATATGGAATGGCTTTGAATCTGTGACAAAAGAGAAAGAACAGACTTCGATATAATCAAGATCATTCTCAGCATTCCAGAGATACAAGATGTACATCAGCACAAAAACACAGATGGGAAATATAACTAGAGTACATTTATAATCTTACCTTTAGCTCATCTTTACTCTGAAAATTTTCCAGTAGATGTTGAAAGTGAGTGTCGGACATCTGACGAAGTAGAGACAAAAGACAGGATACATATTCCCCCTGTTAATTTCAAAGAATAATTATTTTAGTGGAACAATTATATTCACAAGTCTAAATAAAAAATTAACTTGGAGGTATAGGAAAAAGTTGTAGGGACTGAAAATGGAGCAATATTTATGAAACGAAACGCTATAAAATTTCCTTCATTCTTCTCATGTCTGTACTTTTTAAATAAATTCATATTATGTAGAAAGTGTTTATATAGAGAGATGTGTAATGGTATGTGGGAATATCTTGGGAAAAGAGGGTAAGAGAGACTGCCTAGGAAACAATCAGAGAAAAGAGGTAGGAATCCCTTTTTTCGGTTAGAGAAAGAATCCTAGAAAGGATCTGTCTAATGAGCAAGCAGGTAAAAGTGGCAGTGGGCAGTTTGTATTTGTAAGATTTTGATAATATAGCCTTACAATAAAGTAGATTTAGCCCACATAGTGAACTGTCTAGTTTATCCATGGGGACTGACAAATAGCCACCAAATCAAATTAAAAATGGAATGCGGAATAATTAGAGGCTTAAAGGATGAGAATTTGTGTTTCCTCTCTGCAATGGAAAATATTTTTTCTCTGAAAATTCATTCATTCATTCCTATAAATAGGGCTTTGATTTTTTTTCTATTTATCATAGCATGCAATACAGCATTGTTTTCTACCTTTCTCATTTCAGTTGAGGCTAAGTTCACACAACACACTATCATCCAACCTCATAACAATAATTCCAGTCATTTAGTTTTTTACTTAAGCACCCGCTAATTATTATAGCAAATGCCTTAGAAATAATTAAAAATATAACCCAGAATAATAGGCTAAATAAACTAACAGCAGCATGGCTATAGTTCTTAGCTTCACCCTGAGAGTTCGGGACAGTTATTTTTAATTTTGTCACACAAAGAAATGAATGAATGAATAAAGAATGAAAAATGTAGTAAACTAGAGATGAGAGGATAGGGAAAGGGAGCAGGCTAGATAAGCAGGAAATAGAATTTGATGGTTAGTTACTAACAGTGATTTCAGCTGTGCATTGTGGACAACGCTGCCCTCTTACCGCCTCCTGAGATTGTGATTTACTCATAATAGTCAGAAGAGTTTGTAATAGTACATCCAGGAGGCTCTCCACCATCATTTCTACCTCCTCAATTACATCTGTCTCCTATAGTAAACAGTTAAAACATAAAGAGTTAACATCTTATAAGATGGAAATGAAAATTTTTGAAGTTGCTTTTGGCTGCCTGTTCATTCATTTATCTATGAGGTTTATAGTCTAGAAGACAAGATTGACTAGAGGACAGTGACTGTTTTCATGAGAACACAGGGAAAATTTGAAAATAGAGCCACTTAGTTTTATTATTATATTACTAGTATTTAGTTTGCTTTTATCTACTTTCCAACTAATAAAAGGCTCCTAGAGGAAATTATAAAAATTGCACTAGGTTTTGCTAGAACCTGCTTTCAAGACTTCCAATAAAGGATGTAAAACACAAGAAAGGAGAATGGGAAAGGAAAAAAAATGTATTACCCAAGACAGGATATCTAAAAAGGTTAAATCATGGCAACTAGATCAAACTTTGGTCCAGTTGCCATGATTTCACCTTTTTAGATACTTTTGGCCTGGATGATTGAGTCTTCATTTACATACCTAAGTCAGGATGGTTAAAATATAAAAATGTATTTTAACCCATTTCATTCTAGGCTTAATGCCCAATAGTCATTCTTATCTTTAAAACCCGTAATGATGCAGTCCTATGGTCCCAGATAGAGCATCCCAAGAAGTCATAGATTACATCAAAATTTCTCCTCAGAAATCATAATAATCCCCCCCCCTTTCTTGTTTTTAACACCATATTTATTTAAATCTACAATAATGGATATTTTGTATTCCTAGATCAAATATTCTTATAATAATCTACTATCTGATTAAAGACAATTAATTAATTACCTTAATATTTTGCATTCAGTCCTGTTCACAAACAAAATTCTATGATTAGTATTATGCCCAGCTCTCCCTTTTAAAATATTTTCAAATTTAAATATTTTGGGATATTGTTAAACTCCCTTTGGTATGTTTAATACTGTCTTTAAGATGTTATAGTCCAAACCTATTTTCAGAACTTGTACATCAGTGCTAAAGTTTCTACTTAAATAGCCATCTTTGAAGGTAGATGGGAATATATTAAATGAACAATTTTAGTAATGTAATGTTATTGCTGTCATTATTATTTGCTTCTTCAGCAGTACTATCTATCCAAAATAAGTTGAATAATTTTAGAAAAAAAATCAGAAAATTATTTAAGAGCCTAGGACATACCATACAGTGGTCTGGATTTTATATATTACACATAATTTTAATCATGTTTATTTTTCTGCTAAAGATGCAGAACAATTCTATATAGGCTGGCCAGCAGCCATATATCTTCTCTCAAATAAATGTTTGGAAACTTTGTTAAGTACAATTTTCTGTCCCTTATGTAAAAAAACATGTATTCAATAATCCATTATATTAATGAGAAGTAGATCACAAACAACTATACTATGTTGCAAAAAAACATATCATTTGAATTCTTCAGAGACAGATGATAGATAGATAGATAGATAGATAGATAGATAGATAGATAGATAGATAGATAGATAGATAGATAGATGATAGAAAGATAGAATGATAGACTTAGATTACCACGGAGCTAGTTTTGATGATAGAGAAGATACTGCTAAGAATTCCAGAGCAGATAAGCAACTCTTTTTGTTGTCTCAGATGAAGATGAATATGATGAAGGACCACAGGTAATAAGATTCGCCGGGATTCTAGGAATGGGAAACCAGAGGCTTGACATTATTTTACAGGAGAACTCAAAATACTGGAATGAGAAGCCTGCCTCATTTTAATTCACAAGCATATATAGAAAACCTGAAGAACTACCATTAATAACAAAAAAGGATGCAATAAAATTAATTTAATTGGCCTTTTAATAAATAGTACAAGAGCTTAATTAGAGGCCTGTATGAAACAGATTTTAAGGGAAACCCATTTTTATTCATTGAAATGCTAATTCTGAATAGCTAATTTACAAACTGTTGCAAAAGGTTATATAGCACTTACAGTACAGTAAATAAAATGCGTAAATTATCTTTACTGGCAGCCTTATTTTCCTTCACTGTTTAATTAATATTGCTTCCCACAGAAGCTAAATTGTCAAAAGTCATGAACCTACAATATTATCAACTGTCATAAGAGATATTATTACATCAGGCAACAGAAATACTGACTACCAAAACTAAAGGAAAAGGAAATATCTAAGTAACATGAAATCTCTAACCGTTGATATTCTCAGATGAACCATAAAATACCAGATGACACTGCAATTCACATTTATGTCCTCCTTAGGTATACTTACACTAGATATTTATTAGTGTGGCTATATTAATTACTAACCTAAATGAATTCATACAATGCTTTCACTGCCTTTTCTTTATTATTTTTAAAATTATTCTGAAAGTAAGATATGCTTATGAACTTCAGGGTCCCTTTTCTTGATTCTAATAGTTCACTTAGGTTCAAAGGAAATGGTACAGATTTGTGCACCGATTGCACCTATTCCTGGACAGGAAGGCTTTATTCATAGTCACTTGAGGACTTCCTGGTTGGACTATTGCTGCTCTTGAAGACCAGAGAAGTTACAGCAGGTCCAGAATGCAGCAGCACATGAAGTGTTTGGAACTCATATTGCACTACTGTTGTGCAAGCTGCACTGGCTTAATTCCCTTTAAAGTCCTACTTGGCATGGGACCAGGCCATCTGAGGGACCATTCTCCACTGGGATGGATACAGTAAGCATGGTACAGGTCCCATCCTTTTAAGCTGTTGTCTTAGGGGACCAGAAAACATGCCTTTTTCACAACAGCCTCTACCCTGTAGATAATTCTTCTCCCTGGATCCAGTAGGCCTCTATTACTTTAGTTTTTTGGAAGGCCATAAAAAGCTGGCCCTTCCCCAAAATGCTAGAATAGGATGAAATAGGAGTATATGGATGGTTCTTTTGGATGCATCCAAGGGGGAATGATTGAAGTGCCAGGGTATTTGTTTGTTTGTTTGTTTGATTGATTGTAGAGAGCCCCTCAGAGTTGAGTTCTTAAGATGGGAGGTCCTTATGAATTTTTTAAATAAATAAATTGAATAAGGCATCTTAGACTGCACCACTTTATTAAAAATGTGGACATCAGTTCTCTAATTAAATCTCAAGTATTTCTAAAACTGGTTATACTAAGTACAGAACCATAGATATTAGTGTAAACACTATGATGAAGACATTGCTTTACTTTGGTGTGCTATCGCCATACAAGAATATTAATATAGACATAAATATGGTTTTCAAAATCCATTTTTTTTCCTTTTAAATTAAACATGAAAAAAAATAATATTTAAAGAGAATGCAATGTCCCCAGGCTATACTTCTGTGTAGAATGGGCCCTGACATTTAAAAAAAATATTTCTTAATTTCCTAATCTCTTCATTTATTAGTAAACTCATGTACCCAACTGAAAAACAATGAGGGAAATTCAAAAATTATAGGACAATTTTCTCCCCATGTACATAAAAAAGAGGGAAAGCAAAAGCAGATGAAACAGTTCAAGGCAAAATCAGTGTTTATGAACAATATGCAAAGTTGTTCAAAGAAAACAGAAAAAGAGGGAGTATAGTATTCTGGAAGAAGATGTGGCTGGTTAGAATAGAAATATTATGCAGTATAATTTTTGTACATTAATTCTAATGAATCAATTTTTCAAAATATAATTTACTTTATGCTATTTTAGGGATACAATAAATGAGACGTGTCAAACTTGCAACGCCACATGACGTCGTGCAACATATTGGAACTTTTTCCCCATTGCTGGCAATGGGGTGGGCGCGGTTTCCCCGTGATGCGTCTGGCCCATGGGCCGGCAGTTTGACACCCCTGAAGTAAATGAAACCTAAAATAGTTTTATATATTATGTTCCTAAAGTGGCATGAAACAAATTCTGTTCATATTGGGTATGCAAAGAGACATATTATAATGATTAATATTATAACTGTTACCTGAGAAAGAAAATAAGCGACTGTCTACTGTACGAGCTATAGATTGCAATTTAACCACGTCCATAGATTGTCCAATATGCACTGTACTGGGCATGCTCCCAAGAGTTCCTCGCACAAACTCTGCTACTTCCTGTACTGTAAACATCTGCAATAGCTCATCAAAAATTGCAGGGAAAGAATTCAATAGAGCAGCCTAAAAAAAAAAAATGGAAATATGAGACTTTTTGAACTCTTTTAGTAGTCATGATACAAAAAAAAGCAGGAAATCCCTCTTTAAAGTTTCATGTTTCTATTAGAAAGAGATTTTGGAATTGTAATATGATTTCATAATACAAAGGAAGCCTAAACTACAAAATCTTATAGATACTGAAGCACACAATAAAGAACCCTTCCAGAGTGCTCATGTCTTCTGAGTTGCTTTCAATCACATTTATAAAAACTGAGTATTTTTGTGGCTATCACAGTTGATAGGGAAGATCAATAATCCTCTTCAGACATTAAATTGTTTTAAATATATATGGAAGAAGGAGATGACATTACGGTGCTTCATGAAATTAGAAAGCCATAGTGCTGTGATCATCTTCAAACCAATATAAAAGCTAAAGAAGTCCCTGCAGATTTTATTCCTCTAGTTGTTACCTATATGGAACAGTGTTCATCTCTGTTTTAAGGCCACTGAGCCAGCGCTGTCTGAAGACATTTCTGTTGTCATGTCATGATGTCACAGGGCGCTGTCACCTTCCCACAGAAGTGGTATCTATCTATGCACATTTGCATGCTTTCGAACTGCTACGTTGGCAGGAGCTGGGAAGAGGTCAGGAGATCATCCTGTCGCGTGACACTTAGATCTCAAACCTGGGCTGCCGGCTTTCTCAGGGCTGCTGACAAGCCCAGAGTCTTAACCACTGAGCCACCACACCGCCCTCTTCAAACCAACATACATACTTCCAAATATTTTCTGCTAATATGAAGAGTTTGAAGAAAAAAGGAATGAAACAGAGGTATATAATCTGACTCTTACAGTTCAATTCATTATCATAATTTATATAGAGAGAAAGCACTAATTATGCACCATATATGGCAAATCATAGAAATAATGGATTTTGAAAATATGACAATGTGCATTCTTCAATAGCTTTATGTTCATTTGTTCTTATATAAAATTGATAAAGGCTTCCAGAATATGATAGAATAATTATTTAAATCTTGAGTATCCATCAGCAAATCTTTATTTACAGGATGTTCCTAGAGTCATAACAATCATATTTACAATTATTCATTCTCTTTTTCTGCAGCCTATTGTTGATCTGCTATAAAGTGAGAAGACACCCTAAAGCAATATGGTTGTTGTTAAGGAAAATCTGCAAAAATTAATTCCTGTCTCCTAGAGCAGTAGCTTCCACCATATTGTAAACCCACTTTCTTCTATTAAGACTTATTTTAGTGCTGGATAAGATTTTTTTTCAGCCCCAAAAGCACATTGTCTTATTGAAAAAATTGATAAACTGTGTATCATCAGTGGAAGGACCAAATCACCAAGTGCCAAAGCCAAAATCAACAATGAGCAAGTCGCCCCACATTCTGTGTCACATGCATCCATGCATCTTGTGGTAAGATGGGCAATCAATAAATTTAATAAAATACATAAATAAAATATATGGCAATGATATTTTCATCCAATTATATGAACTTCATATTTAGTGCCACCCAGATAGATATAACATGTTAAATTTTTACTCTTTATTTATTCAATTTCTATAGTCGCCCAACTGAACCAAGTGACACACTTATTTCAAAACTTCCCACTACATGCCATGTTACAGTTTGTTTTAACTGCATTAGGGAAAGAGAGGTAAGTATGGTGAGAGCTTTGGAAGTAAATATTAATTTTCCAACAGTGTCCTCCCTCTTTCATTCCTATTACAATAATTTACAGTAATTAGTCTTAGAAAACTATTGTCTCAAATCAAAGGTACTTCTGAGCTCAGTTTCAATATTGGTGATAAGGAAGAAGAACAGGAGTACATTAGAAGATGAAAAAATTATCAGTCCTGTCCAATCCAGATGAACTTTCTCCTCCCTATCATCCCAGCTAAAGTTATTTTGTGTGGAAGCCCATTTGCAATACAGTGTGAATAGTTAGGAGGAAGTATTGGGGCATTCAAAAATATAAGAATTAACTTTTTGTTTCCTAGCTGCAACCCCATTCCCTGCCCCAAATCTAATGATGGAAAAAGTGAGCAACTCATTCTCACATCACTCAGGAAATCTTTTGATAGATGGTATCATATGATACTAGTAGCACATCTCCCTATGGTGAACAGTATTACCAGTGGGATTTGCAATAAGCCATAATTATGCCAAAATGGTTGTCCATGTTTCATGACAACATTGCACAAATAATGTAATAATGCAATGATGTCATAACATCTGATGTAAATATGTCTGTAGGTATCCCCATTGTGGATGCTTGTAAATATGAGTGGTCTATCCTCCATCAGCACTTGGCAAGCCAGAGCAAACAGTTTATTATTTCCCCTCTTCTGGCTATTCATTTTCTTTTCTTTTCTTTATAAATTATAATTAAATTAAAGATGGGTGGTGACTTCCATTGAAACATTTTAGAATTAATATTCTCAATCCAAAGAAATATAGACAAAATAAATAAAGATAATAATTAAATACCAAACCAAACAACCATTGTTATTTTAATTTCTTTATTTTTAAGATAAGTCAATTTCATCCCAGGGAAATATGCAGCAAATACTGCTATTATTTCCAGTGACAGTTGTATCAGAAGTGGTGATATCAAAAGACCTGTAATTAGAGAGAACATGATGCTCTTGGATATTTCCATGAAAAAAAATTAACAGAAAGAGATTAAAATAACACCAAAATTCATTATATTTTCATTATTGGCTCTTATTGGCTCTGCATGAATATTTAGTTGTTTATAATATGACATAACCGAAACGCAATATTTAAGTTATTAAATATTCTTCTATTAGATTTTTGTTACTTTTTTATTATCATCATTAATATGTATTCTTTGAATTACCAGAGATAATCCAAAAGTATGCCATAACTGATATAATTTCTCTCTAATGACTGGTGCTCGTATTCAAAGTAATTCATGCAAACAGTAGAATAACTCTTATATAAAACGTACAGTTCTTTGCAAATCATTTTATAGTTGCAAACACTGAAGTGTGCAATATAGTTCAGTTCTTTGTGCAGAAAAATGGACTGGATAAGGAAAAACACTCATTATATACACCCATGATTAAATATTTACAGGATATGGGGATAATTACTTACAGACTTAAATGACGGCCTTGCAATGCCACCACATTTTTGTGGGGCACATGTCCCAGCTCCGCTCACCTGTCCTTCAGGCTGAGGGGCCTATGGGGCAATTAGGGTTAAGGGGCAACACATGGCAAGTGGGAAACAAAAAAGGTAAACTTTTGATTCATTAAAGTATTAAATAAGTTTTTGAATGAATATATAATTTTTTCAAGTACCGTGTCAGAGATGAAAAAATAAAGTTAATGATTAGAAAACATTGCTATCAAAATTTTGTTTTCTTTAGAGAACAAACTATTATTGTTACTAGATTCCTCAGATTTATTTCTTTCACAAATGTGCAACAATATCAAGATTCTTCTTAGACATATTAATAAGCCTGGAATACATATTATCTACTGGACAACAACTGAACATCTTAGCAGAATTCTCATGCTTGGGGCTTTTTACTGAGCCAAATATTATTTTATTAGTAAAATCTTTATAAAAATGTTTATAAAATTGAATTGTGTTGAATTGCCTGTGGGAAGAGATGGAACATCTCCTCAATAAAACATACTGAGCCAACTATTAGTTTGCTGGTAAAATCTTTATAAAAAAATGTTTACAAAATTGAATTGTGTTGAATGCTTCTTTGTGAGGGGATGGTACATCTCAGTAAAATATAGTTTGCCCTGGTAACTTTAAATAACTATAAACTAGTCTCCAATTTTTCCTTCTGCAGAAAAGGTTTTTTTTGTGTGGATTACAGTTGCAGAAAATGGAGGATAGATTATCAGGACCCTTTTCATAATGATTCAGGCCTAAACATGAAGCTGAATCCACACTGATCACTTTTCTGTCATCCTGTAACAAGAGTAAGATATTGGTGTAATCCTTCTGATTCTACGTGTTCTCTTAGTCGCTTTGATACCATTGGTAGTGATAATTTTCTGGACCACCTGAAAGAGTCAAGAATAGGTGGCACTGCTTTGTAATAATTCTTCTTAAATGGGCGGTTTCAGACAGTGGTAGTGGGAGTTAAGAGTTCAAGCTCTATGGCTCTCTGTTGTAATGTGCTACAGAGGTTGACATCTTCTTCTCTCTTACTTAACATCTACATGAAGGTACTGGTGATGGCCATCCAATAGCACAAAGGCAGCACTGGTGTGTAGATGATATTCAACTATCTATCTTGACTCTAGACAAATAGAAGATATGACTGAGGTTTTATCCCAGAGGCTGGAAGCCATAAAACTTTGGATAGGAATAAAAAGAGTCTGGTTCAATCTCAACAAAGGGAAATAGTTTTCAGTATAGAAGCCCTCCAATTCCAAAGATATTCCATCTTTGACTCTGGATGGAGTTGTACTTCCCTTTCAGTGTTAATTCATAATCTGGGGCTTAACCATAGCTAAGAGCAGATGCCAACGGTGGTTAAGAAGGGCTGTTACATTGTTTTATCTTGTGCAACAATTATAGCCTTTCCTGCACTAATAGGCTTTGCTCAGTCACTTAACCCTTGGATTTCTCTCAGTTAGATTATTGCAATGTCCTCTGCATGAGGTGATCATTGAAAACCATCCAGAAATTTCAATTGCTTCACAATAAGCAACTCAAGACGTTTTGGATGCCCAACAATCTATCCAAGGAACACCTCTGCTTTGAGAGCTACACTGCTTATCAGTATTGTTCTGGGTGCAATTCAAGATGTTGAATGTCACCTTAAAAGTGCTTCATGTTCAGGACTGGGCATTTAGGAACCACCTTCTCCCAATAGACTCTGCCCATTCTTTGAGATCTGAAAGTGAAGTTGTTCCAGTTGGCTTTTACAGGCTGTGGGGTAATTTTTGTTACACCTGATGATTAAATGTAAATATGGGTTGTAGTTGTTCCCCAGGAAGCTGATGATTTATACTGCAATATAGCTATGTTTTTAATTTTTAATTTCATTACTATTTGTGCCACTCAGAGACAGATATGACAGAAGCAGCATGTAAGTCCAGTAAAATAAATAAATAGAAAACTGAAAAACTGATAGGAATGCAAAAGGATTGTATTATGGGTTCCTAGCATTTTCCTAGTCAATCAGTTATTTTCCTTTGAAAAGTTTTGGTACATTGACAAGTAATTCTACTAATTTACAAAGGCAACAATCAAACACAGAAATAGAATTTTAGAGATTTATAACCTGTGTAAAGATGAGAGTCTCAGAGCTTCTGCTGTCCAAACTGAGTACAAATCTGATGGACTGGAAAAGTTCCTGGATACTGATTCTGAATTGTTCCTCCTCCATTCCACAAGTAGCTCTGGAGTAAAGGATCCGGGATTGAACAATAAACTTGAAAAGATATTCCAATGCCTTAAGAACAGGAGAGGAATTAGGAAAAAAAAAAGAACAAGGGGTTTATAAATAGCCAGAGGGGAAAAATTAAGTATATTATTAATATTCAAATTCTTATCCTTTATGTGAAGGATATTACTATTATTATTAAACTTATTTGCTGCCCATCTCAGAGTTTGAAGCGACTCTGAGCTGTGGATGGATACATATTTATTTAGTTTACAATCAATAAAATAAATCAAAATTTAGCATTCTCCTCCAAGAAAGCTATTTGCAAAAATGTCAGGTTCCAAGTATTTGCAAAACAAATACCTACAATCTATTGTTAGTTGACAAATTATGGCTTGATATTTTTTTATCTTAGTAGGAGAATAGCAATAATGTAATTAATATTTACATATATAACATATGAACCAAACAGACAAAATGGGTTAATATTTTTTTAAAGAAAAACTTGATGAGATCTGGACAGCACTGTAGTGCAAAAAGGTTATTCAGTTTTTAAAATTTGTTTTCCAACTTTGGACATTAATATTATCATTTTTTCTTAATATTAATTATGAATGGACTATTAAGCTCATGTGAGAAATAACATGGAGGAATCCAGCTGTTATCTGTATGTTTGAAAAAAAAAATGCACCTTTCAGCAAACCTTCTAGTTCCATTGTTGATGAGTGAGTACATTTTTATTCCAGTGTTTTTCCCTAGACTTATATTAATCTACTGACTCAGCAACAATAAATCTGATTTGTAACCCATTTTAAGCTCCAAAATATCACCTTGTTAAATCAATATTTTGAGGTAAGCATTTAATTCTAAATAGCACCACTAAAGATCGATATTGCTGGAAATCATTGAAAAAACTCATTAAATAATATATTATTTAATTTTCATTCCTAATTAAGTTTTGCCCTTAGAAAAGAAATATTTTCTTTTTAAACTGAGTAATATTTACATAGAATACATACCCGCATTGCTTCTTGAATATGATCCTGTCGTACTAGTTCAGCTGATCGATCCATATACCATTTCAAACAGCGGATGAGTTCTCTGAATAAAAAAATCACAATGACAGACATTTCAACAGGACAGAAGCTCAAAGTGACAGATTTTTCTGAAATATATCAATATCTATATCTATACTTACATCTATTTATATGCATACTGTATGTTTCTGTATGTATGTAACAATAAATTAAATAAACAAATGATGCTTTAGCAGCACAGTTTTGATCTATAATCACTGGACTTTTAGGGACTATCATTATGCTCTGTTTTTAACTCTTTGCTATGCTGATTCTATAAACCAGGGGTCCCCAACCCCAGTCTGTGGATCAGTACCGGGCTGCAGCATGCCAGCAACCGGGCCACACAAACAAGCAAAACCCCATCCACAGGATGCAGGCAGCATACAAAACCACACCTCCTCCGGTCCACAGAAAAACCTCTCTCCACGTAATCGGTCCCTGGTGCCCAAAAGGTTGGAGTCCTTTGCTATAAACTATACTCTGTGAGAACTTAGTATGTATAAAACCCCAAGCAAATGAATATCTTTGTCTAAAAGTCACTGTATTGATATTAACATTTACTTAATAAACTGGCCTCCATAAAGAGATAACTTACTTATATGCCAGAGCTCCTGCAAAGTGCTTCTGAATATAAGTGTCCATTACAGGTCGAAAATGAAAATATTTATTATCACGCAAAAGATTTATGATAAATACCTAAAAAAGATAAAAAAGAAACATCTTTAGGAAGGCAAAGATAACAACAACAACAACAACAAGAAAGTTGGAAGGGACCTTGGAGGTCATCTAGTCCAACCCCGTTCAGGCAGGAAACCCTATACCATTTCAGACAAATGGCTGTCCAGTCTCTTCTTAAAAACTTCCAGTGTTGGAGCATTCACAGCTTCTGGAGGCAGGTTGTTCCACTGATTAATTGTTCTAACTGTCAGGAAGTTTCTCCTTAGTTCTAGGTTGTTTCTCTCTTTGGTTAGTTTCCATCATTGCTTCTTGTCCTGCCTTCAGGTGTTTTGGAGAATAGCTTGACTCTCTCTTCTTTGTGGCAACCCCTGAGATATTGGAACGTTGCTATCATGTCCCCTCTCATCCTCCTCTTCATTAAACTAGACATACCCAATTCCAGCAACCGTTCCTTGTATGTTTTAGTCTCCAGTCCCTTAATCACCTTTGTTGCTCTTCTCTGTACTCTTTCTAGAGTCCCAACATCTTGTTTACATCATGGTGACCAAAACTGGATGCAGTATTCCAAGTGTGGCCTTACCAAGGCATTGTAAAGTGGTATTAACACTTCATGTGATCTTGATTCTATCCCTCTATTAATGCAGCCTAGCACTGTGTTGGCTTTTTTGGCAGCTGCAGCACACTGCTGGTTCATATTTAAGTGATTGTCCACTAGGACTCAGAAATCCCTCTCGCAGTTACTACTATTGAGCAAAGTACCTCCTATACTATACCTGTGCATTTAGTTTTTCTTGCTTAAATGTAGAACCTTATTTTTTTCACTGTTGAATTTCATTTTGTTAGATAGCGCCCAGTGTTCAAGTCTGTCAAGATCCTTCTATATCTTAAGCCTGTGTTCTGGAGTGTTGGCTATTCCTGCCAGCTTGGTGTCATCTGCAAATTTGATGAGTTCCCCATCTATTCCTCATCCAAATCATTGATGAAGATGTTGAAGAGCACTGGGCCCTGGGGCAACCCACTACTCACTTCCCTCCATGTAGATGCAGTTCCAGTGAGAACTACATGCTGAGTACAGCCAGTCAGCCAGCTACAAATCCACCTGGTGGTGATGCTGTCTAACCCACATTTTTCTATCTCATCAAGTAGTAGGTTGTGATCTACTTTATCAAATGCCTTACTGAAGTCCAAATAAATTATATCCACAGCATTCCTCTGGTCCACTAATTTTGTCACTTGGTCAAAGAATGCAATAAGGTTTGTCTGGCATGATCTGTTTTTGACAAACCCATGTTGGCTTTTGATAATGACTTTGTTTGCCTCTATGTGTTCGCTGATTCATTATTTGATTATCTTTTCCAGAATTTTCCCAGGTATTGAGGTCAGGCTGATAGGTCTGTAATTTCCTGGATCCATTTCTTTTCCTTTTTTGAAGATTGGAACTACATCAGCTCTTTTCCAGTCCTTCGGTAATTCCCCAGTGCTCCAGAATCTTTGAAAGATATAGTTCAGTGGCTATGAGATCACATCTGCCAGTTCCTTGAGAACCTTGGAGTGTAATCCATCTGTACTGTTTTTGATAGGTTGGGCTGTTTTTTCCCTTTGTGTAAAGACGGATGCAAAAAACGAAATTCAGAGAGCCTACTACCAGCATCCAGAATGGCGGCCATTGAAACCATACAATACAGTGGCGAACAGGCAACAGGCAGTGCGATACAGGACTGTAGGACCCAAGCGGCAGACAGAGGAAGAAGAGGCAGCCACCGGACAGGTGATCTGTGGGGCAGGGCCGGCAGGCCCTCCAGCGACAGATGTGGCTGATGCGTAGCAGCAGCGTAGGCCTTTCGCCATTACTCCCCCCTGGCTCTGAAATGGTAGAGAGGGACCGGGTAAGGTAACCAAGTCTCCCCTGCCCATCCTCCATTACAAGGGGCAAGAGTGGCTTGGCTGTGGGAGTAAGCGTATGTGGGGCGCATGAGCCAACTCCACCACCTACCTCACCTCACCTCATGGCAGTGGCACCTGTGCAACGCATGCTCTCCTGCCCGTTGCAACTGCGAGCAATCAGACAGTGGGATGGAGAGGGTGGGTAGCCGCAAAGTCAGACATTCCCCTGAAAGTAAGCCCTAACGGGTCTTTTGGTCCCCGCCAATATAAGATCTGTTCTTATTTTCAGGGAAACATGGTAAGGATGAGTGCACAGACATTCGCCCACCACTTCCACCGCCCAGTTCTAAAAGGTTCAAGGCCCAGTAGTGGGCCGTGGCCTGGAGGTTAGAGACCTCTGTTTTAATTAACTTTTAATGCTGAATTTTAATCATCCTTCCCCTTTTTAAATTGTATGATGCCACTATGACTTTATGTGAAGTTCCTTTTATTAGATCTTGCCACTGCTGAAATCCTTGTAAGGAATGATTATATTTCAATCTTACTGCATGATTTTGAGAAAAAAATACAGCTATTTTGAAAAGGTGGTCATGGCTCCTTGCACCACACAAATCACCTTTTTCCTTTTGAATATGAAGTAAACAATAGCCCTAGAATTTAAAACACTGATCAATTAAGAATATTTTAATTTAAGAATGTTTTCTAAACAGATACCTGTTGGCTCTCTAGATTTTAATCAAGAAAAATGAAATAGCAAGTGCCTTGTCTTTCTTAAAATAGGATGGTCAAAACCTACATAAAGTAATTTGCAGATTTTCAAGGATGCTTGATTTCTAGCTTTTAACAATAAAAAATGATTCTTCAGTCCCAATTTAGGCAGCCAAATACACAAACAATAGAATCAGTTCTCATATTAAAATGAATTCTTAGTTTACTCATTAGCTCAGAAATATTTTTTTCTTAAGAGTACGTAGGCCAGTGATGACGAACCTTTTAGAGACTGAGTGCCCAAACTGCAACCCAAAACCCACTTATGCATTGTTGGGTGCCGGGTGAGTGTGGCCCATTGGCTGGTTGTGGCCCATTGGCTGGTTGTGGCCCATTGGGTGGGTGTGGCTGCAGTGGTAACGGCAGACTGGGTGGGACTAAAAAGTTCAATCCATCAATTCCAACTTTACAAGATCTTTTTTTTTTCACGAGAAGTTGAAATTGACTGATTGATTGAACCTTTTTTTTTTGTACATGGTGGCGGAGGCCTAAAGCGAAAAGATTTTATAAAACCCAGCTGAAGGCCTAGGACTGGGGCGACGGCGCGCATGCCCCCAGAGAGGGCTCTGAGCGCCACTTCTGGCACATATGCCATAGGTTCGCCACCACTGACGTAGGCTATTTGTATATTGCCATACATAACAGAATGACTGTAATTGGTGTATAAACTTCACCATCAGATGGCCCAAATCAGTAAATTTAATTCACAGAAAGTCATGACAATACTTAACATTTAAGAATAAAATAATTTACAACTACTGTATTCTAATATTTCCAAGGCTAGCTGAACACTCAAACATGTGGCAATTTTTCAACATTTCAAAGTTAAGAGGCAATAACATTTAGCATTCAAAGAAGCTCGTGGAAATCACCATTAATCTGAATTTTTGGAAACAAGGATCAACTAAAGAGCCAGTTGGTTCTAGTGGTTAAAGCATCAGGCTAGAAAGCAGGAGACTGAAAGTTCTATTCCTGCCTTAGCCATGATAGCCAGCTGGGTGACCTTGACTCTCTCTCTCTCTGCCCAATTCACCTCACAGGGTTGTTTTGGGGAAAATAGGAGAAGAAAGGTGTGTTGGATATGTTCACTGCCTTGAATTATTTGCGAAATAATAAAGGTGGGATAAAAATAAACAAACAATTAAAAAAAACAGAAAAAGGTACTATGGTAGTTGTGGATCCACAAGTGATTAAAAAGGATTTGGAAAAGTTTCAGCAACTAATGCGGTGAAGGGAAATAGTATCTTAATGTTTAGAAAAGTATTGATGGGAAAATGCCCTCATATCTTGCCTCAAAATAGTTATCTGTCAGAAATATTTTGTGCTTACCAAAGATTGAAAGACCAGAAGTCCATATTTTTCTGTGTTATCATCCAGAATCACAAACAATGTATCCAGAATATCCTGCAAGAACTGGAAAAGCACAGGGATTTTTAGTATCTCTTTTTAGAAAGTTCTAGCAAACCAAACAATTTCATAATTTTCTGACATTGTTTGTAAGAAGTACATTTATTATTCTCTTTTAATTCTAAAATACAATATTATATAGAAAATCAAAACCAGATATTCTGAGCAAATTTAATTTTTTCTAGTCTTCAATTTGTTTTATGAACCCTTTTTATTAAGGCAAATCCACTCAATAATGACTATCAAAAATCCAGATTAATCTTTTTGACAGGCTTCTCATATGGCACTAATGAAGTATTAGAAGTTTGATCTTGCTTATTTATTATTTATGTATTTGATAACTACCTATGGTTATATTTATATATTTATATAATATAGGCAATCATATACACATTTTTATATTTTTAAAAATTAATAAGGATCTAGACATGATCCACAACAAGAACAAGCATACGATGGTAAAAGTGAGGACAAGGATGCTGGCAGGAAAATGTTCAAATGGCTTTGGGGGAAAATTTCCAGCCATTTGGTGTAAACTGATAATTTTAATCCTTGAGTTACGACTGCAGTTAGAACTGAAATTCTTGTCACTAAGCAATGTGGTGTAAAAGGTGATGTCATGTGACCATGTCACTGAGTAACAGCAATCCAGAAAATCCTAGTTGTCATTGTAACCCCAGAGGTGCAGATTGTCAAGACTAAGCATTATTTGTTAGCTTTATTAATACTATATCACACATTATCAATACATGTGATGAAATGTGCACCTGGGGAAGGGATCTCGGCAAGAATACCATGGTTTCCCCAGGAGGAGACTCTACATTCCAGCCCAGAATAAAAGTCTGTGCACTCCTGAACTAGCTGGGGGAGGGAGGAAGAGTGGCCACACCTAGAATCTCTCAGAATATATCTGTTGAGTCCTTGGCGGGAAGCAGACACGAGAAGCAGTTGAAGTTCTCAGTTTCCTTTATTCAGCGTTCAGCTTACAAGTAGATGGCTTCAGCAGCTCCCAAAACCTCCCAGCTTCTTATATAGACGCTTCCCGGGTAAATGTGATACTTTTCCCGCGCCAGCACCCGCGCATGCGCACGGCGCTGGCGACAGCCTGTCTGGTCCCGGGCAGCTTTGCACCTGCCCGGGACTGCCTGCAAACGCCCGAGCCGTTTGCAAGGCTCGGGACATAACACCCCTTTCCCCCGGGCTAAAACTATTACCAACATATAAACATTTATTTTATACAGTGTTCTGCTTCTCAGTACTCCTATCGTTACCTGGCTTTTGTTTAGCCAGCAATGTTATGTAATCCTCTAAGTATTTAGGAGACTTCTTTGCTCTCTGTGACCTTCTCAGCTCTGGGTTACTAGCATGAGTTCCCTGACGGGAGGGAGATGTGAGCCTGTTCTCCTTATTTTGCCTTGGTGCCTTCCAAGGACTGTGCCCCGCTGCCTGGCCTGCTTGCTCGCCCACCGGGCTCGTCAGGCCAGGGCTTCTGTCACTTTGTGACCTGGTTGACCTGCCTAGCTGTAGACCCTCGGGCCCCGTGAAGTGATAGCCACTGCTGGGCATCTCTGTTGAACCTCCTAGGTCCGTCCAAGACCTGTCAGGAGGCTGACCATTCCCTGAACCCCGTTCTGTGTCCGGGCTTGTGTGGGTTTCTGTACTTTCCCAAAACTCAATTACTCCCTGATTTGGGCTAGAGGTGTTGTAGTCGGGACTTGGTTCCTCGACCACCTCCCTGTATGTTTGACCCCCTGTAGAATTTGGGGTAAGGTCAGGCCAACCTTGGGGATTGTGTGCCAGCTCTCTCGCGGGGAATGATTTGTTGGGATGCCCCCGGGTATCCTCCCTGGCTGGAGTAGGCGTGAGTGCCTGTTGTGTGGGTAAGCTCCATGAATTCCTTTTCGGAGCAATTGCGGAACCCTGGGATGGGCCGTTTGTGGCTCCATCAGTGGATATGGGCAGCAGCTCGTGCCCTTCCCTTTGCTCCAAAGGGTCCCCCTCCCCCCCCCCCTGGAAAAGACCCAGGAGTCTCATCTGAAAAGTCCCGCCTAGGGCGGAGTTGGTCGATGTGCCGACGCAGGACACGACCGTTGTCCAGGGCAACCTCGTAGGAGAGAGGACCTGTGACCCTGGAAATAGAAACGGGGACCCAGGTATGACCAGGCCCGTAATTGCGAGCCCAAACCGGGGCACCCACAAGTAGTTGTCTAGGTGCCCTAGGATGTGAGGTAGATGAAGGCAGTCTGTCCGGATGCAACCGGTCAAGTTTAGTCGTAAGTTGACACCCCCAGCGAAGTTCAGCTGGGCTTCTCCCTGTAGAAGTGGACGGTGTGGTGCAATAAGAAAGGAGAAAGTCAGCCAACCTGTGATGCCAGTCCCCGTAGGTGAGTCTTTTCAAGGCGTCCTTTGTGATGCGCACCATACGTTCAGCCATACCGTTGGTGGACGGGTGGAAGGGTGCAGACGTGGCATGACGAATCATGTTAGCCTGTAAGAAAGCTTGGAATTCGGAGGAAGTGAATTGAGGGCCGTTCAGACACGATGACATCTGGAAGCCCGTGTGCAGCAAAAATCCCCCTCAGTACCTGAATAGTCTTTGCAGTGGTGGTGGAAGAGACAGGTACAACATCAAGCCATTTTGAATGGCTGTCAACAAGGACCAAGAAGAACTGGCCCTGAAAGGGCCCAGCGTAGTCAATGTGCACCCTAGACCATGGGGACTGCGTTTCCTCCCCTTTATGCACGGGAGCTTGGGGCATCTCTGGGCGAGATCGTTGGCACAGGTGGCATGCATGCACCTTAGCCTCAATATCCTTATCTAAAACAGGCCACCACAAGTGGCTGCGTGCAAGAGCCTTCATACGAACAATGCCAGGATGACCCTCGTGGAGGGATTCCAAGACCCTAGTCCTTATCGAGGAGGGAATGACAACTCTGTTTCCCCAAAGCAGACAACCCTGAGAAAGGGACAACTCGTTTCTTTTGGACCAGAAACTCTGAAACTCAGGACTAGGGCAGTGCTCAGGCCAACCGGACAAAACCCAGGAACGGACACGTGAAAGTGTGTGATCTGTACCTGTTTCAGTGGCAACATCCCTGGCACAAAGAGGGAGCTCGGGCAAGGCTTGGATTGATAGAATGTTGACAGCTGGCGCAGGGTCAGCTTCTACTATTGGCAGAGGCAATCTGCTGAGGCCATCAGCATGGCCCATTTCTTTCCCAGGCTTGTGGAGTAAAGAAAAATCATATGCAGACAGAAAAATAGACCACCTAAGCATTCTAGGGGAAATGATTTGGGGAGTCTGCTTACGTGTGGTAAACAGTCCCAGCAGAGGCTTATGGTCAGTAAAGACCTTGAAATGCCTGCCATAGAGAAAATCGTGGAATTTTTTAATTCCAGCGACAACAGCCAGAGCCTCCCTGTCTATCTGAGCGTAGTTGCGCTCAGCAGAAGACAATGTTCTGGAGTAATATGCAACAGGAACCTGAGTTCCATCAGACCTGAGGTGGCTTAGGACAGCTCCTACCCCGTAAGGGGACGTATCACATGCGATGCACACAGGAAGAGATTCGTTGAAATGTGCAAGTACACTGTTAGAAGTGAGCAAGGCCTTGACTTTGTTAAAGCAAGCCTCATGTGTATGTGACCACTGCCACACTGCTTGTTTGTCTAGTAGCCTGTGAATAGGCTCAGCTACACTAGCTTTATGTGGAAGAAAAGAATTGTAGAAATTCAGGAGGCCCAGGAAGGCCTGAAGTTCGGCCTTGGACTTTGGCCTAGGTGCTTCTAAAATAGCTGTCAGTTTGGATTCAGCAGGGTGAATCCCAGCAGCATCACTTTTGAACCCCAGAAATTCAGTAGAAGGCACCCCAATCTTGCATTTGTCTTTTTTGAGCTTGAGGCCTGACTTCCTGAATCTTAACAGAACAGCCCTTAGCCTTTCAGCTAGAATGTGTGTGGAGTCTCCTGCAATTAAGACATCATCAAAGTAGGGGCAAACCCCCGGTATGCCCCGCAGTGTGTTTTCCATTACGCTTTGGACAATCCCAGGAGCGACATTCACTCCAAACTGCAGCCTTTTTACCTTAAAGGCTCCCCTGTGGGTCACAATAGTCTGAGCTATAGCAGCATCATCATCAACAGGCCGCTGTTGATACGCTTGAGCTAGGTCAAGCTTTGCAAAAACGCGCCCCCCCCTTGAGGGAGGCCAGAATATGACTGACCACAGGAACAGGATAGGCATGTTGCTGCAATGCCTTATTCAGAGTGCATTTGTAGTCAGCACAAATGCGAATGTCCCCATTTGCCTTTCGAGGCGTGACAATGGGGGTCTCCCAAGGACTGGAATCAACAGGTTCTAGGATTCCCTGTTGAATCAGTTTGTCTAACTCAGTGTCAATTTTACTCTTTAAAGCAAAAGGGACCCTTCTTGCTTTAATTCTAATGGGAGTGACAGTGGGGTCTAGCTTTAAGGACACAGGGGTCCTTTGAATGTGCCCAGCTGGGGGCTGAAAACATCTGCAAATTCTTTGCAGACTTCCTGTAGGTCGAGTGTTTGTAAGCTGTTGAGTCCTGTGACATGTATCCCCAGGGCCTCAAACCAATCGAGTCCTATGAGACTCGTTCGTTCACCCCTACTACTAATAAGTCTAGTGGACCTTCAAAATTCTTGTATTGCACGTTAAGGGTGGCCTCCCCCTTAACACACACTCTTGAATTTTGAAAATCTGTTAACACAATGTCAGAAGGCCTTAACTTGGCCTGAGTTCCACTACCGGAACAAATCTTCCTAAATGTATGCAAAGAGATAATTGAAAAGGCAGACCCTGTGTCTAGTTCCATAGATAATGGAACCCCTTGTAGCTTCACCTTTAGTGACAGCTTTTTCTTAATTGGCTTGTGTGTGCCTGTCCTAAGGATGCTTCTTCGCGAAGCGCAAAACCCTACCCTATTCTGGCTGGGGAATCTGGTACCTTTCAGGCGCGGTTCTTCCTGAGGTTGTACCGTTCGTCGGCCCAGACACACAGCTGCAATGTGTCCTTGTTTGCCGCATGCCCGGCAGGTAGCGGAGCGGAACTTGCAGTCGGTTCTCCTGTGGCGACCTCCATAGCCGATGCACTTGAGCGGAGCTGAAGAGCTTCCCTTCTGTTTTTCTTCCGTCGTGGGGTGGAGACGGTCGACTTCCTCGTCTGGATCCTCCTCGGAGTTCCTTTGGGCGTCTTCCTGGTGCACGGATGCAACCTCTGGACTGTTTCTGATCGGCCGCATGTTCTTGATAGCGCCGCCTGCTGCTTCTTCTGCGGTGACTTCCCTTAAGGCATCTTGGTAGGACAGTTCTTCTTTAGCGAAAAGTCTCTGTTGTAGATCTCGATGCCTTAACCCGCACACGAATCGGTCCCTCAGTCGTTCTTCGGGTCTTTGAACTCGCAGTGCCTGGCGGCCTTCCGTAATGCGGCGATGAATTCTTTGGCCGACTCGCCGGGCCGTTGATCCCTCTGCTCGAAGGTGTGGCGCCATGCGATGACGGACATCTTGGGGTGGAAGTGCTCCTTCAGTAGCTTCTTCAGATCTGCGTAGCTGACAGACTCTACTGGAACAGGTGCTGCAAGGTTTTCTGCGATGTCGCAGGCGTCTTGACCGCAAACACAAAGCAGGGTGGCAGCCTTCAAGCTCTCTTCCCTCACTTGGTTTGCCTTGAAGTAGTTCTCCACCCTGGCTACGTATGACTCCCACCGCTCTGGATGTGAGATGTCGAATTCCGAAAGCCTTCCGATTTTCGCCATCTTCAATCTTCAGGAGACGGGTCTATCAGCCAGCCTACCCCCGAATGCGCACCGGATTGGCGGGCAGCTGCCGAGTCGACGCCGTTCCTTTCCGCCGCTCAGGACTCCTTGGGTAAGCTTACACTTCTTCCTTTCCAGGTAGTGCAAGGCATCCCACCCTCGTCGCCAGTGTTGAGTCCTTGGCGGGAAGCAGACACGAGAAGCAGTTGAAGTTCTCAGTTTCCTTTATTCAGCGTTCAGCTTACAATTAGATGGCTTCAGCAGCTCCCAAAACCTCCCAGCTTCTTATATAGACGCTTCCCGGGCAAATGTGCTACTTTTCCCGCGCCAGCACCCGCGCATGCGCACGGCGCTGGCGACAGCCTGTCTGGTCCCGGGCAGCTTTGCACCTGCCCGGGACTGCCTGCAAACGCCCGAGCCGTTTGCAAGGCTCGGGACATAACAATATCTATTAGGTTAAAAGGTTATAGCTTTAGCCTGGCAGGATTCCTTCTATTAAATCGAAGCAAATAAAGTATTGGACTAGATGGGACTGGGCCTGACAATATACCCGTGTTATTTTTAAAAAAATGCAGCAGGAAAAGAAGATTTGAAATAGTTCAGGGTCCTCCGTATCATTTTAGTTCATAAACTAATGAAGAGAATTTGACATATCGCTTCTTACACTGATGATTAAGGTAACCACACTGAGATTTTATTTATTGATAAATACAAATATTAATCAATCGTTTTGGTTTTTTCCTAAAAACAATGAGTTATTGTAATTAATTTGTTAATAATAGCTTAGACCAAATTCAATACCTTAACAATTTCTTCACCACTAACTTGGCGTAGTCTACCTAAAATATCCATTACACGATCTGGATAAGCTTTCCATTTCAGAAGAGCAAGCAGGTCCACTGTATATAATAGAAAGGAAATAATATATAAATAAGTATATAAACAATAGTACCATTATCTAAAACACTCTGAATACATTGGTAGCAATTTTTTGTGGATTTTTATGAAGATCATTTAGCCCTGGGCATGAACAAAATATAAAATATATTTGTTAAATAATTTGAGAAACTATTGGACACAATTGTGATTAATACTTAGAATTTCATTTATATTGTTCTCTTGTTTTCACAGTATGTGAACTAGAAACATTAATTCAAATGAAAGTGCACTTCACAATTTGATAAGGGAGAAAACATGTTAGAAAAACATGTTATTTAGCAGGATTTTTCTCTTCTTTCAAGGTCTGTGCTATCAGATCATTATATTTCTAATATTTTTCCAAATTAAAAATTATTTGCTTCCTTTTTAATTCTAGAAAACTCCATTAGGTGTTTTTAAAGGCTATAAAAACACATAATCTAAGGTATTTATTTGTATATGAAATAATGTGATTTTGTTACTCATTAGGTATG
Source organism: Crotalus tigris (assembly GCF_016545835.1). NCBI lineage: Eukaryota > Metazoa > Chordata > Lepidosauria > Squamata > Viperidae > Crotalus > Crotalus tigris. Next base: position 7,370,307 of record NW_024096505.1, read on the forward strand.
TTCACTCATAATGATAAACCAGAATGGAGTTTTTACAGTCATGATCATTGAACAAACTGCAGTGTCTTCCATACTGCATAACTAAAACATAACAGCAAAACATACTAAACCATATTTAAAAATGCTGTCTAAACAACTTTAATTTAGTAAGTATTGTAGGAATATGTCCTATCTGAAAATGCTTGATGTAATTACAGTAGGTGGCGGGATCTAGACAAGTTGGTTGATCTTGGAAAAAAACCTCTGTAGGATAGGACCTAATTTATACTTGGAAGGGAAATCAAGAAAGATTAACTGGAAAAAAATGCCAATCACATCAATTTTTGTTATCAGAAAAACTACATGGGTATATCCACGTGATCACCAGGAGTCAGGATCAATAGGAAAGAATAATTGCTTCTTTATCTGTTCTGCCTGAATCCAAATGGTAAAATATTTAAGTGGCAAAAGGTAAATTTGGTCAAATGTTTAGAGGACTTGCTTAATTAAGTTAGAATGTGGTTTTTGCTTGTTTATTTTGGTGAGAAGTAGTTTGTGTATATAGCTGCCCTTACAATGTAAATTGGAAGCAACCAGCTATCTCACAAAAAGAAATAAGGAAATAAGAATGTATAAGCTAACTAAATTTTTGTTTTCAAATTAATGCTAGAAAAAATAAGCATCAATTTGTTTTCTGAGTTACTTTGTTAAACAACAGTTACATAAAACAACTATAATCTAGGCAAGCCAGGTAATTAAGAAAACAGTTTTTTCTTACAATTGTCCATTAAGTTCATAGACATTAAGCTATTGGAATTTATTAAACTATTATAAAAACCTGAGCTTTATTACCAATCCCTGAAGACACAGGTTGAACATAGAAAATGTAGCTTCTTTCTGCATTCGTAGGTGAAATACTGTAATACTGTAAACCACCTACTACTACACCTACCAACTACTCATTTCGTGAGTAAATAATAAATTTTCAAGGCTACTTGTTATGAATTTGTACACTAAATACTCAATTCTTTGAATTTTTCTGTTATTATTAAAATAATAAATTATATTTTATTTACAATTGTGATTGGGAAGTTAATCACAGCAAAGTATGTATTTTTAATTCGAAAATATTTTCTGTTTTGTGTTTCACAACTTTTTCATACACATAGAAACAGAGTCTTTCAAGATCAGATACATGCTGCAAGTAACCAAATCAATCAGAACTGCCATGTGAAAATCCGTCTCAAGCATGTATATAAGTAAGACCATTATGCTTTAATGAAAAGGTAGACTATGTATCATCTGTCTTATGAATTCTTGGAATAAAAAACTGCTGTACCATTCTGAGTAAGTTTGGTAGAAGACAGCTGAGTAGTGATTGAAAACAACTCTTTGGTGCTGCGCTGAAAAATCAAGCTTGAAGGGATGTTGGGACAACCATTATAATCTTCTTTGCAGCATGGAAGACCCAAGTAAAGTGCATGGTTATTGAATGTGCTGTTTTCATCACACTGGAGATACAAGAAAATAAATTATTCAATTTTTTATTTTGTTCTATACATTGTTACATTAATCAGATTAGAGTGAAGATTCATCCTCTGAGCCTTGTGGGTTGGTTTCCGAACATTTCATTATCAGGCTAGGTAACATGTTCAGAGAAGTTTAGGAGGTGTCAGTGTCAGTGTTCTGTTTATAAGGGCTTTGTGTAGTCAGCAAGTCTTGTGATAGATCAGATGTGGATGTGTCAAGTGAGGGTCCTATGATGGATCTTGTGATGGGTCAGGTGTGGGTGTTCCAAGTGAGGGTTTTATAATGGGTCTTGTGATGGGTCAGGTGTGAGTCATTAGTAAGAGTCTCATAATGGGTCTTATGATGGAGAGGTTACATCAATGTGTCTGTTGATGGAATTGCTTGTGGAGTGCCAGGCTTTGATGAACTCATGAGTGTGACAGGTGCTAGCATGGCCAATGACTTTTGTGTTACTCCAATCGAAGCCTGGCACTCCACAAGCAATTCCATCAACAGACACATTGATCTACAACCAGCTTACAAACCCCTTAGAATCCAAATCAATCACACAACCAACTAGAGACAGCACCGACCCTCAACCAATCCAAGCAAGCCTCAACCAGCATCTCCCAATGACCCTCACCTGATGTAACTTCCCCATCCCAAGGCCCATCCCAAGACTCTCACTGATGACTCATATCTGACCTATCACAAGACCCTCACTTGACACACTCATACCTGACCCTCACAAGACCTACTGACCACAGAAGAACATTGACATCCCCTAAACTCTGCTGAAGATGTTACCTAGCCTGGTACAAAAATGTTCGGAAACCAACTCACAAGCTGGAGAACGAACCTTCACCCTCATCCGCCCGAACTACGGTTATTTGCCAATATCTAATCAATATCTACTGCTAATCAGACTATATTGAGAAGCAACACTGATCTTATTCATGTATATGTTTTGCCTACAAATGCGTACAACCTTTATTTATTAATTACATCATTTAGAAAACCTTCATTTTTACAATAATCAAAAAGTTACATGTATCTGCCATTAGAATTAGCTTCCTTTAAATATCAGAATCAGAATGAGTAATTTGTTTTCACGGGGATTAAAATGTATCCCTGTGATCCCAAAATGCCACACTTTTCATTTATTTTACCTGTCAAGGATTCTAAATATCTATTCTAGCGACTCAAAACAAAATAACTTTCTTTGCTAAATGGAGTATTTTTTTCAGATTCTGTGTGTGATACTCTACTCTATCCAAAAGCAGTAACAGAACACTCCAAAATGGTAGGTAAGGAACCTTTTTTCAATTTGTGTTAATATTGTGCTCAGATGGCTATAGTATAAAGCAAGAAAAAAGGAACAAAGTTTTTACTGATACTTTTCCATGATTATTAACTGCAATATTTTGACTGTTTATTTAGAAAAAGTTATCAACATTCTTAGAATTCCAAAACTGCAAACTTTTATGGAACAGAATAACAGAATTGGAAGGGGCCTTGGAGGTCTTCTAGTCCAACCCCCTAGTCAAGCAGACGTGTTTCTCGCATTAAATATAAGTCAAAGAGGAGATATAAGCATGGAAGGATCAGAATGAAGAATACTACCTTATAAACATAAAGCTCATGAATATCATCAGATAGGGTAGTGCCATCATCTCTCATTAATGGTGTAAATGCAAAGCCAAAGAGCTTCTTTTCTCCTTTATCTTTTGCTGCAAAACCAAATCAAATATTTACACACATTTTTAAAATGACAGATTAGGTCCTTAGGTTATCTGTAACAAATGAAAAGTCAATATACTATGGTAGTCACAGTGCATAAGTATGACTAAAGAAGCCAGAGTTCAAATCCTCACTAAAGCATGCAATTCAGTGGGTGATTCTGCACTAGTCATTCACAACCTGATATGTCATAAAGTTGCAAGAATAAAAAAAACTGCTTCCAACCAATTTTATACTTGCGTAGCTATAAGTTAGGTAAGTTCCTGCGACTATTGCTGGTTGACATAGGTGCAATAATTTACATTGTCATATATTTTCAAATTATTTCCTGCTCTATCCACTAATCTAATGAAAACATGCAAAATACGACAATAAGATCTCCTGCAGATATAGAAACTTGGAGATGCTTCTGGTGAGGCGAAAACCAATGCCTGCATTTTTGCAGGGGCAGCTACAGTAGATGTGAGATGAGGACTGCCAAAATTTTCTCTGGAAGAAAGAACTGGAGATTGCCCCCATGTACTTTGGACAGCTGATTTATATAAGCAGACAGCAGAAGCGGTTATTTTTGCAGCCAGCTGCGATCAGCTGGAAGTTGCGGATTCCATCATGCTCCAAGCCATAAATGCACCTTTTCAGGACTCAAGGTTCAACGAAACCTCATCTTTTTATTCACTTTGGAGCTTTACCTTTATTACTGTTTTTTTAAGATTGAAAAACCTTCAGAGCCACAGTCACTGGGTAGAATTCTCTTCAATCCATTTGGAAAAGAAAGAACATCGCATCTGTCCAGCTTTGTAAAATCTTTACTTTTTATAATTTCTTATAATAAATAGCAAATATTAAAAATTAAAAATAATATATATAAAAATTTAAAAATATATTGTGGAATAACCTTTTAAATTGAACTGTAAGAGATTTATTTGAGTTACTTCATGAAAATTACAAATGGACCTTGAAAGATGATAAGAATTTCTAGAAAAGAGGAAAAAATATTAAAAGAAAACAGAAGCTGGACAGGGAAAAGGCCTCTTGGGCGTAGTAGTGTGGGGCTAAGGCCCAGGCCTCCTTGGCGTGGTGGGACAGGAAGAGGGGCCAGGCATTCTGGCACATGGAAGGTTTACGTACACTGGAGGGCCCTGTAGCTGGCCTAGGCCTCCCAAAGACTCCCCCATTTCCTGAGGTACCAGGGTTGGGTCGTTGACTGAAGCAGTCACTTGGGCATCTTGCTTAACAACCACTTCACTCAATGACCAATTGTGGTGATAAGTTGAGGGCTACCTGTATTTTGGTAGGTTTGGTTATTTGTCTTATCTATTTAATATAATCCTTAATAAAAATTATGTAAAAATATTAACAAATTATACTCACTGGAACAGTGTCTGAATTCAAAACGGAGGTGAGACCCACGGAATCTGTCAATGGGAATTGGGAGTTTGATGACCTCTCCCCAGCGAGGGCTATTATTATGATAGAGAACAAACGAATGGTACATACTTCTGTTTGGCTCTCCTGAGCCTAAGCTAATGCAGTCCTAGAAAAAAAAGGACAAGGTAAGAATACTAAAATATTACAGTAAACGTGATATAAGATACTAAGATACTAACAACCTCATGTTAACAATACAAGGATTCTATATATTTTAATTAGTCTGTGTTGTGCAAGTAGCCCCTTATGCCAGACTGTGAATTCACATTCCCATGGGAGAGGGAGAGGGAGGGAGAGAGGGAAAGACAGGGGGAGGGTCTGTCACATGCTCCAGCTCCTTCCTCTACTGGACACAGAACACATTCAGTCTTCTGTCTCCAAAAAAGTCTCTGTGGAAAATCTGGTATCCCCACAAAGCTAGAGTAATCCAGGAAACGTTAAGTAAAGGATAATTTTGCTTTATGTCAGGTGCAAAAGACCAAGTCCACAAGTGAAGATTCAATTAAACTGATTTATAGTTAAAACCTATGCACAGACATTTCCCAAAGGTGCTTTTTAAAAGGCAACTAGACTTTCTTAGTTTATTTCCTTGAAAACATTCCGCTTCTCATCCAAGAAGCTTCTTCAGTTCTGATGGAACGTCAGTCAGTTTTTTCCCATTTTTCTCTTCCTTATATTATAAATTGGCTGGCAGAGAGGGCATGTTCAGACAAGGAATTCCTTATGACTGAATCCAAGAGAAGGACCTTCTCTGCCATGACTCCTGCCCTTTGGAATGTCTTATCCTCTGAGGTGAAATTGGCTCCCACCCTTTTGACCTCCTGCAAGTCCCTGAAGACTTGGTTCTGTCAAATGGCTTGGGGCCCCAATAAGGGTGCATCATCACACTGGATGTGGTTGATGAATTAAGAAGCAATTCCATCTCCCCCCCCCATGTACATCCTGTTCCGTTCCTGATCTTTTTATTTTGATTGTGATTTCCATTTTATTGTTGTAGAAATATTTATCTCTAAGGATTTTAATGTTTTAATGGTGTAAGCCACTCAGAGTCATATTGATATGAGATGGATGGCAAACAAACAAACAAATAAATAAATATCTGAATTTTTGATATTAAATTTGGTAACCATTTGCTGAGTTTTAGGTAGGAGAAACAGTATCTAACCTAATTTAACAGTATCTAAACAAGCAATAAAAGTAAACTTGTTCAACTTTTTTTTAGCTTTGCTTAAATAGTATAAAAGGATATAGTTTGAATGTTATGGCAGGGAGAAAAGAACATACTGAATGAGGTGTCTTGGGGATAATAGGAGCCAATATGGTAAGGGTGTTGCTGTGATATCCTGGTGTCAAGCTGGAACTGCATCACTGTCACATCCTGGGGCCAGACTTGGTACATATTTCCCTGGAGGCTGAGGCTGGATTATGGGTTCAAGTTGCTAATGTGGAAAACCTCAGAAAAATATTCCAAAATATTTAGTTGACTGAGTCAAAGTAAGGACTCACAAAAAGGAAAGGAGTAGAAAATACAGAAAATGTGTCTGTATATTTAGCCCAAGGTGGAAACAATAACAGCTTAAGTGTTAAAGCAATTCAGTACATGATCCATAAAGTTAATTACCACAAAAAGTTAAGAAGAAGCAAATGAGTGGCGATCATGATTATGGATACACAGAAAGCTTTCCTCTGGGTGTCCAGCCTCTTCTCTGGGTTTAAATCTATTTCTTTGCTCTAACAGGACCATGTGAGCATAATCTAAAACAGTGTTTCCCAAACTTGACAATTTTAAGGCATGTGGACTTCAACTGGGAGTCCACATGCCTTAAAATTGTCAAGTTTGGGAAACACTGATCTAAAATGATTAAAATGGGTGAATACAAAAATTTAAAAATAAAACATTGTCTCAAAACCTCATAGATAGAAAGATTCTAGTATAATTAGGTAGAAGGCCCTTAAAGTGAAGACAAGATTAATTTCTCTTAAAAGGAATTGACAATTGACTATGTATACTTCTATACCATAATGTGGGTAGGGTAAATTATTCAATATTATTACAATATTTCAGTGATTTTGGATTTTGGATATAAGAAATGAGAAGACACAGTTTTTATAATACACTATGCAATGCATTTGAAATGTGTGGATTCTCTTGGGAGGGTTATTAGAATTCAACATGTAAATATTGTTTGGTAGTTGGAATCCTCGCTGAAATCTGACCACAGTGTAAAATGGAGAAAAACTATGTTAAGTTTCCATAAACATGCTAGATTTTTTTGGATAGAAAATAGAGCAGATTAAATCATGCAAAAGAAAAATCATAACATACCAGTGAAACAAGCAATTTTTCTAGCTGAAAAGTCTATTTTTTGCTTTAGTTCATCAGTATGGTAATTTAAAATGAAGGTTTGATTAAGAATTTCAACTCTTCCACATATAAAAGATTTTGAATCTTAAAGAATTTAAACCCAACAACGACAGAAATACATTGAATAAAGTATGTAAATATTTACACCTTTAAAATCTCTCCATCTGCATACAGAACGTACATAGTTACTTCTATGTTCTTTTGAACACTTTTTCCACCTCTCTCAAAGTCTCCTTTCTCTAAAGTCAGGTACAAATCATTTCGTATATCACCTACATATAAGGAGAGACAATGCTTTTAGAAAAGAGCACATAGTAAATTATTCTTCTGGACAAGCCAATGATAATTGTGTTCACTATTCTGATAAGATAGCAATTCATTCCAATTGTAAAATGAATAGTTAATAAAAAATGAACATTTAATATCAGTGTATTATATTTGATGGCCGTTGGTAATGCTTTATGGAGTCTGAAAATAGGAAACCAGTTATGAGACAAAGGAGAGGGAGAAGACATGAGGTAAGATTTTCAAATTCCTTTTAAATTATCTAGTTAACAAATAAACGGTCAAATCATTCAAGATTGTTCTATTTCCACACTGATAGCTAATTATAAACAGTTGTAGACAATAAAGTCAATACTCTTAACTTTTACTGCATACATTCTCCCATCCTCTCTGTAGGACAGGTTTACCCAGCCGTTTTTTTCAAGCAACTATAGTGCTTAAAAGTACTTAAAGGTTAGTAAATCCTTTTGAATTTTCAATATTTCTGCATAAATATAACTGAAAAATGATTTATTCCCTATATCACAAGTTGTAGATAATGAGAACTTGATTAAACAAATATATCAAAAACATTATACTTATTCATTAATTTATTGAGGAAAATGATCCTAAATTGCATATTTGTATGTAGCATAAGTATATGAACTCTAGGATTACCAGTCTGTTTGAAGGGGGAATTAGAGACAAGTGTTTCAATCAAAGGTCTTTTTTACATTTGCAAATGGCACTATTTATGCGACCACCGTCAGGAAAACACTGAACAACAATGAGGTGCATGGCAGGGTTCCAAAAAGAAAGCCACTACCCTCCAAAAAGGACATCGCTGCTACTACACATGCTCCAGGTTTGGCTTAAGGTCACTTACGCTCTCACAGCGCTGGTCAATAGCCATATTCAACCAAACACAGAGGCACAGCTGGTTGTTTGTAATATCATGGAGACCCAATGAATTTAAAGTAAGCAAACCTTTACCATTACAATATAAATTTGCTCTTTCTTTGCGCATGCACACACACACAAACTCAAACAGTCACCCATCCATATTTACCCACATCCTTCTCAACTAGACTGGCAAGCATTAGCCAGATGGAAACTGCCAAGTCTAGATCCAAAGACAACTGAAAGACTGGGCAGGTTTCAAGATCTTTTATCTCTCCAAATCCTTGCTTTGTAGATTCACAAGACTGGCAGCTATCCTTGCTTTGTTGATTTTCTAGATATGGGATGCATACAAAGGATAGAGGGAGATAGTTGGCACTAAGAAGACATCTGAAACCTGATGCATGAATTGGCTTTCAGTCAAATTCCTAAGGCTGTTTTAGAAACAGATATTTGTACAAACCAAGAGGGCTTCAGAACCAACCATATCAATTGTTTTGTGGATAGTCATTTTAGACATAGCAAAGCACATCACACAGAACATGATTAGCTGAGGTACTGTGGGATTGCATACACAATCCAGATAATTTGAAAATTTAACAAAGGAGGGCAGAAAGTAGACAAGCTACCGTTAATTGTATTGTTTCAAATATGAAGAAAGGATTGCATAATAAAGTAATTATTATTATTTATATTTACTATGATCACCCATTCCAAAAGACTCTGAGCAGATTACAAGACCAAAATATACACTTAAAACATTAAAAACGTAACAAACTACAAGATTAAAAAAACACTCATAACACTTTTTTAAAAACTGCAACAGCTCCACAAACACAGTAGCTCCCAGCCTGGAACAGTTATATGCCTAAAGCCTTACACTAAATTGCTTTTATATGAATGCTATCTATATGCCAATTCAGGGAAGTAGCTTAGTTTTCTGAGAATCTCTGGGAGATAAAGCACCAGAATCAAAGATTGAATCTGGCTGAACATGAGTAAAACCATTATTTAGGCAATAAGGATAATGAAATAGTTATTTCTGTGCCATGGTTGCATTGGCTGAAAGCCACCTAGTGGATCTGTTTAGAGTGACTTATTTCCTGCTGGCAGGTGGCTGGACTACCTGCAGGCTATAGTGAGGAATATTCATGCTACCTGGAAGATAAAGTCACTCCGATTCATCCAGATTTAGACTTTAACTGGGCAGGAAGAAATGAATTGTGAGATTATGTGGACTGAATTTGTTTGCACGATTCCTGATGAGGTGGACAAGGTCTTCCAAACTGTCATCTTGACCATCTGTTTGTTAGAGATTGGCCCCTTCTGGGGTCCAGGTGGCCTTGGAAGTGACCAAATGATTGGTCCATGCAACGGTATGGTCTTCTAAAGGAGGATAAGATCCCTCCCTCTTGAAGGCGGTGGTGGTACATCCACTTCTTAAGAGGTCATCACTGGCCCATCCTATTATGGACAATTATGGAATTATAGTTCCACTCTTCCTTTCGTGGAGAAGGCTGTAGGCTAGTAGGCTAAGTGAGTTTTTGCTTTATTACAGGATGCTAAGAGGCTGTGACTTTATCTTCTTTCTTGTCCTTAGGCTATATTAGTGGTACTCGAGCATTCTGCTTTATTAAGTGATGCTTAATAGTCTGTGACTTTGTCTTCCTCCATTATTGAAAATACTTCTAAAGAAAGCATGGCATTAATGAAATCAAATGTATTTCTATACATTAAATTTGAAACATCCAATTACAAGTCGTAGCTGAAAAATGAAAATCCCTGCAAATCGCAAGGGAGTTATCTGCAAATTATATAACACATTAACAGAAAATAAAGTGTCTGTACATAGTGCCAAAGCATTTCCATCAAACTCAAGTAGTTTTCAAAATATCATAAAATATTTAATAATGTATTAATGTAGATTAATTTACTATTTTGAAATCTGTTTTAAGAGAATATATGACAACTAATGTTCCATGTCAAAAATATCACTTAATTAGGACTGTATTCTAGAAAATGAGTAAAATATAAATGTAGAACTGCCTGGCTAAAACTGGAAGAATCTTCTTTTTTTAGAGAAAATTTATGTATATTATAATTTCACAATAAACAATGAATGGTCTTCCATGGAATTTTAAATAAAATATAACAAATTGTTTCTTATATTACTATTTGTCATGAGGTAATTTACGAGAACGTAAATAGGTCTCAGTTTCAACATTTAACTAAACCAAATGTTTTCATTCAATACAGTTGCCAATATTTCATAGTGTATCAAATACACATAATTAGTAGAGTCCATCAGTTATATCACTCTTTTATTGTTCTAGAAATTGGGAAATGATTCATTCTGAAACAATAGAAATTCAAAATTTCATGAAGTATCCTATTAAAGCAGAAAACCTCTTTTTCAAAAAACAGAATGGGCCATCTCCTGCATTTTGGTAATGTATCAATGTCAGAATACGAAAGTGCAAAATATTGCTTGATATTGAAACCAGCAGTTTCATTCTTAAAACAAAGTTAATAAAATTTCTCACTCAAATATTTTGGAATAAAACATCTATCACAACTTTACAATGCCTTGGTAAGGCCACACTTGGAATACTGCATCCAGTTTTGGTCACCATGATGTAAAAAAGATGTTGAGACTCTAGAAAGAGTACAACAAAGATGAGAAGAGCAACAAAGATGATTAGGGGACTGGAGGCTAAAGCATATAAGGAATGATTGCTGGAATTGGGTATGTCTAGTTTAATGAAGAGAAGGACGAGGGGGGACATGATAGCAGTGTTCCAATATCTCAGGGGCTGCCACAAAGAAGAAGGAGTCAAGCTATTTTCCAAAATGCCTGAAGGCAGGACAAGAAGCAACGGATAGAAACTAATCAAGGAGAGAAGCAACCTAGAACTAAGGATAAATTTTCTGACAGTTAGAACAATTAACCAGTGGAACAACCTGCTTCCAGAAGTGGTGAATGCTCCAACACTGGAAGTTTTTAAGAAGAGACTGAACAACCATTTGTCCGAAATGGTATAGGGTTTCCTGCCTGAGCAGGGGTTGGACTAGATGACCTCCAAGATCCCTTCCAACATATTATTATTATTGTGCTGTTGTTGTTGTTGTTATATTGTCCTTTAATATAAAATTAATGTGGTACAAAGCACCCATATAATGAAATACTAAACATAAACAAATTCAATTCAATTTTATCTGTCACTGCCCTTTATATTAATTAAAAATTATCCTTGTACTAAAATTCTATACTGACAGAGAACAAAAAACACATTTGGAAATACGTAACAAGTACCTTTTTTAACCTTTTATAATTGCTAATTGTAATATTTTTATTGATACTGTAATTGCTTTCTTGAAATGCTAAAAGAAGATGAAATGTTTCAATAAGGAATCAAAACAAGGAAATGTTTGTTTGCTGAAAAGCTGATACATGATCAAAATTATTTTGAAACCATTTTCATTCTGAAAGCAGTATTCCATGCAGCATTAAGAACTATTACTTCATGTTGAAATTCTGTAAGGCTCACAAAAAGGGTTTCATAGGTAACATAATCCTTTCTAATACAAGCTTTCTTAACACTAATGCATACCTGGGACTTAAAACCAAGTCAGGCATGTGGACAGCTAGCAAGAAGAGCCATACATTGTATATATATGCATTCATTCCTAATTTAAGACTGACTTAAACATGCTCAAATTATCTAAAGTAACATCAAGAAAAAAAAACCTGCTGCATTAAAAATTCATCCCCAGACTTCAAACGTAAGTAGAACAGCAAGCATTATCAAGTTACAATTGGAGTTATAATTCTACATAAGTTATAAGGAGGGGTTTCATTGGGAAAAAAACTAAAAAGGACATTCCTTTATAAGCTTTAGTTCTGTCAAGTTATTTTTAGTAAAATATACTATTTACAATTAAATCACTCAGCTACATCTTTTATTTAATATTTATTTTATAACACTATTTGCATTGATAAAGATCAGCATTCAATAAGTGCTATAAATGGAACTTTCATTCACTTACCAGGCATGATCACATCTGGGAATCCTACTTTTCTTGTAATAGACACCCCTCTGTTAAAGATAATAGGATATTCTCTTCGAATTTGTTCCATTTCTCCACGGAGAAGTTGAAGAGAAATTATAAGTCCTGAAAAAATGGAACAAAATTAAATCCTTATAGTTCAATTTACTATGAAACAAATAAAAAATATAATTACCAGAATTATGTTAAAGACAACATAATACTATCAGAGAATAGGAATTATTATATTTTTATGTTGAAGATTCTCTGGGCAGCATAAAATAATATAAGAGATTGTCCTCTTCAACACAATGGAAACAGCAGCACAAAGCAATTCTAGTTGTGTATTTGTTCAGAGGAGATGGGCAACACCTGCAAATGGTAATGCCAAGTGACAGGACACAAAGAGCCTATCCTACACCATTTTATCAAGTGGGAAGATCTTTTTTATTCTTATCAGAAGCACCTTCAAATTATAGACATAACATTCAATGCTGAGCAAGTAAAATAGATATAGGTCATAAAATATAGTATGTGTAAAAAGTATTAAAATAAACAGAATTAAAACTAAATTACTTTCGTCCAGTATTGGCCACTTCCCACAAGTGGGAAGATGTTAGTAGGACAAAGTGGTGTACAGATATACAGGTCTTAAACCAAGAAAGGTTTAAGTAAAAGCTAGCACCCTGAATTGTACTCAGAAGCCAAGTGGTAACAATACAGTTCTCAAAAGAACAGTATTATATTGATAAGAATAATTATATAACGATATATATTAATATATTAACAATACATAGTAATATATATTAACATTAATACATATTAATGATATGATATATGTATTTATATCTGATAAAACTATACAAATAGAAATAAAGGTGTATCAATTAAATTAGAATATACAATAATGTAGATCAGACAAGTCAAACACAAGGCCCGGGGGCCGGATGCGGCCCGCAACATGGTTTCATGTGGCCCGCGAAGCCATCCTAGAAACAGTAAGGGAATGGCCCCTGCTCCCTTGGCCCCGGCCCAGGCCGCCCAGGAGCCAATGTACAATTTTGTGGTGGCCATCTATGCTGAAATGCATTCAGTCTTAGTTCCACAAGGCCATCTGGAAACAGCAAGGGACTGGCCCCTGCCGCGTTGGCCCTGCCCCCTGGGCGCACACTGGGGAGGTGTCACCCTTTGTGGGGAATGAAGAAATGCACCATCGCCTGGAAGTGGCCAGCAAATGGTCCTCACCTACTTCACATATCTGGCTTGATGGGCTCCAGGGGAGGGGTTTCAGCAGGCAGTGGGGTGCCGAGAGGCTGAGCAGGCGGCACAAATTCAAAAAGAAGTGCGTCGCCACTCAGCCCCCAGCCTGCCTGATTTCAGCAGGCAGCAAAGCGCAAAGCTGGCAAGCTTCGCACTGCCCAGCTCAGCCTCTCAGCACTGTGAGGAGAGCACCCTGCTGCCTACTGAAACTGGGCAGGCTGGAGGCTGGGTGGCATCACGCTTCTTTTTGGATTTGCGCTACCTGGCTCAGCCTCTTGGCACTGTGAGGAGAGAGCCTCTCTACCTGCTGAAACCAGGCAGGCTGGGGGCTGGACGGCATTGTGCAGGTAACGTCGACTCTCATGTTGCTCATGGTGTCCCCTCCCCCAAAGCCCACCAAGCCAGACATGTGAAGTAGGCAAGGGCCATGTGCTGGCCACTTCCAGGCGATGGTGCATTTCTTCATTCCTCACGAAGGGTGACACCTCCCCAGTTGCGTTTCTTGCCTGTCCCTCCCTCATCTCAAATATTTTCCCACCATTCTGTTCGAAGGAAGGAAGGAAGGAAGGAAGGAAGGAAGGAAGGAAGGAAGGAAGGAAGGAAGGAAGGAGAGGGAGTCCTGCCTTAGTCCTGCCCTGCTACCCTTTCACCATCCCCTTGCCCCCTCCTCCTGGCCTATCCTGGGGGTCTCCCATCCTATTGCTAAGGAAGCTTTGGATACAAAGCCAGGTCTCCTCCCATGGAGAGGGAGTGGGCCTCCCTCTGACTTTGCCCTCATACCCATCATGAGCAACCTGGCTAAGGATAGCAAGCACAGCAGCAGCAGCCTTGAGGAGGAGGTAAGTGCAGCTGGGCACCCCCTTGGGGTAGTGGGGCTGGGCTTGGTGCCGCGGGTGCTTGAGGACCAGGCTGGGCATTTGACCTCTGCTGATGTAGATGTTGATGTAGATAGTTTAAAACCTAGGCAGTGCTAATTATAAGAGAAATAATGGAATAGCAAAAGGGAAGTCATTTTACAATAAAAATAATAAACTTGACCTACAGTATAAAAACTAAAAATAATATATAACTAATTAAATTGAATAAAATTAAGCCACATTCAATATAAAAGTCAAACAGGTCTGTTACTGAGGCAGTCAAAATGCCACAATTATCCAATCAGAATAAAAAAAATCTGCTATTCCTCATAACTGAAAAGTTTAAGTCTAGATTTAAAACCTAAAACTTTTTCTGTCATCATAAGAATACTAGGGTGACAACTCTGGGACTAAATCAATCCCAAAGTTGCTGTTAGAGTAACAGGAACAACAAAGTGCCCAGGAGGCTGGTTGAGTAGATTTTAAGTGTACATAAAATAAGGTATATAAAAATAGTATTGCTCTATTTGTATTTAGTTAATATAATTACTCTAAATAATAGATGGCATAAATAATTTGGAAGCATGAGGGCTTTTGATCTGATACTTTAACAAGGATGAAAATCGATTTTAAGAACTTGATATTCTGTGATCTTCTCCAATTTTTTCTCTTCTATTCTACTATCCCCTGTTACTGCCACATCAGCCACACTTTCTTACTTTCAGTCAGTTACATCTCATTTAACAATAAACAGGTGCCACAGCCAATTTTACATATGAGTGTTAATTGTTGATATAGTTATTAGACTTTTGCTTCTGAAAATGAATGTCAAGCAAGTGCTTCAAGCTGTCCTATTTTGCAACACACAATACTATTATAATAACAGAATTCTTGCCATTCTGCATCACAGTTTCCTTACATGCACCTCTTACGTTAGGTATTGATTTGCTTCAAACCCAATAATCTAAATATGTCCTGGGAGAAAGGATAAGTTTTTTTTCCTCTCAAGGATATTAGCAGCACCCCCTGCAAACTTCCCACTCTCTTCATCTTTTCTCTCATGCTATACTCTCTGCATTCCCCTCCTTGCCAGATAAATATGCAAATACGTTTAGGGGAGGAGGAAGCAACCTATAAGCAGGTACAATATATTCCTTGTTGAACATGTGACATCAACTTGAAGCCAGAAATATAAATCCCAGGTAAGAGAATGAATATTTCATGTCTACTAACAATTAGCCATGCTGAAGAGATTACTGGATTTTTTTTTTTTAAAAAAAACACGTTTCTTTGTTCTGCAAAATCCCCAGCATCTGTACCCACATTTTTATACCCAACAAAGATAATTCTTTGAGGACTGTTCATGACCACAGACTCTAAAATGTGAACTATGTGGCAAGTACAATGTTTTCATTGCCAAAGAAAATATGTATCTTTAAAAGAGCTAAAATAAAATATTACCATAATTTGAACTGGGTGCTGTATATTTGGTGCTCGACTTGCGAATTATATTTTCATGGATCTGATACCATTCATTCTCATTGTTGCACCTGAAAAATAGAGTCAATGTTATTTGCCACTGTCAATGAAATTAAATATGCACATAATTACATAGGGAAGAAATTAAATTATTTACAACTAAATGAGAAGCATTACAGAATAGAATCTTATATAACTCAGATTAAGTGAATATCTAAGATGATGCACCTTAATAAGAAAAATTTTGCTTTCATTGAAAATTTCATTATTGTATATTTGAAATCCATTAGCAGCTTCTTGATATATCTCAATGCCTGATGTTGTGTTTCTACTATGTCTATATAATCATACAAGTTAAGAAAATGGTGCTCTTTACATATCTTATATTCCTATTTGAGAATTTAAAAGGATGGTATCAGAGCTTAACATTCATGGATCATAATAAAAGTTGAAATTATGAATAAATAAAGGAATAATTACTCATTCAATTAGATGATGACATTTGAAATAAAAAATACTGTACAAGGAACTTATACACACACAGAGAGACATATAGTGTGTGTGTGGGGGGGGGTTATATACCCGTGTTTCCCCGAAAATAAAACCTGGTCTTATTTTTTTATTTGCCTCCCAAAGAGGCACCAGGTCTTATTTCTGGGGGGTGTCTTTTCCACTCACCTTGCCGCAGCAGCAGCCCCACCCAGCTGGCCCACTTCTTCTGTGGCAGAAGGAAATGTATTTTGGGGGTAGGTCTTACTTTCAGGGAAACACGGTATGTTACGTTATTGCAGCATGTCTGAGTCCATAGGATAAAAGTTTAGAGTTCTCAACCCTCCTGTCAATCAAATATCTGTGGGAATAGCATTCTAGAGGGTGGTTGCTGTGACAGAAAAGGCTCTCTTTTTGAGTCCCATCAGATGATATTGTTTTGTAAATGAAACCCGAAGTATGCCTCTCCTGCCAGACCTAATGGCAGACTGAGATCTCACTTATGGGATAAAGCTGAAATATCCACCTCCTCTTCATCTGTCATGGTTTAAAATTTTATTTTTTCTTTCCCAGAATGTGACAACTCCTTTACACCTCGCTCCATCGCCTGCTTTGTGTGTGGTAGCACTTTTTGCAACCATCTACCTTTTAGGGAGTGCTTTATATGGCATTCTCTCTGCAGCCATGGTATGTAAGAGAAACAGGGTGCCCACATTTTCTGTTAAATTAGAGAAAAAAAATGAGAAAAAAATTAAATCTATAGTGCCATCTCCCGGCATTGAGGTCTATGACTAGAAAAACCCGCCTTTTCTTTCCTCTCCTCTTTTTCAGAGATATACTAATCTTATAAAAGTGGAATACATGTAGTCCACACTTAACAACCACAAATGCCACTGGTAACTCCGTCTCTAAACAATTAGGTCATCATACAAGACAACATGTGACCAGGGTGGATTTACAGCCTCACTTCCACCATAGTTGTTAAACAAATCACCTGCAGTTATTAAATAAGATATCATGTGACCAAGAATGTACTGCCAGTTTCTCCATTGACTCTTCTTGTTAGAAGCCAATTGTGAAGCAAACAAATGGTGATCACAAGATGCTGTGACATTCACAATTACCTGTTGCAAACATCCAAATCTTGATCATTTAACCATGGGGATGATGCAACAGACATAAGTGCAAGAACTGGACATAAAATTACCTTTTCAACACAGTTGTGACAGGTTATTAAATAAGGCACAAGGACTACTGTAAAATCATGTTTTTAAAGCAAAAAAAAAAAGTAAAAATTCTTTTTGGTGTTTAAGCAGTCCCAAATAAATATTTAAAGGCATTGAAGATAAACATGCAGAGTTGTTCAAATCTCAGATAGTGATTTGAAAGTACCATTCGTAAAATAACAAACAGAAATATGGGCAGAATACATGATGATGCTGGACTGTTCCTAATTTATAGAAACCATTTAATTTGGAAAACGGAAATACTAAGCAGAGACAAAATATTATTTTTAAGTATATGCCATCAAAGTAGGAAAAATTGTCCCTGGCAATATTTTCAGCTAAACTTGTTAAATATTTTCTATTATGTCCTGAACCCTGCTTGTTTCTTGGACTTTTCCCAGTTTCTTGTAGGGTTTCCTTTTATTAAAGGCTGAGGGCTCTAATCCTTAGCTTCTTGATTATTTCCCTTCTCTAGAGAACTGCCTGCACGTTCCAAAAGAACAAAAACTCTTCTAGCTGGAGTGGAAGTTTTGAGAAATCTTGAGTTTTGCTATGGAGGAAATGGTATATACATTAAAAAGCCTTTTTCTCTCATGAAGCTATAATCTATTGCCAACAAACCCAGTATTAATTATGTATGCAAAGTAAAATCTCCTTGGAAATGACTTTGAAATGCAGAATTCAGTTGCCTAATGAAAACTTCAAAGCTTGCATAATCTTTTGTACCACTCTGATTCACCCCCAATAAAGGAAATGGACCTATATAAACACGATTGCTTTCAATGAAAAATTATAGTATTTCATGTTGAACATGGAAGCACAGAAGCAAGTTATTTCCCAGTGGTGACAGGTATTCTGATTATATGAGTACAAGCAATACAGTGCAAAAATAATATACTTAGCAAAATTTAAAAAAAATAAAACTAAACATTCATGGTGGTAGAGTGTAGAATGACAAAACTGGGTTGCAGTATGATAACACAAAATTATTCCCCTATATGTTTGCATGTAATACCACAACAAACTATAATAGGGTGACTTACCCAATGGAGTTTCACACAGAATTATTTTAAAATATGTAACGTAGGTAGTTGTATTGGGATGTGAGAATGCCCTAGGGTAGGGGTAGGCAACTTCGGTTCTTTTATGACTCATGGACTTCAACTCCCAGAATTCCTGAGTCAGCTATGCTGAGTCATAAAAGAGCCGAGGTTGCCTACCCATGCCCTAGGGAAATGAGGGGAAAAGATGCTGCCTAGGGAATGATCAGATAAAAGGGGGAGGAGCCCACAGCTGCAAAATGAGCAGAGAAATAAACTTAGAAAGGATCCATCCTAATTTATCAAGTGCTAAAAAAAGATGGTGGGAGAACTGTACTTTAAGATTTAGAAGAATCTGTTAATGTAGCTTTACAATAAAGTAAAATTAGCTCATCTTGCATCACCTGCCTGGTCTTCTTGGGAGGCATTTTATTAGTTTATTACTGCAACTTCAGTATAACACTTTTGAGGGAAAATGAAATAATTATTGTTTTCTCTTGATGTGAATTCAGAAAAATAATGGAATTTTATAATTTTGATAGTGTTATGTCTCTCCCCTTCTTTCTCTCTCTTGTCATGGTGCTAAGACAAATTACATGTTGCTGAAGACACACCACTGGTGTTATAGGAAAATATGTTATATCTTCTGTGTGGATGCATTGAAGCTTGTAGAAAATTAGGAAAGTTTTCTGGTATTTCTTTGGTTGGCATGTATGCTCTTTGGTGTTCCCCAGAAACCCTCTGCAGCAGTATTCAAAGTCTTCAAAGCAACTGTTGGACAACTGTGTAATGTCTTCACTGGAATTGGAGGAAGAGCTGGCAACGTTAGTTTGACAGTGATTGGGATGGAGCCTCTGATCAACAGTTTAGCAGCAAGAGACTCCAGATAGAAATACTGCCACTCAGCCGCTGAGCAGCCTAGTAGTGATGCTGGTGCCTTTGAAGATGTTCCTCCTGATAAATGGTAGCAAACTTGTAATGACCAGTTTCCTGGCTGTGCAAAGATGAGACTGATGGCTCTGATATGCCTGTCATCAATGTTTCAGAGAGTTGGGGCAACTGAGCATTAATGTCAAATATCAATAAGACCGGGAGCCGGCTGGTGATCTTGCAGGAAAACCAACCATCATCCTGCAGTTAGGCTGAGGTATATCCAGGGAGATAGCAGCCATCTTGGGTGGCACTTGTGAACATCAAAGAAGCTAGAATGTAGATTGGATTCATCATCTCTCAGTGGATTTCAGGTTTAACAGCCTCACCTTCAGAAAGTTTGACTGGAGAACAGTTCTGAACTTAAAATCTTTATCCTGACTGGACTTTGAAGTAGTTCTGTGGGGCTGAAGGGGGAAGTTATCTGAGGTATTGTTGCTTATCCTCGCCTGGATTGAAAATGAAAATTGGGTGTAAAAACCTACCCTAGTTTATTCACTAGTTTTGGTATATTTTCTTGCTTCTGCTCACCTTGATAGGAGCAAAGGAGCCAGAGCAGTAGTATGGATGTGGCTGGATTATAGGGGTAGGGTATGGCAGCTGATCACCTGGGCTTAGACCACTAGGTGGTAGGCAAAACCATTCAGATACTAAGACAATCAGTGGGGAGAGAAAAGGGTAGCTCTAAATGCCTGCTCTGCAGGGTGTTTCAGGGCTTTAGTCTCTCACAATTTTTACTTAACATCTACATGAAGCTTCTGGATAGATCATCTGTCAGCACTCAGTTAACTAATATCACTATGCTAATAATACTTATTTGTGAATCATCACCCTGGGTCAATCAAGTGATGCTGTCAAGATATTTTCCAGTGGGAAGATCTGTGGGCCTGACTGGGGAAGAACAGGCTTTGAGTCAACGGCAAAGAGTAAATGGGTTTTGGGTACCTCTGAACTGTAGGTTCTGGAAGGGGCTGCATTCTCATTCACAACAGTTTGCAGTTTGGAAGTCTTTTTGGACTCACAGCTGCTAATGGAGGAGCAGGTGGCAGCCATGCTTAGAAGAGCCTCTACACAGCCTCTTGAGTGCCAATTGTACCCTTCACATGCTGTGGAAAATAGGGAGGATAACCTTGATGGAAATATCAAGTTACCTATGCAAAGGGGCTATGACATTTTTAAGTTTAGAACAATGCCTTTGGAAATTGCTGAAGCAAATGTTTCCCCAGTGAATCAAAGTATAAGAAGGAGAAGGAGGTATATCAAAATGGAAGGTTCTGTTATTATAGCTAATTCCATTTTTAACCTTCTTCTACAGTTGATTTTAATTGTTTTTTTAATGTTTTTATGCTGTAAGCTGCCCAAAGTCATTTGAGACAAGATGGGCAGCAAATAAATTTCATACTTACTAAACAAACAAACAAACAAAATTTTCTGGTTTGGTCTAACTAGTAAGATTGACATTCATGTCTTAGTCATCTCCCATT
Organism: Crotalus tigris; assembly: GCF_016545835.1. Classification (NCBI taxonomy): domain Eukaryota; kingdom Metazoa; phylum Chordata; class Lepidosauria; order Squamata; family Viperidae; genus Crotalus; species Crotalus tigris. The sequence goes on from NW_024096505.1 coordinate 7,391,304, forward strand.
TGGACAACTGCCACATAGGGCTACCCTTGAAGACCATTCAAAAACTGCAGTTGGTTCAGAATATAGCAGTATGGGCAGTTAGGAGTGTACCACAACATGCCCGTATAATGCCCATATTTGACATGCTGTGCTACTTCCCTATAAGTTTCCAAGTGCAATTCAAGGTTTGTTATAAAGCCCTTCTTGGCAGAGACTCAGGTTACTTGCATGACTGCTTATCTCCAGTTATTTCTGCCCATTTGATGCTCTTTCCCAGAGCAGGCATACGCCAGGATTCTCCTTGAGGCAATGTTATCCAAAGAGACCTATGAAATATGCCTTTTCTGCTGAGGTACCTGCCTTTAGGAATGTGCTTTCCTTAAGATTTGGATAGTTCCAATCTTGTTAGTCTTCAGGAAAGTTTTTAAAATATGACTTTTTATCTGGGCATTGGGCCAAGACAATAACTGTACCTGTCTTCTGTGAGATGGAATAAATGTTTGATGACTCTTGGTATGTATGTATGTAAGTATGTATGTATTGGAATTATGTGCTGCCTATTTTCTTTAGAGGCAATACTGGGTGGCTTACAACCAGAAACTCTAAAAGACAAAATAATAATAACTATCTTAGTTATAAAAAAAATCATCATTAAAAGATTAAAAGATGGGGGAAGAAAGGAATATGAAGATCACAGAAGAGGCTTCTCTCAATCTATTAACCACCTTCAGAGTGATACCCTCAGATCCACTGATCAAACCAGGTACTCAAGCCTTATGAAAGGTCAGGAAGGTCAGTACAGATCTCACCTTGGAGGGTATGATGTTCCAGAGGGTATGATGTTTCATTTTTGTTAATATTTTTTTTATTTTTTAGAGGGTAGGGGTTGCTTGATATACCAGTTTCATGAAGCCTTGCCCTCGTGTAAATGTGTAAAAAACAAAGGGATTTGTGTGTCAATCACCAACTTGATTTCTGAACTCCTCCATGACCATACTACTGGGATTATGATAGCTGTTTGCAATATTTTTTAAACCTACTACTTGAGAAATAGCTAATTTCTTTTCCTCAAAAGCCAGAAGACGTTGATATACAAATTCTTTCAAATATAATTACAAATATAATGAATTATATTTCAGAAGTATGTTACAGAATACCCACATATAGGATAAGCTAGATATTAAAACAATAGAGATCAAAGAATATCCCTAAATATTTCTATGTTGATTTTATGTCTAGAGATTAGTATGATAGAGTTTACACAAGAACTATAAATGATAGAATATTTCATTTTTTTCTAAATGTTGCTTTAAGACATAACAATAGATTGGTTAGAAACTAATGCCCTAAACTCCTTCACAGGAATTCCACCCATTCAACTGGTATAGATATGTCGACAATACTTGGGTCAAGATTAAACACAGGAATTGGAAGCCTTCACCAAACACTTCAACTCTGTGGACAGATACATTCAGTTCACTCAGGAAGATGTTAAGGAAAATAGTCTGGCCTTCCTGGATTGTGTAGTATACATTAAGGAAGCCTTAATATTAAATTTATAGAAGCTTACAGAAAACCCACACACAGAGATCAGTATTTACATTTTGATTCTCACCACCCACTGGAGCACAAAATGGGAATGATCAGAACCCTTCAACATTGGGCTGAAAGTTTATCTACCAGCAAAGATGGAAATGAAAAAGAACTAAAACATGTCAAGAAGACCTTCGGAACTTGTGATCATCCCAGCTGGGCCTTCATCAAATCCAGAGAAAAACCCAACCAGAGTTCCTCCATAACAAAGAAGAGAACAACAAATGAAGCAACATTGTCATTCCATACGTTGCAGGAATATCAGAAAAGCTCAGGAAGATTTTCAACCAACACAATATACATCCACACTTTAAACACTATGGCAGAAGCTTATCCACCCCAAGGATAAAACACTCAGACATAAACTGAACAATTTGATATATGCAATACAATATAGTGAGACATGTGTAGATCTGTACATTGGAGAAATAAAACAATGACTTCACCAACGCATGGCACACAAACCCATGAGGACAAGATTCAGTAGTCCATTTGCATTTTAAAGACAAAGGCACTTTTTTGAAGACAGCAAAGTCCACATTCTGGACAGAAAGGACCGCTAGTTTGAAAAAGGGATCAAAGAGCCCATCTACATTAAAATTGAACAGCTTCCTGTCAACAGAGAGGGAGGGATACAACACCACCAAGCTTCTTGGATGAGAAGAAAAATGTTTTCAAGCAAAAACAAAGGAAGTCCAACTGATTTTTTGAAAAAGCACATTTGGGAGTAGATTGGTTAAAAACTCCATGATTAATTTTGACTCATCACTAGGAAAATTATATCCAACAATGGAGAATATTTGTAGCTCAGAATTGAAATGAGGGGTCCTTGGTGCTCTTTGAACTTGGTTGTCTTCTTGTAGACATTTCATTACCCAAACTAGGTAACATCATCAGAATTAGTCAACGATTGAATAAGAAATAGCATGCAATTATTTTATCTTATTTTTGCAACTGAGAATGGGTTTCCCCCCCTATCTTATAAGGATTGGTGGAGACCAGGTGATAATATGGTAATGTTTCACAAGGATATGTGTAAATGTTTTACAATTTTTTGTGATTTGTGCTCTTGATGAAATTTAATATACATAAAGTTTTAACCTTCCTACTCTATATACATATAAACATACACACATATTGCACATATATTATTTGAATATATGTCTTCTGACTTTTGGCAGCTCAGTCTGGAAATGTCCTTAGAGGATTCAAGAAAAATATAGCTGTTTTAATGTAGTGGAGATACAATGAGCCTATTTTAGTCATTAATTAAATAATTGAGCAATAGATAAAAGTCACTTTAACCGTTGCCCCTCTGCCACTTAAATCCAGTGAGATGATTTGGAAGGCCTTGGGAACTTCTAAAAAATGGTTCTTGGCATGGAGTGGTGGTCTTATCTCCAGATACAAGCAAGATACATGAAGGATAAGCAAGAATGGGGTATTAACAGACAGGATACGGGATTAGATAAAATACTGCTAGGCCCGGAGAAAAAACAAATAAAGAATATCTATAAACACCTGTTGGAATATAAGCTATATGAGGAGCAGGTTAAAGAAACATTGGTGACATGGGCAATAGATCTAGGATATAATATAAATATGGATCAATGGCAGCAAGTATGGGAGTGAAATAATAAAATCACATTGGCGACATCATATAAAGAAAACCTGTATAAAATGGTTTACAGATGGCATCTCCCTCCGGCCAGATTAGCCAAAATGTATAACGGACATTCATCTATGTGTTGGAAATGTAAAAAAGAAAAGGGCACCTTTTTTCATGTATGGTGGACATGTAGAGAAGCACAGATGTACTGGCGTATGGTCTGGGAATGGGCAATAGAAATTACTAGGCAAAACATTCAATACAAACCTGAGACCTTACTATTAGGAATACTAGAGAAAAATGTAAATAAAGAGGATACATATTTAATTATTCACGTGGTTACGGCGGCAAGGATACTATTTGCTCAAAAGTGGAAAGCAATGGAAGTACCGAGTGGGGAAGTACTAATAAAGAAAATTATGTATTGCGCAGTACTAGATAGGATAACTAAAAGATTAAAAAATCAGGAAGAAACAGAATTTTATCAAATATGGAATAAATTTTATAGATGGAGGGGGAAAAATGGAGGTCACAGTAAGGAGATAAGTTAAGATAGAGACCAGAAATGTATAGTTGTATATAGATATATTATATGTAATTAATGTACAATATGGACTGAGATGTCAGTCAAAGATGATTTACCATGTTCAATGTTTTTAATCCTTTTTTTTCTTTGTACTCAGTAAAAACTTATTAAAAAAAAGGTTCTTGGAGCTTGTTCATCTTAGAAGCAGTTCATCTCTATCTGCCACCATAAGTGATTTCTTAATTTGCCTACAAATTATTTGCTGTTTCATGCTGCTCTTCTGAAAAAAAGTGAATCATTGCTTTGATAAATAATTGTACATTTTATCTTGGATTGCACAATCCCAGAAAAAAATGGGTTCTTGTTAAGGAGGCACCAGAGGCATATCCATACCCACTCCAAAGCATCTTGCTGCAGTCTTATCACTGACTAGCTAAACCAAACATAAATTTTCCTGTAGTTGTGTGGCTACCAAATAATTTCAGTTAAAGTTGTAGCCTCTTTAAGAAGATACTAACGGGTGTAGAAGATACACCTCTCCAAAGCAACTTCCAACTTTAGATCTGAAGTGTTGCAGGCAGATATGTTAGTCACATATTGGCTTGTCATAGATGATAATACATTTTAATTGTTTAATTAATATTTTTAAATAACACATCCTAAACTATATTTTACATATCAGAAAAATATTAGACTTGACATTAACAGATTATGGCATTTCTGTTTATTTATTTACTTATTTATTAAATCAATTTATACAGCTACTCATCACACTAACAGTGATTCTGGGCAGAGTATAACAGAGTTAAAAACAACTAAATGCTTCAACTAAATAAACTTACGTGTAAACTTTGAGAACAAAATCCTTTTCTTCTTTGAGTTCAGAAATTGATGGAATTACATCCAAGACACTCAATACAGCACAGCCATATGGACGCCGGTAATACAGGTGAGATGGACCCTTTCTTGAGTCATTTAGCAACATACGTCCTAAAACAAGCAGAAGAAAAGCTCTTCTGAATCCTTATAGTCCCTTATAGTCCAGTATTTTGTTTCTTACAGCTAGATGCTTCCTCTTCCAGCAAGTTCCCTATAAGTTGTTTGAGAGGCATGCTGCCCACAACTCTTGAGGCCGATAGCCATCTCATGAATTTATCCAGTGCATTTTAAAATAATTCATATTAGTTGCCATCAATTTATCTTTTACATTAAATTCCATAAATTAATTATTTTTAATTTTTTCTCAATCTGTTTCAATCAGTTTCACTGGATTAATGTGGGTTCTAGTGTTTCGAGAAAAGGAGAACAGTGTCATAAACTTATTTTCCAGGTCATGGTTGATTCAATCGTATCTTCATCAGGTGCCTTTCTTTCCGTACTAAGAAATCCCAAAGGTTCTAGCCAAAATATATTAATGAAAACAGATTAAAATTTGACAGTTTTATTTTTAATCTCTTTCCTGAAAATCTCTAATATGACATTTGCCTTTTCTCAGTTGCTGCACATTGAATTGTGACTTTACTGAGCTATTTGCTAAGATCCCAAGATCACCTTCCTTATTAGTTTTGGGTGAAATAGCTCAAACTACATAAATCTATATGTGAAATGGGATGTGAGTGACCCAATGTGTATCACTTTACACTTGCTTCAGTTGAACTGTACTTGCCATTTCATTTACCATTTTACTGTTCTGCAAAAAAACCCTTTCTAGAGCTGTTTGCCATAAATTTTAGATTTCATTACCCTGCCAACTTACTGCTTATTCCAAGATAACTTGACCATAAACCATAAAAACACTGATCTCAGCACAGATCTTTAAGGAATTACACTTTTATTTTCTAAGAAAATTGACCATTTTATCCTAAACCTTACCTTTTGTTTTTTAGCCAATTATAAATGATAAAGAATATATCTTCATACATCATGATCACTAAGTTTACTTGAAAAACTATTGATGAAGAATTCTCTAAAGGCTTTTTTGAAAAATCAGTTGGCAGAATCATTTTTGTCCACTTTAAAAAATTATAGATTGTTGTGGAAGAATTTATCTTTGCAGAATTTATGCTTATTTATTTTTCAGTAAACTTTCTTCATTGTTTACTTAGTAATTTTGTCTTTAAATTGTATTTCTACAACTTTCCTAGGATTGATCTTGCAAGCCTATAATTTTTAATATTTCACCTGGAATCCTTTTTAAAACTGGTATCACACTGGCTACTTTACAGTCCTCTAGCACTAAACTGAATTTGAGGGATAAGTTATATATTCTTGCAGGGAAATTACCGGTAGCAATTTTATCTCTGATAATTCAAGTCATCAAGACCCAAGAATTATTTATATTTTATTTTCTCAAAATATCCTATATTGTTTTCTCAAATTGCTTAATTTGCTCTGATAAACTTAATATAGGCTCACAGATCTGTCTTTTATCTTCTACAATAAAGAAAGTTGCAGAGAATTTATTCAGTTTCTCTGCAATCTCCATATCCCTACCGGTGCCCCTTTCGCCTAATGAAAGGTTCTTTTAGGTTGTCAGTAAAAATTAAAAAACAAAACCCATAACTCCTGATCATGAGGCAAAACTAGTGATAGAAAATAAGCAGTAACACAAAACTTGTCCTTGTTTTAATTTATGCAAATTCTATATTAAAGTTATTTGAATTTCACAAAAATGGATGTACTAATTACTGTAGCATTTATGAATTAACATGAAATTGCATCATTTTTTCCATTATGAATGGCTGGCTGAAGCCACATAAGCAGTCATCTTCTTTCTGCTTGCCTGCTTGCTTTTGCATTCAATCTCCTAGCTACCCATTATTTTCAATTTGATTTACACAAAACATATTTTTGAGTAGAAAGCTGCCATAAGATTCAAGCTGCTAGAAATTAAAATGCAGTGCACAAAGATAATTCTCATGTGTGTTTCACTCTAGAGGAGTCCCATTCTAAAGGAATTTGAGGCTGCATCCAAGCTGCGCTTATACTTGTAATCTTTTAAAAATCATCCTGTCTCTTTCCACTATATTTAGGACAAAGTAATAACCAAGTTAAAATCAAGAAAAGAAAGTCCAACATCTTTGACAGGGATCAGGAGAAAAGACATAGCCATTAATCTGGTGCTGTTACGCAAATTAAAACTGTCTGCTGGATTTCAAGCTCTCTTTGTTCACAAACTTTGTAAGCCGCAATGGTCCCTTTTAATATCCTGGCTATCCTTTCGAAAATAAGGACAGCTTATTAAAAAATGTTTTTTAGACTCTGGGGGCAGGCAAAAAGTCAGATAGAATATGCATGTAGATGAAGAAAAAGCTAGTTCTGGGGGAAAGGCAGTCACCCATCTCTTATTCAAACTCCTTGCAGAGGAGAAGGGAGAATAATGTAATCCAGTGGCTTTTTTTAATGATCCTGTGATCCCCATCAAATTCTTGTGGATCCCTAGGTTTTACAGAAATAGCAGAGACTGAAAGAAATCAAAATAGGTCAAACATAATTCAGATAGGCGCTGCCAGAAGTGTGTTATTATCCTTTCTAACAGATTGATTTATAATATAAAATATAATATAAAAATAACACATGCAATATGTTGGAATAGATATACAATTAATGTTTATTCCATTAAAATATTTAGCAAGTATGCTTATAATTGAGAAGTCTTTAACAATTAGTATTAAAACGTAAGTGATCTTCTGTTACTGTCTCTAGCAGACAGAGAAACTATCACAACTTATACAACAGATCATGTTATATATTAATTCTGTTCTTTAAATAAAAAATGTAAATGTTTTTAATAAGGAATACTGTACCTATTCGGATTACATGGGCAACTATGTACAAATCTTTCTTCATATCTTTGCTGCCAAGGTCCTTATAAATAGGAAAGATGCAAAAGAAAAAATAAATTAACAACATTTCTAAGTTATATTTACATTTCAGAAAAGCAGCTTTTATGTTTCTTACAAAGTCCACAAAAAGATATGAAAGACTAGGGAGGAAGGAAAGAAAAATAAAAATAAAAACACAGAAATTTATAAATGTTATCTCATTGTTCTAAACTTAAAAAATTTCTGGAAACTGAAGTTTTTCACTGATTTCTCTTTTAAAATAACACGAAACTCTACACATAATCATTTATATTAGAACTAAATAGTCAGTCTTAGTTTTCTAAATATAAAATAACATTTCTTCTTCTAAAAATAATAAAGAACATTATCATTAGTTTTAATATTTTATTAAATAAATTTATTTTTCTTCCAGAACATCTAAAGGATAGCCCCTATACCTATCTGCTTTCAATCTACATATTTTCATACACTTTGAACATATTGCTTATATATTATTTATCAAATTTATATGCTACCCATCTTACTTTGCAAAGCTATTATTTAGACATATAGCTAAAAGACAGCATAAATAATTAAACTACAATGAAAGTATAAATCATAAAACTCATAATCACAAATATTTTAGAAAGGAAGTCTGGACTTCCAGGGAAGAAATAGCAAACTGAAGATTGCACTACTTAAAGTGGAACCAATGACTGGGACAGAATGAAGACTTTAATTACTCTCCAGACAAGAGGACCTGAGATCGTCTATGAGTGCTCCACACAGTTGCTCCTCACAACAAGACCACAAAACAGCAGCTGGCATGACCCTAACTCATATTTCGTTTAAGTATTTAAAACAATAATGTTTTACAAAATTTGTGGTATTATAAATTTAGAAATGTTAACCATTCGCAAATGACCGTGTCAGAAACAGGTTGTCCTCAACTTATGATCCTAATGGATCTTTGAATTTCAATTATAAGTAATGATGGTTGTAAGTCGAGGTACCCACGTAACTGATCCAATTTTACAATCTTTTTTGCAGCAGTCATAAAGCAAACATGATAGTTGTTGAGCCAATGCATTCCTATGGATGTTTTTTGCCAGTAATTGGCCTTTTCAGCTAGTTTTTGATTTTAAAAAGTTGTAAACTGCATCACCTGGCCACAGAATACTGCAACCAGTCATAAGGTAAGCAGTTGCAAAGTGCCTGAAATGCAGTCATGTGACTGGGGAGTGCTGCCATCAGAACTCTTGAACCAGCTAATAAGTACCTTTTGAGGAGTGCATCATAACTTTTAATGGTCGCTAAATGAGGACTACCTATATTTCTTTTTAATTGTCTTCTTCACAAATCAGCACAGAAAATCTATTACAATAGAATTTAGATTTTTAGAGTTATTATTTACCACTCTTACCCAAGCTTTCATTAAAGATTGTTGGTCCTTGTGATGAATATGACTCAAAAAAAAAAAAAAATTCAAATTCAGCTATCACATGAGTCTGGGATCTTGCTTGGTTACTCTATAAACTGAGGTAAATCAGACTGGATATTAGTGAGCATAGGAGATCCTCTTATCCTAGGATGGGCATCCTAGGTAAGTTAGCAACTCTGAAGTCTCAAGATTACTACTAATCCCTCTACCATCACCTACTATTAAATATATTATCAAACACCTGCATCAAATTAGAAGCTTCTTGAAGTTCAATTTCAAACCAAACTACAATTAGGAACATTGTTCTTTTATTTTCTATGTGATAAAAATGGAATTAATTTGTAAATTCAGCATGAATCAAATTTTGTTTGTATCTGAAACTAATCTTGGCTGGAATGGTAAAGGAGAGGAAAAGTCTCACTTGACAATACAGACCATAAAGCAATACATACTGTGAAAAGTGTACACATCCGATCAATCTTCTCTGGATTCTTGGCACCCCCATTCTTGTTCAACCTTACCAGAAATCTTTCACTGAAAGGCAACAAGGATTTGTCTATCATTAATACTTTATTTTATTCTATTCTAGTCAGAATTAAATCTATAGATTTTCAAAAAAAGGTTATCTTGATGAAGGGTTACAACTGACCTCTCACTTCACCCAACCAATACACTATGATCTCTCTCCTTGGCAGTTCTGAAGAGCCTATATCAGTGATGGCAAACCTTTTAGAGACCAAGTGCCCAAACTGCAACCCAAAACCCACTTATTTATTGCCGGGTGCCAGGCGGGCGGAGCCCACTGGGTGGGCGTGGCTGTGTGGCAGATTGGGTGGGTGTGGCCAAGGTGGGCATGATCACCTCGATGTTGCTCGTGGGGAGGGATACCTGTGGGGGCCAGGCAGAGTTGGGGGAAATCCAGGGGGTCTCTGGCAGATGGAGCGGTGGACAGGAGACTCGTCCTGCTGGGCGAGGTGAGGCGAGGCAAGGCGAGGGTGCCGTTGTCACAGGGCAAGGTGAAGCAGGGGCCGGGGTGGCTGCTGCCTGACACCATCAGCCACTGCACACAGATGTCAGTGAGTGCATGGGTGCTGGGATGCATCTGGCCATGTGGGACCTCGACGAGTTAGCGGGCGGCTGGTTGAAGGGACTTTTTTAATATAAAGTCCCTTCAACCAGCCGCCCGCTAACTCGTCGAGTTATGAGCTGAGACTGTGCTCCTGTGGATAAGGGTCCAATGAAACCATAGCTCATGCCCTGTTATATTATTCCTTTTATAAGTATTCACAGACTCATTTTATAACTCCTTTCCTAGTAAAATATCCTAGAAATTCTGAACTCTTTTATGTACAACCTTTACTATTGCATCAGTATGATACAGTTTCTTTGAAAGTACAGTAGTTAAAGTCTGCTATACTGTCTATTAAATTAGGCAGGCTTTGGTTGCCCATCAATAATCTCACCATTAACTATAATATAATATTATAACAGAATAACAGAGTTGGAAGTGACCTTGTAGGTCTTCTAGCCCAATCTTTAACCCAGAAGACTGTAGTCTATGCCGCTGGACAAATAGCTGTCCAATGTCTTCTTAAAACCTCCAGTGATGGAGCACCCAGAACCTCTGGAGAAAAGCCAGGTCAATTGTTCTGTCTTGTTCTATTTTGTTTTATTTTATATTAATGTTTAATTCTGGTCTATAATAGTAATAAAAGATTGACTGACACATTAGAGACTTGGTAAGGCAACTGGGCCAGATTGCCTTATCCAGAAATAGGTTTTGAAGTACTCAAGTCATTTGATAAGTCAGAAAGATGTCTATATCAAATAACTATTCCTAAACACCGAAAAGAACTAACATTAATATAATTTCTATTCCCAAAGGCAAATATTAAAATGTTCCTTAAGAGCTAAAATTGTGCCATAAGAAGGACCCAATGAATCTATAGCCCATATTCCTTTATAATTCAATTTCTATAAGGACACTGGGATCTGTTTCATAACTCCCTATTTGGTGAAGTACCAAAACATTTTTTATTTATTTTATGTACAGTGACACCTGTTGGGGTAGTATGATGTTTTCCTTGAATGTGATAAAATTTTGTAATACTGTTGATAAAGTTTGACATACTTTGATCAGATTGGTGATCTAGCTATAGATTTGTTTATTATACTTGAAACAGAAACTGTTATTTTATTTACTTGTAGAATTCTGTTCAGTGAATGTAATAAAGAACTAGCACTAGCAAATTAATTGAGCACTTTTCTACTTCAGTAGAAGGATAATTCCGTGACATCATATTCATAATACATAATGAAATATTTCATAATTGTATTTCATAATAACTATATTAATAAATATATAAATATTTCATAAATGAGGATTCTAAATGAAAGTATCAATACTGAGCTGTGGTGGCGCAGTGGTTAGAATGTAGTATTGCAAGCTAATTCTGTCAACTGCCAGCAGTTCAATCCTGACCGGCTCAAGGTTGACTCAGCTTTCCATCCTTCCAAGGTCAGTAAAATGAGGACCCAGATTGTTGGGGGCAATATGCTGACTCTGTAAACTGCTTAGAAAGGGCTGTAAAGCAGTGTGAAGCAGTATATAAGTCTAAGTGTTACTGCTATTGCTAATCTATATATTCTGAAAAAGTAAAAAGTTGTCCTGATTTACCTGATCTGCTTCCCTTCTCGAACATCATATAAAAAAAAGAATACATCTGCATCTTCTCCAATGGTATTGTATGTGAAACTCTTTAAGCTGAGAAAGAAATGGTGAGGTACTGGCAGACGGCATACTTCTCCATGGCGTGGCCTTATCGTATCCACCTAATTTGAAAAAAAGAAATGAAAAGAGCTTTATTTTCTGTACAAGTATTCAATAGTTATGCAATTATTTATGGAACAAGTGACTTATTCTTCCTTCTTTTAGAAACTTTAGGTTTTCCATTTAATAACATACCTATTATAAATATTCATCATGTGCACTGATTTTTAGTTGTAACAATTTGGAGACCAAAATATATTTGGATGTTTGATGAAAAAAAATGAGGATACATACCTGGTATTATACTAAAACTACATTACAATATTTACTATCAAAGTAGGTTACATAAAATTCAGTATTAAACATATTATTCTGGAATGTGGAAAATCCAGATACAAAAGTAGTCTTTCATTATTAAATGAAACTTATTATCCCCAGCATTTCTCTGCACTGGCTATGTTGGATGGGTTTCTATGTCTTGTGGTTCAACAACATCTGGAGGTAAACCCATTCCCCCATCTCTTTTTAAAATTATTATTTTATCTATTGCACAAGAGAGGGTTGTTTTGTGAATAACTATGAACTATATGTGAGGGTACATACTGTAACAATCTCAACTCAACAAACCCTTATAATAAAATATCAGCAATTTTATATATTTTCTTCCTTTTATAAGTTCTTTATTAACACTTGAGGTTTCCTTAAAAAAATTCCAGTTTTTTGCTCTACATTAAATTTCACAACCACATGTAAGATTCCATAAATGTGAGCAAACTGCTTAATAAAGCAGGGGTTTTGGTCCATATTAAGTTACTGCAGCCCAGCACCATCTTAACCATTTCCTGAATTGTGGAATGCAGTTGAAAAGAAAATGAGATAATACCTATGTTGAAAAGAATAGGTGAGTTATTTAAACATAATTAACATTTAGCTATATATAGTTGCAAGTAGCCTATACATAATGATGAAATGTTTTGCAAGTACTGTATATTCAGTTACGTTGGTTTATATCCATCCAGCTGACATCCATAAGTATGAGGATCAGACAGAGACAATGGGTACTATTCTTCCTTCCTTTAAACTCCTTTTTCATCTCATTGATCAAAGACTTGTTGGCTCCAGTTTTGTTGAAGTTTACAGTGATGTTATTGTCTCTACTTAAATAGACAATTATGAGATTTATATACACAAGTGGGAAGGTAGGGTAAGAAAAAAATTGAGGAAGCTCATGGAAATCATTAGTAACACAGTCTTTCTTTTGAAGTTATTTCAGCAGCAACACAGTTGCAGCCACTAATGTTTCAGACCTTTTCCATATCTTGACATTCAGCTGTATTGTGCTAAATACATTCTATATAGTTTGTAATGTAAGAGAGAAAATACACACAACCCAAACATTTCATGGACACAGACCTGTGTACAGTATGAATATCACATTCTATACCATTTTCAAACTAATGCAAGCAGTTCTAAACAAAGATCAAGATTAAAGTTGCTGCAGAAGAAAATAAATTAGTTTCTGTACACTGGCACTGTCAAACAAAACCTTTTAATACCATTACATGTATTATTATTCATGTGATATTTAGTAAAGTGATGGTGCTTTTATAAGTCAATTTACCTGTGATATGCTTTGTTGTACACTGTGCCTACTGGATAAATGCTGTAAAGATGAAGGGAAAAGTGTTATTTTTCTCAATATACTGCTTTCGTTCTTTACTTAATTAAGCAGAATTAGTTTTACTCTTTAATATGTAATTAATTTGTTTGAACAGATTCAGTCAATTAGCTATAATGATTAAGCCAGTTTCCCAAAAGTATGGGGGGGGGATGGAATTGGGTAATGACACACAAGTCATTAGCCAATCATAACACAAACATTTAAGTTGACGATTGGGCAAAGAGGACTTTCTGGGGAAATGCAATTGTCAAAAATACATGCCACTTGCAAAGAACTTAAATTTTGGACACGTGATTGCAGTGATCATCAGTGTAAGGACCAGTTTGTTTTTCAATGCTGACATGACTTTGAACAGTTATTAAATAAATGGCCGAAAGTAGAAGACTACCTGTACCCAAAGCTGCTTATCAGAAAGTCCATCTAAGACTGTTGGAAATTTAATAATTCAAGTCCTAACAAAGGGCCTAAATATTATTAAGATAGCATTATTAAGGTATTAAGTTTTTCTCAATCCTAGCCTCACCCAGTATAAGAACTTCAATGAAATAGATTTTCTTCTTTTTGATAACTGTTATATCAGGCAAGTTAAGAATAAAGTGTCTATCTGTTTGGATCTTAAAGTCCCATAAGATCTTAACACATTCATTTTCCAAAATCTTCTCAATTTCATGGTCCCAGTAGTTTTTACTACATTCAATCCCAACCTCTAGCAAAATTTCCAATGAATAATTCTGGAAATTAATTGTAGTCAGTTTGTGAAATTTTGCTGCCCCCATTGATCAAATTGTCAATTGTGTCAGCTTTTTCACTATAAAGGCAACATTTGCTGTGGTTTGTTCCATATTGAATTTTGGTCTTCATACAATTAGATGGCCAAAATTGTATTTATTGTTCCTATTATTGTTATAATAACTCAAAACTGCAAACATACTTGAGTTGCTAAAATAAAGCCTTGTTTCTTTAACACTTCTGATTTTAATTAGCTCAATGTGGGATTTTTAAACTTTTCCTTTCTATATCCTTCAAGTATTGATCATGCATTGGCTTGCTTTTTCAATTAACAAATTGGTTTTCAATTATTTTTTATCTACACTTTTGTTGTTTTAAAGAGCTTTCCATGACTGATTCCTTGATCAAGGTTCCTTTCTTAACAGTCATTCATCCCATTTTTTTTCCTTCACAGTTTGTTTCACTAAGGATAAGGCTATTACCTTATCAAATTTTCATTATTAAGCTGTACTCTACCACATTCAACAATTCTACCTATCTTTATTAATATGGTTACACACATCAATGTCAAATTTCATTACAATATCTTTACTGAATTCTTTTGTGCTTGTTAATAAGGAATCTAGTACAGCCTTTGTTTTTCCAAATAACTTTAAATCATTCATATAATAATAATAATAATAGTAAAGTTGGAAGGGACCTTGGAGGTCATCTAGTCCAACCCCCTGCTCGGGCAGGAAACCCTACACCATCACAAATTTTTTACTTGTTCTATGTTAATTTATGTGTACAGTTTGTCTTGTTCAGAATTGTTGTTAGTGGTGCCACTCATAGTATAAAGCAGTGTTTCTCAATCTTAGTAATTTAAACATGTGTGGACTTCAACTGCCAGAATTTCCCAACCAGCATGCTGGGAAAGACTAAGGTGATAATGAGTCACCTTGGAAAATTAAAATATTTATTTATTATTCTTTTAATCCTGATCATTATAGTTTAAATAAATATATTTGCTGCAAGCTCCTTTGAATATGAGATGCAGAAAAATCTTAAATAAGATGCTAGGTTTTCCTATTGTAATTTTATCCTCACAACAATCCTTTAAATTAATCCGAGAGATTGATTGGCCAAAATCACCCATTTGAAAGGTGATTTGAATCTGAATCTTTCCAGTCCTAAATATACCATACTTGTCACAGTTACATAAATAATTTTTGGTTACACAAAATGTTCTTAAACATATCCTTCTTCTCCATAAACAGTCTTACCATTTTGTATAGATCAGACACACTGATTTGATCAGAATCTACAATCTCAAAGTCCTTCCGTGGGACAAGATCCAAGCCCAAATGCCTATGAAGAAACAAACCAACAAACCCGGAATCAATTTTAAAAAAATATCTCCAAGATGCATATTTGATCCTTTAAATGGATTCAGATTTGAGAAGAATAGCTTTCATTCATTTCAGCAATTTACTGTAAATTAAAGCATAGCAAAGATGCTTCCCATTTTCCTATTCTTTGTTTAAAATACTATACATTCTAATAAAAGAGATCAATTGCTCTATTTCATAATTAACACAATAATGAGGAAATGTCACTTAAACTTGGACTAGAGAACCCTGAGCTTAAATTTCTATTAAACTCTCCCGCTGTAACTAGTTGTTGATTTATTTTTTATGTCTTCAAGTCAGTCTTGATTCCTGACAATTACATGGACAAGTTTTCTATATGGCAGTATTTTCTAAATTGGTTTGCCATCGCCTTTGACTATGGCTTAGAGAGAATCACTGGCCCAAGGACAAGAAGCAATGGATGGAAACTAATCAAGGAGAGAAGCAACCTAGAACTAAGGAGAAACTTCCTAACAGTTAGAACAATTAACCAATGGAACAACCTGCCTCCGGAAGTGGTGAATGCTCCAACACTGGAAGTTTTTAAGAAGAGACTGGACAGCCATTTGTCTGAAATGCTATAGGGTTTCCTGCCTGAGCAGGGGGTTGGACTAGATGACCTCCAAGGTCCCTTTCAACTTTATTATCATTATTATTGTTGTTGTTGCTTGTCTGACTTCTTGGGCCTAAGACAAAATTAGAAATTAAAACCCAGTCTCTTGGCTTGCAGCACTTTATCCTCTACATCAATCTGGCTTTCTATTTACTTTATTAAAAGTACATATAGCAATGCACCCTTCATAGTATAATTATGCTATGTCCTATCAATTATTATGCTTGTAATGTTTATTTATCCTACTATACATAAGAGAATCTGTACTTAACATCATATTGTTAAGGTTAGGATTATTTAGTAGTTGGCTGTTATCACTACCCAATGATAACTTTTATCAAAAACATCACAGCAAGTATAATAGTTCAATCTTTACTATAAGGTGTTACAGAAAAAAAGTTTGATTTTTTTATAAGTCTCTATGCAGGCACATGTATGAAGTACTAGCAAGTCCATTAACTATTTTGATTTGCACTGCACCTTTGTACACATATAGCACTGATAATAAAGAGACAGAATACTTCAAACATGGCACTGCACAAGCTTGAAAGTCCAAAACATAACTATCTAATGAATGCTGAAGACTTTATCAACACTACAATATGCGACACTACACAGATTTTGGACTGACCAGAGTCATTTTGGGAGGAGAAGGATTAAAATCTAATCAATCAAACAAACAAATAAATGCAATGCAGAAGTACGGTACTCGGAAGTTGAGCTGAAGCAACAATATCAGAATATCTATAGCTCAATGGTGGTCATTCAAAACTATTCTGGAAAATTGATTATTTAAAAAGTATGTATAGTAAAACAAGAGATGGGCAAGAACGAGTGGCTGCTGAATGACCATAACTGAGTGATAAATATGAAAGAAGTGCAGGTAGTCCTTGACTTACACCCACAACTTGGACTGGCACGTCCATTGCTAAGTGATGAGGTCATTAAGTGAGCCATGTCCAATTTTACAACTTTTTTGCCATGGTTGTTAAGCAAATTATGTAGTTACTGTATATTAAGTGAATCCAGGTTCCCCCATTTTGTTTGTCAGAAGCCCCCTGAAAAGACCTCAAATTGTGATCCTGTGACCCAGGATGGTAAATACCAAATTTTGATCATATGACTCCAATGATATCGCGCTTTCAGAGTCTGACTCAGTTGCTATGCAGGCTGCTCTAGCACTTACTGGTGCCCCCAGCAATTCCTTCTGGGATCTCTACATCTTGCTGAAGTGTACAACTCACGAGCAAGCAACAAGAAGCTGAGCTCACTGCCACTGTTTGACCACAGCTGTGCATATTCTGCAGAGTATTTACATTCCCATAGGAACAATGGTCTCTTGCTAGAAGCAACTACAGCATCTGGCTTGCCTATCTTGACACTTGGAATCTAGTTATTTACAATCCTGGCTTGTTGATTAACTATGACCTCCTCTCTCCCTTGATTTGGTGTGCTAAATCTTTGGACTCCTATACTTGGAAATTCACCTTGCTCAGCTAGACCTTATCTGTAGTTAACTGTTGTTTCCTGCTGTTCTGTTGTTGAGATTTGAAGAAGCAAATTTTCCCTTTAATATTCTGGAAGTCTTGGATCTATGTCTGGCTTCCAAAGAAGTGCTAAAAAAAGTGAGGATATGAAACATTACAGCTAAGCCAAATGGGAGACACAACTAGATGAGCTAATTGTGCTTTATTATAAAACTACATTAATAGAATCTTTCAAGTCTGAAGGTGCAATCTTCCTGCTGCTATGTTTAACTCCTTAAACAATTAGGGTGAGTCCTTCCCAAGTCTACTAGTTTTAAGAGAGCTTCTGCCTCTCTTATCTGACTGTTTTCTAGGCAGCATCTTTCCCCACAAAATCCATTACAACTATGATGGTCATAAATATGAGGACTAGTCATAAGTCATTTTTTTCAGTGTCAGCGTAACTTTGAACAGTTGTTAAACAAATGGTCATAAATCAAAGACTATCTGCATATAGTTTGGTCATATAAAGAATATGAATGAGGCCTGAATCACCAAACTAATATACTGAGAGATAATACAGATACTGAGAGAAAGGGGAAGTCTGAAAAATTAACAGATGAATGAGTTGGATCCTGAAAAAGTGAGAAGTTTAAAGAGCAAAACGTATGATGTATAGAGATGGAGGAGCTAAGAATGAGAAAAGAAAGCATGGAGATATATTTTGAATGATTTCAGGGTAAACGTGATTTACTAAGAATTTTTTTCTATTCTCTTAACTCTGTCTTTTCTTTTGTTCACGTCTTCTCATTATTTTTCTGTGCTTTGAATAATACTGTTTACCCCAAAAGAGCGTAATATGACAATATGTGGGCTATGTATTAAGCTTCTATTTTCAAATTCTGTTATTTCACCATTACATTTATTTAAATAAAACTAGAACCGTACTTACTCATTGCCCCAGTCCAATCGTACAGTAAGATGTCTCTTGACTTCTCGAACTTGATCCTGGGTCAAATGACCAGACAGTAATTGTCTGCGAAGATCAATCACTTCATTCATCACATGGCGTAGCTTGTAGAACAGATCTATCTTATGTTTCTGTGAACATTTTATTTTTTCAAAAGCAGAAAGGGAGAAAAAAAGATTGAGAACCCTGAAAATTTCTTGATAAAACCAAGAATGGCATAGTTTACATTTTAAACTTCAGAATGCATATTTGAAAACATAGGTAATCCTCATTCATCAACCACAACTGAGACTTGCAACTCAGTCATTAAGCACAGCAGTTGCTAAATAAAACTACAACTGTGCTTATGATATTACTTTAGCTTTCCTTTGCTTTACAGCTCTGTGAAGGTCATTAAGGCAATGATTGGTTACTGTTATCTTTCTATCACCATTGTAACTACAGACACTGTTGCTCCACAAGGAACGCTTGTAGAATACATATGTATTGTGAAATAATTATTTTCAGAAGTATGGCAGCACTTCAAACCCAATTTCACTGACTGCAGAGGCAGATGAATATAACTTTATTTACTGAGCAGAGCTTTTTGCATTACATTCTACTCCCCAAAAAGAACTGCAGTTGCAAAGTGTCATTTAGCAATAGCAATCCCAGCAGTGCCGGTTGCCTTCATAACCCACGGGACCATGCAGGTTGATAAATGAGGACCTCATATGACTGTGACATGAGAAGTGCCGGGATTGCAGTCATTGAGTGAAGCAGTCAAGTGGCCTTCTCTCTTAACAACTATTTCACTCAAAGACCAAGATTCCATTCCCAATTATAGTCATAAGTCGAGGACTATCTGCATAGGACTATCTATAAGTAAGATTTATCACAATGGACTATGAAGAATAAGTGTCATTGATTAGGAAGGGTATACATCACTAATTTTATCTTGGAGAAGGGGACTACATTCCACCACAATCAGATTGCTAACATCTTTTTTTGAAAAGTACAACCAAAAATATAACAGTGCTAATAAATAAAAAAAAACAATATACATGAATGCCATTTGTAGAAACTAAAATATGTATCTGTAAGGTCTTAATATAGAACTAGTTCAATACTTTAACAAACAGTCTGCCTTCATTTAGTGATCACAATCTGTTCCAGCAATATGGTTGGTGAGATGATACAAAATGGTTACATAGCAAATTTGTTGGCATATTCATGAGCAGGAAGAGTCATGTGGTAACTCAGTCAGCCAATGTGAGAAAAGTGCTACTGAGTCTGTGCAAAAAAGGTATTGAGTTAGGAGCTGGATTTTTTTAATTCAGTCTCAGGTCTGTTTCTGTATCTCTCTCTAAGACGTCTTCATTGTGCTATGTTGCTGTAAAGAAGAATATATGGTATTGTAAATATTTTGATATGAATATAAAGAGGTTATATGAATCAGCTAAATGCAGTCAACTATGAGAGCTTCTGATTTATTTTTACCAACAGAGAAATTAAAATTGTCTAACAGGATATGGGCCCAGAGCTCACTAAGGATGTATTGTAATTTAAAGCTGGAAGAAATTGCCTGTGTTTAGAAAGTGTAAGAACAAGGCAGAATTAGCAGAATGGCTGCAATGGAATTGAGGAAAACTCTGTGCCTCCTCAGAAAAATTACATTGTGTGGGCTGCAAAAATGGAATGTTTGCTGAAAACTAAAGAGCTGTGGTATATCGTAGAAAATCCACCACAAGTGTTTGCAGCTGCTGATCAGAAAAGTCATGATCAAGCAATGGCTTATCTCATCTTGAATTTAGATGATGAACAATTTCTAAATGTTGCAAATTGAAAGACTGCAAAGGAGATTTGGTTGAAGTTGAGAGCTGTGCATGTGAATGTTTCTGCATACAATATAGTGCAATTGTCAAAAAAACTTTACAGGGCCTGTTTGCAACCAGGCGAATCTGTGGAACAGCATTTAAATAAAATGCAAAGTTTATTTTTGGACTTAGAACAACGTGGGATTAAATTCCCTGAGTCCCAGAAGGTTTTATTGGTGTTGAACAGTTTAGATAAAACCTGGGACACAGTTTCTGCAATATTTGAGTGTAAAGAAGAGCAAGACTTAAATTTTGAGGCTTTAAAGGCATGTTTGCTTAATGAAGAAGAAAAGTGCCATTTTAGGAGCAGCCATGAGGAGATGAAATTCCTGAGGAGGGGGTCCAGACTGCAAGTCTCCAGAGAAGGAACAAGCAGCAGATGGGACCAAGTTGCAACAAAGGAAAGATTGTGCAAGCAGAAAGCTCAGCAAGAGAAAAATTGCTACGTTTGCAGTGCAAACACACATATGAAAAGGAACTGTTTGCAGGGGAACAATTTGCAGTGAAGGACATTTGAGCAAGCAAAGAAGACTGATTTGCAAAAGGAACATTTTGGTGTTGCAACAGTTTGCTATAGCAACAATAAAGACAAGTGGTTAATAGATAATGGGGCAAGTCAAACAATTGTTAATGACTCTGAATTATTTTGCAGGTTTGTTCCAATAGCACAAGAAGCTGTGGCTTTGGCAAATGGCCAGAAAGCAAAAGTCATCGGAAGAGGTGATGTAAAAATTCCATATTTGGAATCAAAGTTTACCAATGTGCTTTGTGTACCTGAGATGGAACATAATTTGTTAAGTGTGTCTAATTTAGACGAACAAGGTTTTGAGACCATTTTTGTAAATGGGAAGTGTCTCATCAAAAGGAATGGGAATATTTGTGCAGAAGGCGTAAAGGAAGATAATCTATATGTATTGCAGGGACAAAAGGTTCAATGTTCCCATATATTTAAGAATGTTGCAGAGCACGATTTGTGCATTCATCTTCTACATAGAAGACTTGGCCATGCAAGCTTTAAAGTTTTGCAGCAAATGCAAGAGTTTGCAGAAGGGCTAAATTTGAAGGGATGCAAAACATATTTGGACTGTGCAGTATGCAAAGCATCGAAGTCAAAGGCATTCCCAGTTAGTAAATATAGCACAAGACAAACAAAAAGAGCTCTAGAGCTGGTCCATGCAGATCTGATGGGACCTATGCAAGCCAGTTTGGGAGGAGCAAAGTATGCACTGGTAATTGTTTATGATTACAGCAGGTATGGGTTTTGTTAGTTGCTTAAAGGTAAGACAGAGGTGCTACAACAATTCAAACAGTGGATACGTTTTGTAGAGAGAAGGTACAGACAACAAGTGTGTCAGTTGCAAACTGACAGAGGTACTGAATTTATGTCAACAAAATTCCAACAACGGTTGGGGCAGTTGGGGATAAGACACAGACGTACAAATCCTTACACAGCAGCAGAGAATGGTATAGCTGGAAGAAGGAATGGTGTTTTGCAAACAATGAAAGATTCATTATTAGAGGATTCTGGTATGAGCAGGTCATATTGGGGAGAAGCCATATTGACTCCAATTATATAGTTAACAGGCTGTGGAGTTCCTTCATTAATAATACTCCATATGCCATTCTATATGGGAGAAAGCCATCACTGGCACATTCGAGAATTTTTGGAAGTACTGCATGGGTACATATTCCAAAAGCAATCAGAAGAATGGGACAGCAAAAGGCAAGAAAGCTCAGGTTTGTGGGCTATGAGCCAGGGTCAAAAGGATATCGCTTTAGCGATGGAAGTAAAAGAATTGTAATTTCAAGGTCTGCTCATTTTGCAGAACAAAATTGGGACAGAATTAATGCAAATTCTGGGTATGTCTCACTTAATGACTGTGATCTATTTAATGACAATAACTCATCTAATGATGGAAAAATGATTATTGAAGATGTCAATGTTCAGGGAGGAGAGACTGAACAAGACATGAAGCCAGAAAGACTTGAGACACAGGAGCAGTTAATACTGCTTCTGTAGGTCATACCACGTAGGTCAGAGCAATGTAACAAAGGAATTCCACCTGACAGATATTCTGCCAGTAAGGTAAAGGTTTGCAATGTATGGTATGAGCCAAGAAGTTATAAAGAGGTGTTGGCATTACCAAAAGCTGAACAAGAAAGATGGAAGGAGGCCATGGATAAAGAGATGAAATCCATAGGAGACCATGAAGTATTTAAATCAGTGACTTTAAATCAGCCACAGGGAACCAAAGCTGTGGGTTGTAAGTGGGTATATAAGAAGAAAGATATGATATACAGTATAAGGCCAGGTTAGTGGCACAAGGTTTTTCATAATTAAAGAATGTGCACTACGATGAAGTATTTGCGCCAACTGTGAAAAGTGAGAGTGTAAGATTAGCACTGGCATTGGCAGCGGCATATAAGCATAAAATCTGGCACTTTGATATCACAACTGCATTCTTCAATGCTGAGTTAGAGGAAGAAATTTATATGATTCAAGCACCAGGGGATGAAATTGCAAAGCCTAACATGGTGTATAAATTAAACAAGGCTATTTATGGGCTGAAGCAGTCAGCCAGTAACTGGAATACCTGTTTAGATATTGCTTTAAAGGGTCTTGGATTTAAGAGTTGCAAAGCTGATAATTGTATATATACTGGACAGTTACAAGGAGGGAATTGTCTACTGTTATCATTTGTGGATGATCTTTGCTTCATCGCAAAGGATGCACCACAAGTCAAGGAATTTGCTGATAAATTAGGAAAGAAATTTGAATTAAAGAATTTGGGAGAAATAAAAAAAATATCTTGGTGTAGAGATACAGAAAAATGAAAAAGATGGTTATATTTTCAGTCAAAGGAGAAAAATTGAGCAGTTATTGAAAAAATATAATATGAAAGATAGCAATACTGCTCCCACACCCATGAGTACGGATTTTTATAATAGTTTAAGTGCGGACAAAGGTAAAACCTGTGATCAAGAGATATATCACTCAGCAATAGGGAGTTTGTTAATCTGTCACAGTGGTCCAGACCAGACATAGCTTGCGCAGTAAGCATTTTAGTCGTTTTACTGCTGCACCTACAAAGTTACATTGGATGGGTGTAAAAAGGGTTCTTAGATATTTAAAGGGAACCATAAATTTGGGTCTTCAAATACAGATTACTGAGGAATTGAAATTAAAGTGTTATGTCGATAGTGACTATGCAAATGACATAAACACAAGGAAATCAAATTCTGGGATTATAATATTGTTTGAAGGGACTCTGATTGGATGGAAGTCCAGAAAACAAACAACTGTTGCTATTTCAACAGCGGAAGCAGAGTTTATTGTTTTATCTGAATTCTGTTCTGAAGTAACATGGTTATGTACAGTTGTTGCAAGATTTAAATATTAATGTAAAAGAATCTGTAAAGGTATTTGAAGACAATGCTGCCTGTATAAAAATGGCAACTGGTGACAGGGTGAAGAACAGAAGTAAACATGTAGACATTAAGTATTGTAATGTCAGGGAAGCTGTAAAAGAAAAATTGATTAGTTTACATCATTGTTCTTCTGAGGATAATTTGGCAGACATGATGACTAAACCATTGGGTGGTGTTCACTATGGAGAATGTATTAAGTCAATAGGTCTGATGTCTCTTCCTGTCATGAAGGGAGGAGTGTTGGAATATTCATGAGCAGGAAGAGTCATGTGATAACTCAGTCAGCCAATGTGAGAAAATTGCTACTGAGTCTGTGCAAAAAAGGTATTGAGTTAGGAGCTAGATTTTTTTTTATTCAGTCTCAGGTCTGTCTCTGTATCTCTCTGTAAGAAGTCTTTATTGTGCTATGTTGCTGTAAAGAAGAATATATGGTATTGTAAATATTTTGATATGAATATAAAGAGGTTATATGAATCAGTTAAGTGCAGTCAACTGTGAAAGCTTCTGATTTATTTTTACCAACAGAGAAATTAAAATTCTCTAACAAAATTGCTGCAAAGACCACTGGTTGCTGCCATCTCATTTAGATAAAGCATTACTCTCATTCCGGCATGGATATTTGTTAGTTGTAGAAATTTGGCCATAAGTGCATGCATTGGTCAGAAAATGATTATATTACTGTTTTATCATCATCATCATTCTAGCCATTGTCTATCCACTGCAGGATGAAAACCTCTTCCACCTGTTTCCAACCAATACGGTCCTGAGCTTTCTTTTGCCAATTGGGCCTGCAATACTTGCTGATGTTGTCAATCCATCTTGTTTTTAGGTTTCTTTCATGGATACTTTTTATCAAGTGGGACCCATTCAATGACTGCCTTGGTCCACCTGCTATTGGTTCTTCTTGCTATGTGACCAGCCCATTTTCATTTCAATTCCTTCACTGTCTTGATGATATTGTACACATTTGTTTGTTCTCTAATCCATGTGCAGGTCCTTCTATCTTGTCTTGTAATGCCGAGCATGTATCTTTCCATGGATCTTTGCGTCACTTGCAGCTTTTATACCGATTGCGAGGTTATGGTCTATGTTTCACCAGCATATGTTAGAGCAGGTAGCACCCACTGATGGAAAACCTTTCTCTTCTGGCATAGGGGAGGTTGTTCTTGAAAATTATGCTTAACTTGCCGAATGCCTGCCAACGACATTTAACACGCCGTTCAATTTCCTTTACAAATCTCCACTGAGATTTGTTGGCCAAAGTATATTTAGTGGTCTACTACATCTAGTTCTTCTCCAGATATAATTTTCTTTCTTTGGTGAATTTATGAAACATAACCTGACTCTTTGACAGGTTTATTTTTAAGCCGAATGGTTCGCCTGCTTTGTGTAGCTCTTGCACGTATCTTTGTGGTTCTTCTGAGTCTTGTGAGAAGAGAACATCATCATCTGCAAATCTTAAGTGATTTAAATAGGCACCATTGATTTTTATTCCATCTTTTGCCCAGTCTAGTTTGCGAAATACTTCTTCAAGGCAGGCTGAGAAAAGGATAGGTGATATTGTATCGGCCCTGTTGTACACCTTCTTCTATGTTGATTTCCACTTTAAGATCATTAAGGCAAATTGTTGCCATTGGTTTTTTTTTCATATATTGATTGTAGTAAGTTTATGTAAGCAGTGTCTATGACTTGGTTGAGCAATACCTTAATTATTGCTTCCTGGAATACTGAATCAAACACCTTTTTGTAGTCAATAAAAGCCATAAACTGAGGCATGGTGTACTGTTGTGCCTTTCAATGAACAACCCTGATGTGATCCATTATGCTGTAACCACTTCTGAACTCTGCCTGCTCCTTTGGCTGTGCATCATTTAATGTTCTCAATATTCTTTTTGCTATTATCTTGGTGAAAAATCTTGTAATTAGGCAATAGTTCTTTAAATCACCTTGGGCCCCTTTCCTGTGCATAAGAATCACTTCAGCATTTTTCCGTGCATCAGGTATTTTTTCTTCTCTGAGACATCTCAAGTAAAGTTTTGCTAGTTATCTGGGGTAAACTGTGACCACCAGCTTTCAGCATTTCAACTGTAATACAGTCACTTCCTGAAGCTTTGCCATTTTTCATTGATTTTATGGCACTTGATACTTCCTCCACTAGGATATCTGATATTTCCTCTTTTGCGGGTGTTGTTACTTTTGAGTGATCTTGATCTCTGTATAGCTCTGAATAGAATTTTCCAATTATTTCTAACATTTCCTGTCTTGTTCTACATACAGAGCCATCTTCATGTTTTAGTGCCAAAACCTTCTTGTATTTATAAGCTTGCATTTTGCTCTAGTAATCCCTTTGTTTTCTTCAACTGTCTTTTTCACAAGTTTCACATTAAACTGACGTGTTTCTTATTTATTACCATTTATTGTCATTTTATTTATAAGGTAATAACTAAGGTAATCACTAAATAAGGATCTAGTTTTGTTAGATCTACATATAGTCCATCTATTACTCCATCTTCTCTGATTTTGGTGCCCTTAATAATGATTTAAAGATTCTTTAACTCACATGATTTGATCTTGTTCCGTTATGCTTTCTTTTGCTTTCAGGTCAATACCTATGATAATGTGATTTTGGGAAGTATTGTTAAGGATCTCAACATGATGTTGAATTATATTCCTAAAATTTGGTATCTTATGAAGAACTCTGGCTTGATCCAGCTTGGGCTAGAAATAGAATAATTTTATAAGATTGGAAAGAAAATTGCTCTCCTGATTTTAAGGAATGGATCTAGGACATATATTTGATAACTATTCTTTAAAAATTCTATGCATTATAAGAATATAAAGCATTGTGTTGCTATAAGTTTAAATTAATTACTTATAGATATTTATAACTTTTCTTTTTGTTCATTATTGTTATAGTATTTATTTGATTGTTATATATTCAACTTTTTTCACTGTATTATCACTATTCATTATGTTTTTTCTTCTTTACTAATATAAGATAAAAATCAAAAATAACTCAGTGAATTAAGGAGAAACTTCCTAACAGTGAGGATAATTAACCATTGGAGCAGCTTGCCTTCAGAAGTTGTGGGTGCTTCCTCACTGGAGATTTTTAAGAAGAGACTGGACAACCACCTATCTGAAATGGTACAGAGTCTCCCTTTCAGCTCTATTCTGATTGATTGATTGAAAATGATGTATATCAAACCACCAAAAACAGAAATTAATAAGTGTGTTGTGCTTGACCAATTTTCCAACTCGTAGAGTGGAGAGATCATTTAAACAAGCATTTTCTTCCTGTGCTGCTTTTCTCCACAGCACAGTGCTTTTACAAAAGATCCCAACTGCAAGTTAATAAGTGCAGCTCTGTGATTGTCATTAGTCAGCTTGCAGCTGCTGCTGTAACTGACAAGACTTTAATCACTTTCACACCTTCAGCTTTTGTTTTCCTCCAAGCAGCTGGAGGGTTGGAGTGATGGGGAAACTGGGCTAGGGAAACAGCAGCTGCTCACACACTCCTTTCAATGTATATTCTCCATTGTGTGCCTGTTTACATTCTTGTAATCACTTCCTCTAGGAAGAATGTAAACATCAAGGTATTGATTTAACAGCTAACCAGCTTATGTAATGTAAGATGTAAGATGTAATAATGGGAATGACTCAGCAAGGTCTGTGTCTCTTTAAGAATCTTTGTATAAAGGAAAGGCTCTGATGATGTCTTCTTTCTTCTTCCGTTTCCTGCTGTAACTGTGGTTTGTTGGATTTTGCTATATTAGTTCGTGTATGTATATTGTTCCTGGTGTAGGATATTGTAGATAGTGTAAGATAAACCACCATTTATTATAGATCACTGTTTACTGTGTTTACTCCTGGGTTATCTTGAGCAATAAGGCTGTGCATACTCTGACAGTAAATACAAATATTAATTCCCTTCTTGCTAATTATCCCTGTACTAGGGGTGAGCATTCCAGAGAAGTGGTGAAAGGGAAGCTGAAGTAAAATCATAAGCAAGTTGTGGTAACATGATTTTCCAACTAGTGATCGTATCATTAAGCGAATGAATTGCTGGTCTCAATTGTAGTTGCTAAACAAGGACTATCTATATTAATTATTTACTTTTGGTTTGGTCTCTTTTTCATTTGTGTTCATAAACAAGTACTTATTAATATATCATATACTGTACATTGATTTGGAAAGATATTTTTCTGTACCCCAGCTTGGCTGGTATAAGACATTTTTGCCTTCCATAGCTTGAGAAAATATAAGTTCAGCACATCTTTTATCTGCTCCTACGTTTTGTTTACAACATTATACAGGTAGTCCATGACTTAAAACAGTTCATTTAGTGACCATTCAAAGTTACAATAGCACTGAAAAAAGTGATTTATGACCATTTTTCACATTTACGACTGTTGCAGCATCTCCATTAACATGTGATCAAAATTCAGATGCTTGGCAGCTGATTCATATTTATGATGGTTGCAGTGTCCTGAGGTCATTTGATTACCTTTTGTGACCTCTGACAAGCAAAGTCAACAAGGAAGCCAGATTCACTTAACAGTATGTTATTAACTTAACAACTATAGTGATTCATTTAACTATTGTGGCATGAAGCATCACAAAATGGGACACTTAACAAATGTCTCACTTTTGGGCTCAACGTGGTCATAAATCGAGGATTACCTGTAATCTAGAAATAATCTACTCTAATAACAGTGTGCTATACAATGTTCACCCTTAAGTAAAAAGGTGAGACTCATTGACCTATCTTAGCTATAATTATAAAATAAGGCACAATGAAAAGTTACAATGGACTATTTATTTTTAATACTTTACTGTATTACTAATCATTTAAATAATAGTTACCTTTTCAGTATAAAAAAATCACCATAGGGTCATGAATTTATGGAAAAATCCTGTTTTGTTTTCTTAAACCATTCAGGGAATCAAGCATAATGGGCTACTCCTGGATCTATTCAGGTTGGACCATTTCTGGATTCTCAGGAACTAGACTTTGAAAGTGTCAGATGGTCTCTAAGTTCCATACTTATTATCATCATCTTCGATCACACTATATAACTATTATACCCCTGTGAGCTACATGCTTTTGCTTACATACCACATATAACTGCTTCCAGAGCATAGCCCATTCCTGGAGAGTTGCTGTAACTTCAGTAATAACACAATCTTCAAGTGGAACAACTGTTTCATATTGCCTGTAAAATGTATAAACACCAGTGAAAATGTCATAAAAAGAAGGACTGCGGAATCATTTATTTCCATCTTCCCTTGAAACTATGTATTCATTTATATATAATAAACATCCCGCAATACACAACACTTACTTCATATAGTGGAATGTTCAATCTCAAATAATCTTCTGCCTTATATGTATCGTTTCATTGTACAAAATTTTATTTTATGACAATTTTAATTCTATCTTTTTACTGGAATTGTGTAATGGGATGCAAGAATAACCTTGAGAAAAAGAAGGAGAGCAACAACCAAGGAAACAATGAGCTAAATGAAATCTGAGTCCAAAACAGAAATGTAACTTGAGCAAATGTTTCAGACCTGACTCTTTCTAGTTATCTTGCAGATAAAGGGGGAGGGGGAGACATTTTCAGACTTGCAGAAGTCTGCCAATCCTATGGGAGGAGGTGGTTTTTCACATAAGCTGGATCCATGCCATGAAGGACTTTAAAGATGATAACTAACATCTTGAATTGGATCCGGAAGCAAAGTGGCAACCAGTGCAGCTTTCCAAACAGCAGTGTGGCATGGACCATCCTGGGCCCCAAGACCTATCTGTGCGGCTGTGTTCTGGCTAATTGTAGCTTCCAAATATTTTTCAAGGGTAGCCCTATGTAGAGTGTCTCGCAACAGTCCAAATATCAGATTTACAGGACTGTAAATCTCAATAAATCTCAATAGAAGTAATTTCAGTACTCTTTTGAAGTTGATTTTCTGGTCTGCTCTGCCCAGTGGGGCTGACAAACAGTAATTGATATTCTGGTTAATCTATATATATATTATTAAAACTCTTACTCCTATAGCCTTTAAATGGGTGAAACAGTGCAAACTATGGCAAAACCTTTTGAACCAAAATATCTCAAATGGGCTAATTTATACAATGAATCCAAAATCCAGGAGCCATGACTCTCACAGAACTGAAATTTGATAAATTTTATAAAACGTCTAATGACATTAAAATTATCATAAAGCAATTTATGATGCCATATAAAATGTCATAAAACACATCCTGTGCTGATATTTGACTGGACTGGCATGGGCTATTTTCAAGGCAGATAATATCCGAATGTATTTCTAACTTTTACAGCGAACGCAATACATTAGAAGCACTGTCACTGAGGAATCAAATAAGGAAATATCTCTAAAACATGGGTTATCTATTTTAGTCTCATAGGTATATCACATAGCTGCAAAGAAAAATGCCTGTCAAATTTCCTGACAAGGTATCATTCTTATGACAAAGGACTAATCAGTGATCCTTAAGAAAACATTTTTTTAACTATGCTCCTTATGTTTAGCAAAAAAAAAAAAAAAAAATAGAGAAGAAATTGGATGTAATTTTTTCTTGGAATTATTTGCTAGAACACATAATTTTGTAGAATATCAGCATTTCAGCTTTAAACAACTGAATTAAATATTACATGCAAAAGTAGTTTAAATTAAGATTATATTAAATAAAGTTAATGGATTCCTATCTATTTTTCAGATATATTAATTTCTTGATAATGGAAGTCCATACTTACCCTCTGTTACTGACAAGTGCCTTTTTCAAATGAATGTAATTTGCAGGAAAGATTCCCTGCAAAAAAAAATGGATTATATTTATTTTAACAAGAAGAATTAAATGAAAGCTTCAATTGATGGGCAGCAGAATTTAGTATTTATCAGCCCATTTGGTGAAACTAGTTTTAGAATCCCTTTTCTTCTTTTTTGTTAATCTACGGTATCTATGTTTTGGGGTCTCATTACTTCTTTCTGTTTTCCTATACTTTGCATTACCCCCAAATGAAATGTGATACATTTGTAAGGTTTTTATAAATGCAGTTTAACAACCCTACTTAAGTATAGAGTTTGGTAAGTGCTGATAGATTAGAAAATCTGATTGATTGAAATTGATTTATTCTCAATTACATACAAGTCTTATCAGTTTTCTGAAACCTGAACGTGCATCATTGCAGGTAATCCTTGACTTACAACCACAATTGGAACCAGAATTTCAGCCATTAAGCGATACAGTTGTAAATAAATCATGTGACAAGACCTAATTTTACAACCATTTTTACCCTGATCATTAGGTGAATGAAGTGGCTGTTAAATGAATCTAGCTTGTCAGAAGCTGGGACCTCAGAAAGTTGCAAATTGCGACCAAAGACACTGCAACCATTGTAAATGCAAAACAATTGCCAAGCACCCAAATTGTGATCATGTGAGGTAGTGCAATAGTCATAACTTCTAGGCTGGGTTTTAAGTCAATTTTTCTAAGGCCATTGTAATTTTTGAATTGTTGTTAAACAGTCATAAGTCAAGGATTACTTATATGGTATACATATTTTTCATATTTTGGCTTGCAAAATAGTTACTAAAGTAAAGAGCATTGGGTAAAACCAGCATCTGGTTGTCCTTTGTCATGCTAGTAAAAACATAACCAAAACTGACAGCTAATATATTTACCATTAGCAACGAATGTTGAATGTGCCACATATTACGACTAAAGCTCGTGGTCGACTCTATTGACTGTTTCAATTTTCATGATTGACTGCCCTTTTATAAGAGATTATTATTATAACTCTACAGAGAGCTTACCAGAACACTAAATATTCTGTTGGACTTATCGACAATACAAAGACTGTTTTATTAGTTCAGGTCAACATTTATCAGTGGCTTTGTAAATTTATTTGAAAGTATGCATCAAACTCAATACTGTTTTTGTTAAAAGCAGCATCTTAACATACCTTTATGCTAGGTCTTTTTATTGAAATTCCTCTGTACCAACCTAAAATAAAATAAATTCAATTATATTAAAATATATTATTAAAAGATTTAATATTTACAAATTCTGTTATTTTTATTAATTGTAAATGGTTCATATGATATTCTGGCAATATCTTTAATTAGAGCTCTGACTTTTAGTTTTTATGTTGATAATTGATCATCTAACAATTCTGCTTTCAGAATAATCAAATGGAAATTTAAAAAATCAATTTACTACATGGTGGTGTTGTCTGAGTTTCTTTTTTTAATGAAATAGGAACATTAATAGAAACATCTCCCACCTATATTTTATAGAATCACAGATTTGGGGGCAGTTTCTGCTTTCTGAAGTATCTCTTAAAGCACCTAATAATATCCAGCCTCGATTTGAAAATCTCCAACAATAAAAATATATGACAGCCAGATCCACTGGCTGACAATTTGTACTCTCAGAAAGTTTGTTCTGACATTTAGCCCAAACATACTTCCTTATAGTTTTAGCTCAATGTTTTTGATTCTACCCTCTGCATTCTCTTTCCTGTTACGACAATCCTGTACGTCAGTTTGAAGACTGTTATCATATTCCCCATAGCTATCTCTTTTGCAAACGTAACATACTCCTTTGTGTTTCTGATAGGATTTAGTTTCCAGAACTCTCATCTTTTTGATAGTCTTCCCTTGAATTGCTCCAGTTTGTCACTTTCCATTGATATATGAGACCCAGAAGCGAACAAGGCATTCAAACTGGGGTTTGATCAGGAGAGAATAGATTAAAACAATTTCCTTCCACAATCTGGCCTTTATACTATTGTTAGTCATTTTATTTTTTGTTTTTCTTATCAAATTCAGATAAGAAATTTTCCCTATTAAATTCATCGTATTCATTTTGGGCCATTGCTCAAGCCTGTCTAGATGTTTTTAATTTTCCATTTCAATTTTAAACTATTTGTTATCCTTTTGAGCTCTGTATCATTTGTAAACTTGGTAAATGTTCCCCAACTCCAAGTCATTGATAAAAATATTTTATTTGAAGATAGCTATCAAGAAATCATTGGAGTGGCAAATTTAAATCAAGTCTCCTGCTTCATTTCGGTTTCTTGAACCATACAATCCAACTATGCTTTCTTCTTTTAATTTTCCAACTTTGGCATTTCAGTCCCCAATCACCAGTATTGTATACTTACAGTCTCTGTTAATTTCTAATTAAATCTGATTATAAATAATGATGATAAAACTCAAGTTTGTGCTCCAACTACTGATGCAAAAGGGGTTTAAGTGTCCCTTTTGCATCAGTAGTTGGAGCACAAACTTGAATGACTGTCATATTAAATAATTGTCCATGAAGTCTAACCAATATTATTCATTCATTGATTGCATTGTAGCTAAGCATTATTCTTGCTATAATGTTTCTAACTGTAAAAGCAACACCATTCCATCCTTTTTCTTTCCTGAGTAATAAACAGTATGATCTTCTGAATAAATATGTTCAATCCCAATCCATCTCAATTCACTGATGCCTAAGATGTAAATTTATAGCCATTTCATTTCATCTTTCACTATGTTTCACTTCTTACATTCCATGTTCCTACTGTAATTCTATCTTTTCAACTTTGGTTTTCTTTCCTATATGGCAATTAGATATCCAAAAGATTTCCATCTAGCCACAGCATAAACACCATTAATACCAAATCCTAACCTAGTTTGAAATTCATACTCTGAATTCACAGCTACAATTTTCTCTCAAGTATATTTCAAGCTGATCTATGTAGTTGCTAGGAGTCAAAGTGGCACATAATCACTTTGTAGGATAAAAGCACAAGTGCTCAATTACTACGTGGAATATTAAAGCTACTTACCTACTTGGAAAGAAAAGAGTAGATTTTGAAATACTTGATAAAAGGCCACTATTTTAATGTTCTTAGTTGTCATATACAATTTAGATATTTAACCTTTTATTTATAATCTAACATACAATTATAACCCTTTCATTATACAGGTAAACCTCAAAGTATGACAAGCCATTTAATGAACTTTTGAAATTATGACAGACCTCCCAAAAGCTACATATAACGTTTGAAAGTTATGACAGCTGCAACAGGCTTGCAGTTGTTCACTGTTATGACCCACCACAGGGTTGCTGCAGCTCCCTCCTGCCACTCTCCCCGTCCCACTCTGCCAGAACCCTGCAGCATTTGGGCCTCCTCCTCACATACCCATCACATCCCACTTACCTTCTGAAATTCGCCAGACCTCATATGGAAGGAGGGCAGGCCATGTGTTCCCAGCAATGTGACCTCCATTTTGTCCCACACATTTGTGAATATAACAAAATGGCAGCCAATAGAGAAATTGCTTCATTTTGCTTCCTTTGATTGGAAAGTCTGCACAGTGAAGCAGAAGTTTCTGAATGCTGCATAAAACTTCCTCCTTGAGATAGCAAGATGCTAATTATCATATCTGAATACCGAACGTTTTGGGACCTTTGTAAGGCATCAAAATGAAGTAGTTTAGTCCAGGGCCGTGCAGCAGCAACCTAAATGCGGCCACCAATTTGTCCCGACCATTTGTGGATGAGGACAAAATGCCAGCCACCAGACAAACTGCTTCATTTTGCTGCATCACAGTGGTCTGTCCAGTGCTGTAGAAGATTCTCAATGCTGCAGGCCTTGTTAAGGCAGCAAAATGAAGTAGTTTATCTTGGGCCACATGGCAGCGACCCAAATGCAACCACCATTTTATGGCAGGATAAAATGGTGGCCACTTTCAGAACCACGCTGCGTGGCTGTGCAAAAATAAAATTCATTCCAGAGCTCTGGAAGACCTTTAAAAGATAAATGAGGAGAAGGGTGTTTGGCCTGGTGGGTGGGAATCAGGCCTAAGGCCTGGGAAGAGCCATTGAGAGTAAGAAAAAACTTGTTGGAATCTACAGTGTTGGAAGTGGAGCATGGGACATCTTGGGGGAGGGGATGACCTTGGGAGATGAGGGCAGGGGGCCTGTGCCTGTACTAGGTCTCCAATGGCCTCCCCCACCCAGGAAGCAATCCACATTCCACTTGCAATTCATTGGGGAGAGCAGGGATAGCGGGTTCATTATGTTTCACCTAATGACTGCCACGTCACATGAGCATAATGGGCAGGCTTAATAGCAGTCGTTATCTTTTTTAAATTTTTTTTATTGAATTTTATAGGGTTGGGAATAGGATGGGATCAGGATGGGGATTAGAGTTTAGGGTGGGGTTGGCATCAAGATTAGGTTTGGGAAAGGGTTGGGATCAACATTGGGGTTATCCCCCAGTAACATTTACAATCTTTAGCAGTCGTATCTTGTGGATTGCCTGTAGTGTTATATGATGACAGCTTTATTTATTATACATTTTACTGTAGTTGCAATAGTTTCAAGAAAGCTTTGAAATTAGTCACTGGTATTAAATAATATGGACTATGTAATAGAATGCAACTCATTAAGAAATCTAAATATATTCCTGGTTATCATGATAAAATCATCACAAGCCACCCTTAATCTCCCCAAAATGAAGTCCCACTATTTCTAGACAGATGGTTAATAAATATGCTGACCCCTTTCTGACAGGATTAGTAACAAATGCTTCAATCTTTCTTATAGAAAGTGGGTCAGATTAGATTTACTAAGCATTTGAATAATCATGGTTCTCAAATGATTTATTGAAACATAGGTTTGCAAAATATAAAATGCACTCCTTTCGGGGAACGCATAGCTCTAACATGATTGGTTTCCCAATGCCTAATAAAAAACAATGAACCTCGGTGATCATAGAAATTCATTTCTCTTATCTTATTCATCTCCTCTTTATAAGACAAAAGATGGTAAATGAATAGAAACAAGGGAAGGGGTTATAAAATTTACATTCTACACTGTATTTAGTGTAGCATTGGCTACAAAAGTACACCCACAAGATACCATTATGATCACAGATTATTATTACTACTTGAATAAAGAGAAAAAGCAAAGTAAGTAGTTGGGGCAGTTCATAAACGCCAGAAGAAATATTTTCAATATATCATACCTTCACATTTTTCCAAGATCTGAACAGTTTCTCCTAGTTCTAGAACTAAGCCTTGCTGCACATGTCCTTGGAAGCTGCATATAACTAGGGACACACAATATGTTAAAAGATTAGATGTTGAACAGTACATTAATATTTGATTTCATAAAACAGAAACAACATTCATATCAACATGCTTTTTATAATATTTAGTTTATTCAAAAATAGTTAAAATACAAAATGCCAAAATATTTAAGGAAAAAGAAAAAGAAAAAACATAAGACATTAAAGAAGTGTCTTAAAAAAGATCAACATATATAAACATAACATCCTCCCTAATTGAATGCTGATTAATATAATACAATCATGTTAATCTCCCACCCCTTTTAAAACAGGCCAAAATAATTTTATACCAATAACAAAATAGTTAACAGGAATTAAAATGCTTTTTTAATAAGACATTAGTTTTATATATATAGTGTTCCTCTTTTAAAAAATTCATTCATTAACAAATAATCAGTACCGTTATTAGTTTAAAACAACCAACACTCAAACAATCAGTAACCTAATTTAACATTATAAACTAATCTAAAGAAAGCAAATAAGAATGTAAGAATAATTACACTAGTAGGAAGCAATTTTTGCATTTGGAATCTAATTAGAATTAGTCTGAAAAAGTAAACAAATACGCTTGCATTATATGTGAACAATATTCAGAGAAAATGAATGTTAATCTATTCTAGAATTCAATGCATTTGTATATTCATATTCTGACATTTTTAACTACTTCATTTTTAATATAATTTTAGTAATAAAAAAATAAACAGCTACATTTTCTACTTTATTACCATTAAATTTCGCATTATATTACATTTTAACCTAGTGAATTTTGTTAAACTATAGTTCATAATAATAATAGTTTATTAAATTTATGTGCTTTTAAACTACGTGATGTATTGGATATTACTTTATATTTTTATCCTCTTCTCTTATTTTGAAATTCTGTTAGGAATTTGTGATTTTGTATTTATCTGTCATACATTTATAACATAGTTTCCAGACAACAGGAAAAAGCTTCAAAAAAGAATTTGGCAGATACTTATATCCAGCAAGCCCTCAATTACTTGTCCTGTAGCATAGCTTCTTTATTTACAAGTAGTGTGTTTCATGAAACTGGGATAAATTTGATTAGTTTAAACTTTAGTTAGTTCAAGCATGGCAAGATCAAATTGTATTTATATTACTAGACGACAATAGAAAAATTCTATTATGATCTATACCTTATAGTTATGTTGTAAGAAGATGTAAATACGTAAACCAAAAAATCACCTCAATGATAGTTAAAATTATTTATTACAACAGACACGTACATCTAGATCCCAGATCCCAATATCCTCTCAACTCCAAATCTCCTTTCTGAACAAATCCATTTCCACAACCTTTCTAAAATTTAGGAGCACAGATGCTGTCCAGATGTCTAATAACTATTCCTAACAGTGGCTGCTGCCTCTAAGAAGCACATTTCTGATTTTCTGTCAAGTCTCCTCAATATTCCAATCTTTAGTTTCCACTTCATTTTACATGGAAAAAATTGGTCTAAACAGCTCCAATCCAGATAATAACATTATCATATGCAGATCTACTTGAAAATAATCTTAAAAATTCAGGTACTCCTCAATTTACAATCATTTGTTTAGCAACCACTTGAAGTTACAACAGCACTGAAAAAAGTGACATGACTGTTTTTCACAGTTATGATTGATGCAGCATCCCCCATGGTCAAGTGTTCAAAATTCAGACACTTGGCAACTGACTCATATTTATGACGGTTGCAGTGTCAGAGTCATGTGACCCCTTTTGTGACCTTCTGACAAGCAAAGTCAATGGGGAAGCCAGATTCACTTAACAACCATGTTACTAACTTAACAACTGTAGTGATTCACTTAACTGTGGCAAGAAAGTTCGTAAAATGGGGCAAAATTCACTTAGCAGCTGTCTTTGAGCTGATTAGGGAATTCAAGAGATATACTAGTACAAATTGATGGTATTGATACATTTGATACATTTTCCCTGCATATTAGCACATCATTATTTGAAAGACTACTTAATGTTGTATGAGCTTGTGTGCTTGTTTCAATTATTTGACCTGGGTCATTTTCATTCTATCATGTTATTAGAATAACTATTTTATAGTTAAAAGCTTTTTCTCACCTGACTTCAGTTCTGTGGAATATATCTGTCTGTCTGTCTGTCTGTCTGACTGACTGACTGACTGTCTACCCACCCACCCACCTAATTTAGATGGGCTGTAAAGATGTTTGTGGGATAATTATACTTTCAGGCTTGCAAGATTGATATTAGCCATATCAGTTAGACCAGACAAGAAACATCATCATAAACTAAATCTACTTTATTGTAAGGCTACATTAATAGGATCTTGCAAAAGTCTGAAAGTACAATTCTCCCACCAACAACTTTATACCCTAATTACTTAGGGAAGCTCCCTTCTGAGCTTCTGGCTCTTCCCACTATGCAGGTGTGGTCTATGCTGTTTATTTGACTACTCCCTAGG
Organism: Crotalus tigris; assembly: GCF_016545835.1. Classification (NCBI taxonomy): domain Eukaryota; kingdom Metazoa; phylum Chordata; class Lepidosauria; order Squamata; family Viperidae; genus Crotalus; species Crotalus tigris. The sequence goes on from NW_024096505.1 coordinate 7,429,779, forward strand.
CAACATCTCTTTGGCCCATCTCCCAAGACCTTTCTCACATACTGTTAACCTACATAGATTACTTGAGAGTATTTTTTTCCCCTTTCTTCTCTCTCTGAGGCATATTAACTGTTCTGAATCGTATAGTTCTATGTAACCCTAGCTAGAGAGCATGTATCAGTATGTTAGAATATCTGGCATATATTGAGTTAAGTGTTGTTTCCTTAAGAGATGGATTATGGGAAATGCAGTTTAGTTAGTCAGTCATCTCATGTTAATGGGTCAGTGGGAGGAGTTTCTGAGTACCTCTCAGGACATACTGGCTACTGCCTAGTTTGGAATGCCTTTGTTCATCCAGCCTCATGTCTCCTAGCCACATGGCTTGGAGGTCCTATGCTAACATGTGATGCTTATGCAGAAGAAGAGGGGAAAATTCATTATCAATTTACCTATGGAAATGAACAGAAATGTATTATCCAGAAGCAACAACGCAAAAGCAAGTATTTCCTCTGAATAAACATATTTATCTGTTTTGCAATCATTTCTATTGAGTTGTCTGTCTGCCCTGGATTGGACTAAAGGAATTTGTTCTGTCTGGGTCAGAACATTAACTGTGATACTATAATTAACTTCAATTCCAATCATAAAAGTATATATGACAGCAAAATAGTCCCAATGATCAGATATGGCACAGAACTGTGGGGATGTATAAGTCTCCCTTAATGGAACAGATACAATCTACTTTTTTGAATTATATCTTGGGGTTAGATAAGTTTACACCAGCCTCAGTAATAAGGGCAGAGTTGGGCATAACCCCTACACAAAGCTATTTAGCAATTAATTTTTTTAATTACTGCCTGAACATCCTATTCATGGACCCAAATAGACTACTAAGGATGTGCTTCAAAGAGCAGTTACACAACAAGAAACTTTGTGCTTAGGCCACCCAATTTTTTCAAACAATTAGCAGTCCAGTTAGATCTAAAGCTTTCAAACAAAGATTTATTGATATGACTGCCCAAGATGATATTGAGGTACTTAAATCTCTGAAGGCTCAAACAAATCAGTCTTCCAGTTAGAAAAATATTTACCAACTTACATACATCAACATTTCAGAAGAGCTTTTACTAGACCTTGATTTGAACAACTGGACTCAGTGGTAAGACATGGGAGGTTTCATGGAGACCCAACTAGAGTTCTAAGATTGTGCATTTGGGGAACAGCAGTTTTTGAAGACACTGGACACATTCTTGTTTACTGGAAATTGTACTCTCCAAAAAGGGCCACTTATATAGACACTTCTTTAAAAACTAAAAAATATTGGGGCACCCAATATTTACTGCAAGGAACAAACCTAAATATCATCAATAAGACTGAACTCTTAATTTCGAAGGCTTTCTCAAAGAGGACAGAAAGAGGACAACCTTGATCAGATTGGAGATAAGTGTAGGGGTGACAATCTGTTATGAAGTTTTGTTTTCTTTTTATCCGATTGCATTTTTGTATCAATTTTATATATACGATACAGTCAGTTGATTTAATTAATAAAGTTTTCTTCTTCTATTTTGCCATATACTGTTTTATCTCACTCTTTCTTACCCACTGTATTTTATTCTATTTTATCACACAATAGCTATTTTATCTCATTTTACTGTATATTATCTCATGTTATTGTATTGTACTTATTGATGATTATGTTTAATATGTTCAATTGAATAATCAATAAAGTATATTGTATCGTAACTATAGTGGCAATCACATGATAGAGGGATGCTGTAAAGGTCGAAAGTTGAGACTCTAGAAAGAGCAACAAAGATGATTAGAGGACTGGAGGCTAAAGCATATAAGGAACGGCTGCTGAAATTGGGTATGTCTAGTTTAATGAAAAGAAGGACGAGTGTTCCAATATTTCAATATCTGCCACAAAGAAGAGGGAGTCAAGCTATTTTCCAAAGCGCCTGAAGGCAGGACAATGGATGGAAAGTAATCAAGGAGAGAAGCAACCTAGAACTAAGGAGAAACTTCCTGACAGTTAGAACAATTAACCAGTGAAACAACCTGCCTCCAGAAGCTGTGAATGCTCCATCACTGGAAGTTTTTAAGAAGAGAATGGACAGCCATTTGTCCATATTATTATCATCATCATCATCATCATCATCATTATATGTAAAGGCATAAGTTATAATTATTTTTGCAACACCACTGGAACTCTCAACTATCATTGAACAAGGTAGTTGGTAAGCAAAGTTTACCTCTAAATAAATCAGGAATTTGTGCACGGTTTTTAAAAATCTTTTGAATTATTGCCCCCTCACCTCATATGGTGGTTCAATCTTAAATAAATATTATCTCAATCAGCTCACAGGATGGCATAATTATTATTTATATCCCCAGATTATAATTACAGGCATTGATAAAATTGTTCACCAAAATAGATAATTTAACTATATCCTCCCAGTTATGCTTCATAGCATACAATACTATGAAATATCACGTCTCCAATGGCTTATCTTTAGAAGAGCTGAAAAAATATATATTCCTTATGTTTGACAACTTTCTATTACATTCATTTTAAATTCTTTAATTGCATAATGCAACCTAATTGCTAACTGTACTGATTCATTTTGTGAGAAATAATTCATTATTTCTCTTTACAGATGAAAGAATACATTCAACACACTGTGCAGGATTGATACTGGAAAAAAATTAAAAGCAGTCTAGCAATTCATACAAAGTTTGCAACAAGATAAGTGCTCCCAGAATAAGTAGTTTTTGCCTGTCTCCTCTTTAGACTCAAATACTGAAGGAAAAGAATACAACCTGGCATTTCCTCTCCTCCCCCCCAATATTTTTATATATTTTTATACTAAAGTCAGAATAGGGAATATACTGTCTGCAATGAAAGGCAGGAATTATCATACTTCCACAAAGATATGCTTAATATATATTCTTTATAGGAAGAGTCAATGTATTGTACTGATTTTGAACACTTTATCATGATGCAATTAATAATTCTTACAAAACAGGAATTAAAAGTTGAATTGCTTGAAAGAAAAAATAATAAAATTAATTGATGGGTGATTTTTACTGGCTACTAAGGAGAAATATTTCCAAGAATTGGCCAAATTAAAAGATTTTTTGATGATAATATAGAATTACTGAATGTAGAATATAGAATTTCAAGTAGACTGATTCCTGTCATGATAGAATTTCTTTGGAGAAAGAAATTCTACATGAGATAGAAACTTGCAGCTTTCTAGGCAAATATCATTCTTGGAATTTGCTGGGGAGAAATAAAGCTACTTTCTGATTTGCCATCTAATAAACAAAGAATTTAATCTCAATCATGACAAATTGAGTCAAGGGAGAAAGATTTTTTTTCTCTATCCTGCAATCTTTGGAAGGTGGCATGAGAAAATTTCATAATTTTGATTTTTTTTTGAGGGGGGATACCTTCAAATTAATATTGGCTCCTGGTGACTGGCTGGACAAGTCCCTGCAATTTTCTTGGCAAAATTTAGGAAGAGTTTGACATTCCCTAAGGAGAGACTAGAACTCAGTCTTCTGGTTGCTAGACTATATCTTAGCCACTATACCAAATTGGCTCTCAATCCTGAAATTCTTGCCTATTATTTAAACTTAATGACTGAAATTTAACTTGCAAAAGGAATACATCACTACTCACAGTAAAAATGCCTCTATTAAGAGGGCTATTTCTGTTTATCTATGTCCAATTGCAAAATAGATGATGTTCCTTGCATTTAATTGTTAAACAGATTAGATTTTCAGCATAGGAAAGAGGAAGAGTAAGCCTGCAAATTAGCCATATTTTTATTGTTAATTAATTTTTTAAAAAATAATTTTGTGATTTATTTTTTATTTTACTTCTTGGTTTCATTTTTTATAACTCTCAATTTTCTAAATACCAGTGTTAATTTTTTCATTATGTTAAAATGTATTTTAATTGGCCTAAAGCAGGGGTCTCCAACCTTGGCAACTTGTGGACCTCAACTCAGCTAAGGAATTCTGGGGGTTTAAGTCCACAAGTCTTAAAGTTGCCAAGGTTGAGGACCCCTGGCCTAAAGCTTATGGGATGTTTTATCTCAGCTTATAATTTTGATATACTATATGAGAATAAATTGATATTCTTTTTTGGCTTTTGAAGCAAAAGTCAGATTAGCAACAACTAAAGTTTCAACCTCTTTGAAACCTCTATGGACAGGAGAGGATTTGAGATTGCAAACAATTGCTCCAGACAGTTACTCCTCACAAGAAAACCATAAGATAGCAGCCTCTGGTTCAGAACTCTGGGAGACAAGGGAATAGCCACTTCGCTCAAATTGTACTCAGCATTTTTAAAAGGACTCTAACTTCCTTTTCTAATCACTTTCAAAAGTTGCTTGTTAATTGCTTTTCAGTTATTAGATACTGTACCTTTGGATCAACATGTTTGACAGCACGGAGTGAATTTCCCTCAATCCTTAGCAAAAGTTTAAACTAATAGTTTAAGAACATAAATACACACACATAGACACAAAGAGCAAAAAGGTGATTAAAACTTTTTTGACTGTGGAAAGTTACAAATGGATTTAGGGTCCAAATAAATTTGAAATTAGTTTTTGGAATTAATTATAAAGGAAGAACTCATGAATTCAACTTACAGTTACAGAATGAAGCAAAATTTTCTAATATTGGACATATTGAAGAATATTTTTGAAAAATGGACTTAGAAATTAATAGTATCGACATAGACATCTGTCTCTATGATAAGATTGTATCTAAAAGAAGTTATAAAAAAGGAACAAGTTTTACCTGACAAGATCAAGGCTGAGCTGAATGGGCTTACAAATGACTGCTACCAGAATGACATAGAAAAATATCTTATGCTAGATATAAAAAGAAACCAGGTAGTGTTTTAATAATTAAAGGGGATATACAATTAACAAACCAAGAGAGTAGCCTGGATATCCCAAAGATGCTTTTTCATGAGGCAACTGGCAGTGAGCCATATGCGCAACAAAGCAACCACTTCATAAATGCATGGCACTACATAGAACAAACCCATCAGGAGAAGATTTGGCAGTCTATCTGCATTTAAAAGACAAAGGCCATTATTTCAAAGACAGCAAAATCCACATTTTGGACAGGACCGCTGGTTTGAAAGAGGGGCCAAAGAGGCCATCTATGTCAAAACTGAAGATCCTTCTTTCAACAGAGGGGGAGGGATACGGCATCATCTATCTCCAGTTTACAACACAGTCCTTTCAACTGAAGGCTCCACACCCATTTGCATTACTCAGGTGACCCTGACAACACAGATAAGCCTCCAGGTGGCCTCAATGACTCTCTAAAAGAATGCAAATGACCAGCTCTCTGCAAGGGAGTATAAATCCTTCCATTCCCCATCCTCCAATCAGAGCTGAAGAAACTTCTTCGATGAGAAGTGAAATGTCTTCAAAGGAAAACAAGAAAGTCCAGTTGCCTCATGAAAAAGCATATTTGGGACAACTATGACCTGGATGACTGAGAATCTCCATAGACAAGTAACCTGGATAGTTTTCCTGCATTTAGTATAGTTCTCAGGTAATAACAATAATTGGGGCTAGAGTTTCCATTGCTAAGTAATGTAATCATAAAGCATGACATCACATGATCATGCCGCTTAGCAGCAGCAGTTCCAGCACTTCTGGTTGCCATCATTAAGTGAATCCCATGACATTGTGGAACAACATCAGATCAACAATTTCACATGGTCACCATTTGCAACCTCCTGCCAGGTCCCCACTGACTTTGCTTGTCAGAAGCTGGAAAGGAATGTAACAAGTAGTGATCACATGGCCATGGAGGTGTTATGACATTGTAATTGCAAACTGGTTGCCAAGTTCCCAGATTGTGATCAAATGACTGTGAGATACTGCGATGATCAGAACTTTGAGGACTGATTTTAAGTACCATTCATACAGTGCTGTCATAACTTTGAAAGTTGCTGAACAAGGTTGTTAAGCAAGGACACCTGTATTATTAATTTCATTGTAATATATTTTATTGCTGTTTTTATTATAAATGGATTTTATAATTTGGCAGGGTATAAGTATATTAAATATATAATACTGAACAAGAAAGGTTCAAGTAGCCCTTAGGCTTAAATATATTTTGGCATCCAGCATGTCTTTACCAATTCTATATAGGCAAGTTCCATTTGAATTGAACAGGATATATTATTTTTGTTTTTCATTTTTTTATATATCTTAAATCAATCTAAATATTAGGAAAGATGTACCTTATGCCATCTATTGTACATTACAAAGAATTCAGTTTAAGAAAAAAAAGAAAACCAATGGGGGACATAATAAAGGCATCTATAACTACACATTGTATAGAATAGAAAGGTATTTTATAGCTCTCTCATAACAGCATTAAAGAAATTAATGGAAGATAATACTATTTACTATCAACATCAATTGTTAAAGAACAGGAGTTGAAAGTTACTCTTCTCAAAAAATTTGTGGCTTCTCTTACTTATGATACTGACTGTTGAATAAATAACAAGCTGATTAGGTAATGTTTGTTCTGATCAAATACAATTCTTATGTTAATAAACAATAGTTTGGTAACCCAAATATTTTTAGATTACCATTACAATTCATATCATAAGTTTTAAATGAAGGCCAGTGGCAAATATATGTGAAATAGAGCTTGACAGCAACAGTAAACACTGGTAGGCTAATCTTTGCATGAAGGAAAGTAGCTTCTTGGCTCTCAGATTAAAGAAGCTGTGCATATTCTGAATTATTTCACAGTAAAGTAACAAGCCTGGAGAAATATGTTAATCTTGAAAGCTCTAAATGCACTAGAATCTAAAAATCTATCTCTTTCATTCAAAACTTGTCAGACTATTAGGATTTGCAAGAAAGACATTCTTAGAAACACTTCCATTGCCAATGGCCAATTAATTAGCATATCAGAAAGGACTTTTTCATCAAGCCCAAATTCCGAAATGCACTCTCTCCAGAAGTACAAGAGGTTCCCATTTTTTTAGTGTTTAGCTATGTGTTAAAGGCACATTTTATTTAATATATTCAAATAATTTTCATATGTATTTTAATTACTGTGGTTATTTTAATAGTAATAGGATAGAATTCTAATAGAATTTTTAGAATAGGATTGTTATATTTTGATGCTGTTAACTGTACACAATCCTTTTGACAGTTTTACCAGAAAGCTGTTAAATAATTAATATTCTAAGTTTAACATATTTTAAATAAGTTAACTATAGATAATATTTTAATACTATGGATAATATTTAAAAAGATTAAACATATGCAGTTTCTACACTTTAATTCTTAAGCAATAACAGACTTGCAAAAGTACCATGTGACTTGACCTACTGTGTGAGTGTTCTGTTATTGACCTCTATTTTTTAATTAACACCTGGAAGACAGGCTGCTTAGAGAAGCTAGCTCTTCCTATTTACTTTTGCAAGTTGTGAGATAATAAACTTTCTGTTCTAACTTCAATTCAATGATTAATCTCTTTAGACTTAGTTAAACATTCAGACGCTTAATTCTCATTAATAGGTAATCTTCCCATAGCTGATGCCTAAACTAAGCATCTCTGGGGATGGTGATGAGGATTGGTTACAAGGTATAAAACTTATCAGCAAAAGCAATTCTTTTGTGATTAGAATTCTGGAGACTGCCCCTAACACTTGAGGTCACCCTGGAAGCTGTAAATAATTAAAAGGGATAATTTAAATAAATGTGACACTATTTGTTTCCCTCCTCACATCTAATTTCTTTTTGCTTCAGTATCCATTCTGAAAATTTTAAATTAGCCAGCCACACAAGAATTTCAGAAAACACTGAATATTTTATAGCTGAAATTTTATTTGGAGGTTCTATTTCCTGTTGGATTTTAGAAGTTAGATTATTTTTTGCTCAGAGTACATTAATTTGGAATTATTCCTTCTTCTTAAAACTGTTGTATTCTTTTCTCTGAAACCAAGAGTTGAGGCAGTCTTACAAATGTTAATGAATATTGTACAGGTTTGCAAATGGAGCTGAAAGAAAGCTGGAATTGCCAATTAGGCATGAACAAATAATAATAATAATAATAATAATAATAATAATAATAATAATAATAATAATAATAATAAGTTGGAAGGGACCTTGGAGGTCATCTAGTCCAACCCCCTGCTCAGGCAGGAAACCCTATACCATTTCAGACAAATGGCTGTCCAGTCTCTTCTTAAAAACTTCCATTGTTGGAACATTCACCGCTTCTGGGGGCAGGTTGTTCCACTAGTTAATTGTTCTGTCAGGAAGTTTCTCCTTAGTTCTAGGTTGCTTCTCTCCTTGATTAGTTTCCATCCTTGCTTCTTGTCCTGCCTTCAGGCACCTTGGAAAATAGCTTGACTCCCTCTTCTTTGTGGCAGCCCCTGAGATATTGGAACACTTCTATCATGTCCCCCCTCGTCCTTCTCTTCATTAAACTAGACATACCCAATTCCAGCAACTGTTCCTTATATGTTTTAGCCTCCAGTCCCCTAATTATCTTTGTTGCTCTTCTCTGTACTCTTTCTAGAGTCTTTTTACATCATGGTGACCAAAACTAGATGCAGTATTCCAAGTGTGGCCTTACCAAGGCATTGTAAAGTGGTATTAATACTTCACGTGATCTTGATTCTATCCCTCTGTTAATGCAGCCCAGCACTGTGTTGGCCTTTTTGGCAGCTGCAGCACATTGCTGGCTCATATTTAAAAGACTGTCAAAAAAAACCCCAAGCTAAATTTCCAAACCAATAATTTATAATGATTATTTGACAATGATAAGGAGATTTTGAACACACAGTAGTTTATTTGGTTATGATTCTGTTCAGCCAGAGCATTTTGTTAATTTCTGAGAAAGTCTGGAAATTGAGTCATGGCAACTGAACTTAGTTTGTTATTGATTTGAGACATTTAGCTGCCCATCCAAGTAGCTTCTTCAATCTGAACAAGTTAGTTAGGGGAATCTGAGTAGCAGAGAGTCATTGGAATTCATGTATTTTCTTTTTCAAAAATTTCAAAATTGAGAAGTGTTTCAAAAATATCTATTTGTGACAAAAAATAAATGGGGGAAGGGACTATGAAAAGTATTTCAATAAGACAATAATGCTAACAACCAACAGTAAGATATTTTGAACATCAGAAAAAAGAAACAAACATTTTTAGCTGTCCAAGGCAAACAAGGACATTTTTGCATTGGAACATGTGACTGGAAAGACAATGAACATCTCACCCAATCAGTGTTCAACTATTTAAAAAGGCTTGTATATTCAAACAAACAATATGATTAATCTGATTTAATGCTTGGACTACTTGTAGCACTGGAAATAGACCCTTAAATACTTTTTAAATCCCTTATGCTACAATGCAAATTTAAAGCTCTCATGACTATTAATATTGCTGGGGGATGAGCAGTTTAGCTTTAACCCTGCCAATAACTATTTTTATAATAGGTTATTACATAATTTATTTCATACTGTCATATTACATATTTGTGCTATGGTTATGTTTTCCAGAAATATTGGGGTGCCTCTTTTTAAAGTTGAACTGTTGAATTAAAAACACTGCTTTCTCCTTCATGTTATTGCTTTCTAAAAATTCTTATTTTAAATGAAGGTTAAATATAAAAACTGTATAGCACATGAAAAACGTTCATTGGTTAAGACAGAGTAAGTGACTGATCAGTATGAAAATATCAATATGGAAAATTCCATATTCCATATGGAAAAGTCTTAAATATTAAAGAAACAAACAAAAAATAGAGTAAAGTTCAACATTCTAATAATTTTTTAAACTTTAAACCTGAACTTTTTTTATTAGGTATAATTTCAGGAAAAAATTGATAAACAAAATGTATATTTAACATTACATGTATTAACAGCAGTGAGGATTGTATTTGCTCAGCACTGGAAAAATGAAGAAACACCATTGGATGAAGACATAATCAAGAAAATAATGGACTGTGCTGAAATGGACAGACTTACATTGAGGATCAAAGAAAAAGATACAGAATATTTTCAAACATGGAACTTATTTTATCAATGGCTGGAAAATGGGATAGGGAGTAAGAACTTAACTTTTATTACTAAGCAAAACAAATCAACCCAGACAACACATTGTTCAGTAAGCACTAATGAAATGTAATAATAGAAAATCAATAAAATATTTTTAAAAAACATTCCAATAACTCTAAGATTGCATGCACTATTTAGTTTCAGTCTCTTATTTATGAAATCATCAGCTTCATCATAGCAAAGCTATGATGCAATCTCATCTTTGTAAAGTTGTTTTTATGATAGTAACATAGCTTTCTCCTTTCAAATTTTTACATGGAAAAAATAGGCAAGCCTAAAATATACTATTTTAAAAAATAAACGAAAATATTTTAAAAGATTTTAAACTGGTCAAAATATGTAGAACAGAAGACATGCACACAACATTCATTATTTTTCCTATGTCATATAGGTATGTTCATATGGGGAGAAGAAATCATTAGCATCCTTGCTTAGAATCCTGCCAGTTAGTGAAGTTGCGTTTTGGTTACCACTCTTGGAATAATTAAATGAGCAGGTACATAATTGGCGCCCTCTACCGACACTTCAACTACAATTCCGTATTTTTAATCACAAGAAGATCGTCGCAGACGCTGATAAAAAGGCGCACCATAAATAAGTAGGTTATAAGATGAGACTGGGTTTCTATTTTTCTCATCCGGTTACTTTTATACGCGGACTTCGGAAGCCCCTTTTGATCACCTCACAAGGACACTTATTTACATGTAACATAAACCCTTTATAACTCCTAACACTGGATGAGAGGGGCTAACTGGATTTCTGCACGAGCGAATACTGTCCATCTTCACTTCGAGAGCACTGCCCTAGACGATCGGTGCAGAATTTTGAAGGGCTCTCGCATGCCATCTTGCAATGAGAAAGCAAGGCAGCCTAATCGGGAGGAGATGGAGAAGCTCTGAGCTGCAGCGGAGAAGGGATAACGTTGCACTTGCCATCCTTTCCGAAAACGAAGCGAGGCCGCTCGCTGTTGCCACCCAACAGCAAGCAGCAGCCCCGCATCCCTCCCAATTCCACCACCACCACCCCCTCCAAAAACGGCACCCTCCCCCGAAACGCCATTTTCTGACAAAGAAGCAAGTTGGGCTCCCTGGGAGAGCCAGGGACGTGCAAAGCAGAGGCAGCGCGCGAGCGCGCGCGCAACAGGGATCGCTACCGCCGCTCCGCCCGCGAGCCAGCCGTTTTGCGGGGAGGGGAGGCGGGGGAGGCGAAGCAGCCTCCCTTCACCTCCCCCACAGCGCCAGGACAGGAGGAGGCTCGGGACCTACCCACGCCGTATTTTTCCTCCTCCGTTGGGATCCACATGCTGCTCCCCCCGCCGCCGGGGCTGCTCCTGAAGCCGGCTCCCCCCTGCCGGAGTGGAGCTCCGGAGCCGCGATGCTCATTGACGAGCGGAGGCGGCTTTTCCTGACGAGCCCGGGGCCGCTGCTCCGTACAGCCCCCAGGGCACCGCGGCTGTGGCGGCGGCGACGTCTTCTCCGTCTCCACAGGCCAGCAAGTGCGCGGGAGGGCAACCGTGGGCGCAGAAGCGGGCAGCCTTTCCCCGGAGGGACTCGGCGGATTCCTCTGCGCTGCTGAAGGAAGAGCACCGCGCTTCCCCAGGACGGCTCCGAGGATGGACAGCTCCTCGCCTTAATCCAGTAGCCCCGCGAGCCCTGCTCTCGCCGCTCCTCAGCCTGACTCTCTCCCTTTCCCGGTGGCGACGGAGGATGAAGGAACGACGGCAGCCCTTAAAACGCTTCCTCGGCGGTGCTGGCGGCGCGACAACGACTGTTGTTGTCTCCCCCGCTCCTGCTGAAGGACTCCCGCGCCCACCCACTTGGCAACCAGGCGCATGCGTGGAAGCTCCCGCTGCCGGCCTTCCCGCGCGATCTCAGTCGGCGTTTGGGTTGCGTCCTACGGCCGAGGTACAGGAGTTGCGGTGATCTTTCTTTGGATGTTCGTTCCTTGCCTACCCAAACTACGGTAGCGGGTAAGCTGGAGCTCGCGGGGTCCGCTAAATCCAAAATCTTTCGAAAATCAATAAGTTTTGGGAACATAACCCGATAAAATGTGACTGCTGAAAAGAATTGGCCTCTGTGAAATCAAGATGATTATTGCCATAAAAAAATTGGTTCGAAGGCACACTTCGTATAAATGTTCTATACACCCTAATGTATCATTTGGAAAACATCAGAAGAAAATGCCACAATTCTCCTACTCACCCCCCCCCCAACTTTAAGATACAGCTGGTTCATCAACCATTAGACAGACTTAAGATAGGAGAGACCATGAATAGGAAGGCTTTAACTGCAATAAGCAAAGTAATACTTAGAAAAATGAATGAAATGCAGGGGTATTTGATGGAAGATATCTGGTTTTGTAATAATATTTGGGAAAAGAATATTGGAATTGGTCATGGAGTATGTCTACTGAAAAGGTATAGTCTTCAACTTACAACCATCCATTTAATGACCGTTCACAGTTACAACAGCATTGAAAAAAGTGGCTTATGATCATTTTTCACACTTCCAACCGTTGCAGCATCCCCATTGTCATGTAATCAAAATTTGGATGCTTGGCAACTGGCTCATATTTGTGATGGTTGCAATGTCCCAGGATCATATAATCATCTTTTGCAACTGTCTGACAAAGAAAGTCAATGGAGAAGATTCACTTTACAACCATGTTACTAACTTAACAACTGCGTGATTCATTTAACTGTGGCAAGACAGGTCATAAATGGGGCAAAACTCACTCAACTGCCTTGCAGTTGGGCTCAACTGTGGTTCTAAGTTTGGGACTATCTGAATTTAGTTTTAGGTTGCATCAGTAGAAGAACAATTTCCAATACGTACAAAATAATAGTTTCATTATATTCTGTCCTGTCTTGAGTACTGTCACCAGTTCTGAGGCACCATATTTATTTGATTACTTGTGTGCTTGCTTGCTTTTTTATTTGATTTAGGTTCTATATGACTCAGAACAGAAAACAAAATTAAATGGTAAATTCAGCCAACACAGAAAAACATATACCACACATACAGGTAATATAAAAGATTCAGAGAAATTGGAGCAGAGGGGAAAAAACTAGTTTGATCTAGTGCAGTGGTTCTCAACCTGTGGGTCAGGACCCCATTTGGGGTCGAACGACCATTTCACGGGGGTCGCCAAACAACACAGTCCACCATTTTTTCCCCCTTTTCCTTAGCTGTGCTACACCCTTTTATTCTATTGGCTTTTGAAAGCCAATAGAATAGACTCTCTTGAATAGAGTCTAATTCTATTGGCTTTGAAAAGCCAATAGGAATTGTCCAGGCTGTCTCTGCCCTGCTGAGCCCGCCAAAAGTCCCATTCTGCAAACGGTGCTGCACCAGTTGAGTAGTCCTCGACTTACGACCGGTTGAGTAGTCCTCAACTTACGACCGGTTGTGGGTCGCAGCATTAAAAAGGTTGAGAACCACTGATCCAGTGGTTAAGCCACCAGGTTAGAAATCAGGAGATTTCCAGCCCTCTCTTGTGCATGACTCAGCTGGGTGACTTTGGTCCAGTCACTGTCAGTTCTACTGACCTCTTTGAGGGTTTTGTGGAGAAAACAGGAGGAAGGAGATATATTTACTGCCTTGAATTATTTATAAAAACAATAAAGATGAGATCAAAAAACTAAAAAAAATATTGAGGATGTTCCTAGAAGATGTGATAAGAGATATATGTAGACCTAATAAAAGACTAGGTACATTTTAGCATTTGTAGATAGCTAATAAGGTGTTACACAGAAGATCAGTCAAGTTCACAATCATCACAGAGATGGTTTTAGAATAGAATAAAGGTCTTGTTGCTGAAAACTAGTTTCTTGTTGAATATTTCAAAAACATTTGAAACATAAGAACAGTTTAATAGGATAATCAATTACAAAGATAGTGGTGAGGTTCCTTTTATTGTATGCATTAAAGCAGAGGTTGAATGAGAGATTGTTTTAATTTCAATTTTTCTGCTGTGCAGAGTTGGATTTAATAGTTCTTTTTTTCTAGCTGATTAGACTATCAAAGCAATGGAAGCAAATGTTTTGAAACTATTCATCCAAAGTTCTAGAATGAATTATAGCATTTAGAATAAAGTGACTCTGAACAAAATGTCCATAATTATGAGAATAAACAACAGGTGTATTATCATAAACAGTATGATTTGGACTACCAGGCAGGCGAATATATTGATAGAACAATAGTAAATATAATCAAAGGATGACAGAAGAATGATTGCAGCAGAATAGAATTAGGGTAACTGATCTTATATACCTGAATGCAATTAAATAGCATGATAAGCGGTACAATGGCAAATCAGTGCAAGGATAGTTTGCATTTAGAATCACAATACATATACATGAACATACCGTATACAGATTGAAAGATAGGCTTGAAATTATGTCAAGATATAACTTGAAATAATGATATTATATAAAAACTGTCATGCAATGGGAGTTCTAAAATGTTATCCTAATGAAATGACTTGGTAAATAGTGGAATACCTTTTGATTCATAATTTGAGCATGGCTTAATAATGGAGTGTCAATATTTGAAAAATAATGCCTTTGGAATAACGAACAGTACCATGAGTAAAATAATAGCATCTGAATCATAATAATGTGTGACATTTTATAATCCAGAAAAAGGTGACAATGATAGTGTTAGGTTGAAACGATAGTGATGTATCCAAATGTAGAGTAAACAAAACAAGTAGAATAACAATGTGATTTCTGTTAGTGGCAACATAGAATTTCTTTTATGAAAGAATACATTACAAATATTGATGAATTACAAGGGTTATGGCACTTAGAAATATAGCCCTATGGTCTAACAATTTGTTTTCATTTCATGTAAAATAAATGGGATGGGGACTGTCTTAATTGTATTTTCAATGCATGTTCTGCTTTTATGTTCTTATGGGGAAAAAACAAATAACTCAGTAGTAATCACTTGTCATGTCCTCTTTTTCTATTGGAAGAGATTTTAAGGTTAGCAAAGATCAGAAATCGTGATTTTTTTCCCCCAATTTCTTCCTCCAGCCATTCCATAAGTAATTATTTCTCATAGTACTTTTTTCATATTACATAAACTGCAATCTTGTTTAACTAACAATAAGGCAAGAAAGGCAAAGTATGGGAAGGTACTACAGTTGCCAGTATCATTGGCTTGCTCTTGCATCAGGCAGCTCACTTTCACTTTACAAAACACTTTACACCATAAATTCCTTATACTGAAGCAGATCACTGCTGTTTGATGTATAAGAGTGATGGCTGGTAGTGATAGCATTAGACCCCGAAGAGAATAAAATAAAAATCCAAAATGGAATAACAGATTAAGGATTTTTTATGTTGAAATATGTCTTCCACAAAATTTGATTTTATGTATGTTTACCTGAACAATTCTCATTGAATTTAATAGGTAGGTAAAGTAAATAAGTATTATTTCAGCCTTGAAATTCTGAAAGCTCTGCCAATTCAATTATTATTTCTAAGTGTAATTCCACAAGCATCAAAATTATTTACTCCTATTGATCTGTATATCTCAGACATTTAATAGAAATGGAGTATTTTAACATAAGATAGAGGCCAAAAATATTTAATGGCAATCACTTGTCAGATGGGATGTTTCATTAGTAATAGTTGTAAAATTAATAATTGTGATAATACCATTAATGTAAACTTGCTCTTTGCTTATTTATTTAAAAAATCATAACCACCTATCATAGAACTCTAGGTGACTCATAACAACAATAAAACTACAAAATCTTAAAACCATAAAAATTATTACAAAACCATAAAAATCTAATTAATATCTAATATGCTCCTCAGACTTACTGGCCTGGAATTATATTCATTACTACTGGAGGTTGGCAAAGTTATCATAAATGACAAGTGTCTTTGATGCAGTACCTGAACTATGGGAGATATAAGGAACGGTTGCTGGAATTGGGTATGTCTAGTTTAACAAAGAGAAGGACGAGGGGGGACATGATAGCAGTGTTCCAATATCTCAGGGGCTGCTACAAAGAAGAAGGAGTCAAGCTATTCTCCAAGGTGCCTGAAGGCAGGATAAGAAGCAACGGATGGAAACTGATCAAGGAGAGAAGCAACCTAGAACTAAGGAGAAACTTCCTGACAGTTAGAACAATTAATCAGTGGAACAACCTGCCTCCAGAAGTGGTGAATGCTCCAACACTGGAAGTTTTTAAGAAGAGACTGGATAGCCATTTGTCCGAAATGGTGTAGGGTTTCCTGCCTGAGCAGGGGGTTGGACTAGATGACCTCCAAGATCTCTTCAAACTTTATTGTTATTATTATTAATACGATTCATAAGCAGTCTTCATGTTTTGCCAAATCATAATCCTGTAGCCTTCTAACAACAAAATATAAATAGACAGTCATATGTCCAGATCCCTTTTAGACTCTTTGTATTTTGAGCAGCAATAATTAGATGATTATTTGGCTTGATATTCTTACAAACACTGATTATTCTTATACAGAGATTCTCTAGATTTAAGCAGTTGTTGGGAACATCCTGGATTTAATCTTCCCAACCCCAAATAGATAGTAACAGAGCCAGAGCTAACATTACTGATAATTTGTCCCAAATAGATCTTAAATATTGGCACCAAATCACCATTGCCGGCATCATTGGCTTGTTCTTGCATCAAGCAGTTCACTTTCAGAATTGGATTGTGTTTCTACTAGCTCAGCTATAATATTTCATCTTTCCTGTTTTTCAACTACAAAAACATAAAATCTTTCACAGTGAAGGAGACATATAAAGAATTCTAACAAATGGGGAAAATATGATGAGCTGAAAAGCCAAAAATAAAAGGGACATAATAACATTAGGGCTTATGAAAACAGTAGGAATAATGTACGTTGGTGATACTAGAAGCATTCACTCTTGAGGATGGTTCTGATCTCACAAGGAAGAGTAGGTGTGGAAGCTTTCCTCCCACTGCATAACAGACTGTGAAATGCTTCTTAATGTTAATGTAATGTAAATGAATTTATTGAAATGGTATAATTTTTTTTTTCATTGGGAGAGATTATACTTTTTTCTCAGACTGTACATGAAAGACTATTAACCATCTTGCTTTAAAGACTTGGTACAGGTGTCAGATTTAAATGGCATAATATCTTTGCAGCATTTTCCTGGGCCTTCATCTCTGCAGCCAATTACTAATTCGTCATCTCCAACTTAGCACAATGTAACAACAATACAACTATCTTTCAGTATGGAAAAAAATCAGGGACATCATTTAAACCAGTCAACAGATATTTTGCACATAGCTTCTGAGCTCATTTACTATAAGTAAAAAAGAATTATATACAATTAATGAAACGATAAGAAATTTCACTATAAAACAGCATCTTTCTAACCTTAGCATTTGTATATTTATTAGAAGCAACCTTTTCTGAATTTAATGGGATTTATTGTAATATATTTTTAAGATTGTGTAAAAGTACATAGCTATTATTGAATTATCTAAGATCTTACTGTTCACCAAACTCCTATACATGATGGTGAAATCTGAAATAGGATAATCTTGAATTTTCTAGGGCCTAAAAATCAGAGAATAAAGAACTGGGAGGTTTTACTAAATATAAAATGACTAATTTTATATTTCCCAGACATTATTCCTTATGTTTTTTCATTGCTCTTACTTTGCTAGATTATTTGAGCATTAAATGATCACAGTGACCTTATTCAAAAACAAGATTCCTTTTATCACAATGAGATTTCTGTGTTTGCAGTTTGCATGGAATTAAATCTATGCATGTCAAGATATTTCAGCTTATTGAGCTGAAACCTGTTACTAACCTGATGACTTAATGAATATAATAATATTCACACTAATACTTTTATTAGTCTTGTTTTTTATTTTTTTCCAGTTTAGATAAACCCAACATTAAATAACTGCAACTATACCATAAAGGTTGTGTCTCAAAGTGTTAGTTCTCTGTAATGTTTACATTTCAAAAATAGTCTTATAACAGCATTAGAATTGAAACTGCATGGACATAAGTTCATACCTAGAATATGTGCCTAACCTTCCCTAACCCATTGCTGAAATATACAATGCACTTTAGTATGTCCTGTTTTAATATTGCATATTGTATTTTAACACATTGAATGCTCATTAAATATATTCCTTAGCACACATGGATACAACATATGGATAGTACAAAATATTATTTTATTGTTATTAAATACTATAGTTATTTTTCCATTCTGACTGCTGTAATACTTATACAGTAGTTTTCATAAGTCTGCTATATATATAAATGTATTGATTCATTCTCTACAGCATATATGTTCTGTATTTATGTAATGCAGCAGAATGAAGGGTGCAGAGCACAGTGAGGTTGCTGTGGAAACCTGTTCTAAATCTTTATGCACTGAAGTTCTATAGTCTTTGATATCCTAACATAATTTATATTTGGAATACAGTCCAGTTGAGTTCAGTACAAAAATGCAAAGTGCAATATTTGTATAGCTTTTCCCTTTACTTAAATATGTTCCTGCTATGAATGAACCTAAATTTTCAATAACTTGGGAAGTTATATTACATTTTGTATTGTCACGACAATACAATAGGATTTATTTCTTTTTTAATATGAATGTCTTTATGTTATAGTGTTGGCAGTTTTGCGGACTCACTGCCTGTTAATATTATCTTTCTTCATCACCAGTAGTAATGGTTATGGAATGGTGAGAGTGATGATATATTGGTTATGCCTAACTAAACATATACTCTATATTTATCACAAACATAGCAATGCAGCAACACTTCTTTAATTTGAAGTAAACCTTCTAATACTTACTTATGTTTTAAAGAAGAGAAATAAATCTCCATTCCAGAAAGTCTTTTGAAACATGTATTAGGTTTTGTTTTCTAACATTAAAATATTACTTTTTGCCCAATGGTAGCATTCATAAGAACATAAGAATCATGCTGACCCTAATCTATCTATAGCATTATATTTGTACAATTGCTAAATAATGCCTTTGTGAAACTGTTAGAATAATACCTTTCTCACTGATTTTGGAGGTTACAATTAGGCATCATTAATATTTGCCATTGAGAAGTTTATCCATCAATTTTTCTAATAACTTTTTCTGTTTTGTTGAAATTGTTGCCTATCACTGTTTATGATTGAAAATTCCAGAGTTTAATGCTATGTCATGAATTAAAAAAAAACTCATGATATTCATTGCTGCTCTATTTCTACCATATTGATTCATTATAGCACCATGTATGTAAATCACAGCAGAGAATACAGAAAATTAATTTGATATTCTCCACGGAATCAGACCGTCTCAAAGGACAAGTATCAACATGTTACAGAATTATATTACTTTAAAAAACAGTGTTGAGTTCTACTGTAAAGATTCCTCAGGTGCATTTTATTTTTCAGTGTCTGAAAAGGTCAGATAATAATACTTTCTCATTATTCTGTCACTTATCACAAGGCCTGCTTCGCATGTTAGTCAGAGCTCTTGCTATAAAATTAAATATTCCATGGTACTTATTTTTAGAAAAGAGTTCATTATTCTGTGGGATGCGGTGACTGTAAAGATATAACCATTCTCTATAGCACTAGATTACACATAAAAAAATAAGGGGAGTAAATCTTTGGTGGTACAAACAATGAAATACAAAAAAATGGCACAGAACTATCTTCAAATGATGTTTTTCAGATATGAAGAGAACTAAGAAGGAACTGTCCATGGTACTGAAATATACAAAGCCAGCTAACTAGAATAAAAAATAAGTTCATCTAAATAATGTATTCTGTTATTAAACAGAACCAGGTAACAAATATGTATCTGTTTCAGAATCAGCTGATTATCTTTTTGAATTTGCTATAATAGTAAGAATTTTGAAATAAATAAAATACATTTTTCTCATATATAAAAATCACACTTTTATGATTTGAAAACTATTTTAATATGTGTGATGAATTAAAAAATAAGAAACTTGTATTGGCAAATTTATTTTTAAAAATGTGTTGATTAATTAACATTTTTTCAATTTAAAATCATATAAATTTAGTCAAAGATGCCATTCTACTCATTTAATATAAGTACTTAAGTACCTTTTGATGCAACCTTGTTTTTTATCATCTTAGTATGATACATAGCAATGAGAATGTTTGTGTTTTCTTTACATGCAGTATCAGGAAATATTCATAATATTGATGCCAAATTGTGGCAGGAAGGTTTAACTTATATTACTATAAACATGCTTTAAATATTAACATTTCCAAGTAACAAGGTGTTATTAAGAGAGAAAGCACACTAATTTTCATAGAAATCATAGCAGTGATTAATCTAATTTTATATTTAAAATGTATGCATAATGTTTTCATAGAACAATCAAATTTGTAGCAAAAATGGCCATATTTTGAGGAGTTAAAAAGTAAAGTCTCCCTTAAAATAAACTTGGGTATGTAGATACACCCATGTTCTTTTCTTGGCAATAGTATGAAGTTGTTTTTAGTGGTCATACACCAGGATTATTGTTTAAATTTCCAGATTTTCCATGGTTTTCTATCCAAGTACTAACCATATCCAGTCCTGTTAACTTTTTGAAGATTAACTGAAATTGGCCAAAAGCTTATCTGTGCCAAATCTGAAGCTGGTAAATTGAACCTTTTTTTTTTTGCCAAAGAAATAATTGGAGGCAAGAAATAAAGATGCTCCTTCATGAGAGGATAGGATTTTCTGTCAGTAGTATGAGAAAGACAAAAATTTAACAAATTAGTTCATCTCTATTCTATCTGTGTACTAATACATCTTTAGTGTCTGCAACATTTAACTGGATAAAACAGTACATCATAGGGCAATTTTGTTTTCAACCAACATAGCTCAAATGGGCTAACTTACAGAATATGAGACCCATTACTATTGAGGGAATGAAATTTTGAAAAGTTGTGGCTGCTTCAGTGCTACTATGCTACTACAGTCATGTGATCCTTATTTTCAGGATGATTCTTTCAATCCTTCACTCCTTGTTTAATAGTGAATTACTATGAATTGTCCAGAGAATGTGCTAGGTGGTGTGGGATTGTAAGTAATTTTAGGCTGGTTTGTAGCAGTGCCCTATACATGGTGCTGACAGAATTAATAGATGGCAAAAGAAAGGGCTAGTAAAGGATTCAGCAAGTGAAAAAATGGATGACTATGATGGCCAAGGAACATTCAATAAAAGACACTGTGTTGGCTGTTGCAGGAGAATAGGGGTTATCAGAAACATTATATAAACATGGAACAGATCCCTATCTTCTCCAGCATGATGACTCAAGAATCCACCAATGGGTTATTTCAGTCCTCCTGCCCAATCAGACTAAGTTATCAAGTTGTCATGCCCCTCCTTGACTGGAACCTCCCAGTTTCATCTTAGTCTTTCGCCCATGACGACGTGATAACTTGACTCTCAGGCTCATTCTTCAGGCAGGTTAGACTAATAGAAACTGTTACATCCATTAGTGGATTCTTCGAATTGGAGAATTGGAGGTTTCCAGCCTCTGATTATTCCCCTGCAGGGGAGTCTGTCCCCTAGCTCCTTTAAACAGGGGGAAAAGTATTTTTCTCTCCTATTACTGGGGGGGGGTGTTCCTCTCCCTATAGCTCAGCAGCCAGCTGATTCTCCTTCCCAGCCCCTTTCAGGTCACTGGGGGGTGGCTTCCCTCTCTCTCTCTATAGCTCAGCAGTCAGCTGAGTCTCCTTCCCAGTCCCTTTCAGAGGCATCCATCGCCGGAACGCACGGAGATTGCCTCCATCGACGTTTTAACCCTTGCGGCCGCTATTTTGAGGCCGCTTGGCCATCTACTGCTTGCTGGCCCCCGTTGACGATCCTCCACTCGCGGCCACCATTTTGAGGCCATTTGGCCTGCAGCTTCTTACCGAAGTCTCCTTCAGTCCAGTTGACAGGCCAAATTCGGCGAATTGCAAGCACTGCTGGAGAGGACTAACCTCAATTTTCCTCTCTCCGGCTGCTTCTTAAAGACGGAGGTCCTGCTAAGGTGCCATGAGCACCGTCGCACCTAACAGCCATTAGGCGTGAACCAACCAGTCTCTCTGAGCTTTAGGGACCTTAAGGCAATAGGTTTTCACTGGAGCGCTTCTTCATACATCACAACCAGGCCTCGATCGCCAAGACTCCCCCCCAGGGTTGGGTGCAGCCGCCATTTTGCGAGGCAGCAGTATTCCACAGGGAATATTCTAGAATTGCTTCACAGTTGCGGGCGCCATTTTATGTGCCCTCGTCACACTAATAAAAAATTTTTGGACTCAATTTTGGTCACAAGTCTAGGACTGTCCGGATAGACTGCTATAATTGAAATAAGATTTTACAGTTACAACAAGATTGGTAGATCCTTGCCAACTTGCTGGCAAAAAAAGTTCTATTAGGCCCTGCTTGCCTAACACTCCTTCACCTTAGCCTCTGCCACTCTGTATTTAGTGGTTGCTTGCCAGGACCTGACCATTGCCACTATTATGAGACGCGTGTGCCATAGGACTAGGCAGACGGATTGTCCTTAGCCTTGGTGATAAGCACCTTGAAGCGCCCAGCATGAGTCCAGTTTAGCCAGTGGGCCGGCTCACTCTAATCCACATGCAGTCAGTCCCTCCACGGGGGGCAACTGATGTCTCTTGCAGAGCGAGCCAGTTCCAGAGACTCACCTGGGATACCTCTCGACTGCCATGGCAGACCTCACTGAGCCACAGCCTTTGGACACAGACAAGCAATCCAGCCAAACTGATCCAATTCCAGAGGCGACTAAGGGAAAGGCCAAAGCAAAATCCAAATACAGCAGGAAGGCAAGTAAGGCAAGAGACAAGCAGGCCGATCGCATGCACAGAGCCCTGGAGAAGCAATTCTCCCGGGCCCAACACTTGTCAGCTGGGCAAGGACATACGTCTTCGCTCCCCCCCCATCTGTAGCTCCTGAGACAGGAGCACAACCACTTGCTTCATCAAGGGCGGGGTCACCGGAGCGTGAGCATCAGCAGGTCTCGATTCAGACCTTTGGTCAGGGAGGGCCACCCCTCTTTGGGGAGTACCTTGAACTGCCAGGCTCCTCCATGGCACCCACAGCGACATTCACACCAACTGCAGCAGGGCCTTGACCTCCGCAGGAGCCATCCTTTACCGACCAGCTGCAATCATTGATATAGCAGGTAGTTGTTCAAGCCATGGCCTCATCGGGTCACCATCATCAAATGTCACTCATACCGAGGTCCTCATCAGCACCCACTATCCTATCACGACCTATGCTAGATCGTACCGGCATGGTCTCACCATCCGACTCACCTGAATCCGATTCTTCAAGCACTTCGGATTATGACGAAAATGCAGACCGGTGGTCGGATTGCGAGGAGCCTCTGCAAGACTCCCAGCCCATGGCAGAGCTATTTAATACTTCTCTTTTTTCTTCCTTACTGTGCAGGGCATGTGCAGCGGGTAAACTCACCTCCGACCCAGTCCCCACCCCAGGGACCTCCACTGGCCAGGACACGAATCCCCTGTTCTCTGAACCAGTAGTTCATTGTCTGCAAATACCCTGACCCCCCCCTTATTCCTGAAGAATATTCAGGGACAATGGGAATCCCCGGCAGCTCAGCCATCCTAAGGAGAGGCTGAACGAAAGATTGTTGACATGGCTCAAAACTTGACGGAGTTATTGGAGGTCCCCAAAGTGGACGAATCCCTAGCTCCACTTTTCTCAGCAGCCAGTCTACCAGCAGATGTATCTGACGCCCTTAAGGTGGAGGATAAGAAATCTGAACTAGCATTACGCAAAGTTCACCAAGCGTCTGCGTGGGCAGCGAAGGCGGCAACCTCCACTTCATTCTTTGCCAGAATTTCACTTACCTGGCTTAGACAGCTGCAAGACAGAATTACCCTGGAGGAGGTCAGAGTCCACAAGGACCTGACCAAACTCATAGCGACCTCCGAGTATATGGCAGATGTCTCCTTATACTCCGCCAAACACTCGGCCCGAGCAATGGCTTCCAGCATATTCGCTCGGAGGCTACTCTGGCTTAAAAATTGGAGGGCTGAAAGCAAACACAAGTGGCAGGTGGCCACTGCCCCTTTCAAGGGAGGCAGATTATTTGGGGAGGCATTAACATAGAAAACAAGCAGAAACAGAAGGTCATCTCTCATTTGACAAGGAGAGCTAACAGACGCTTTCTCCCCTATGGTCGCTGTTAGTCCTTTCAGACTGCTGGTGCTGTGGCAGAGACGGGACAATCATACCGGCCTTCAGCTCCCAAGACAGAACGCCCATTTGACAAGATGAATTATAGGGAACGGTCCCGGTACCAGACCCAGAGCAAGTCTTCTTTTCGTGGCAGAGGTGGTCGTCCCTCTGTGACTTGGGGGGACCCCTCCCATTGGCGGCAAACTTACTCTTTTCATCCGTCAATGGGAAAACACAACTACAGACTCCTGGGTTCTACGTACCATAAGAGAAGGCCTGTCCTTTGAGTTCAAATCCACACCCATAGACCATTTCATCTCTTGTCCAACCCTGAGAAACCCAATAAAAAGAGTGCTCATGGAAGACACCATTCGACATTTACTAAACATCAAGGCCATAGAGGAGGTCCCATTGAACCAGGCGGGACAGGGGTATTACTCCATCCTATTTGTAGTCCCCAAATCCTCAGGGGGATGGAGAGCAATCCTCGACCTCAAGAGTCTAAACCTCCATCTCCAGTATCGGAAGTTCAAAATGCAGACGCTCCATTCCATTTTGGGCAGTGTCAGGCGAGGAGATTTCATGACCTCAATAGATCTCACAGAGGCATATTTGCACATTCCCATCCTCCCAGAGCATCGCAAACCTCTGCGGTTTTGTCATCTCAACCGCCACTTCCAGTACAGGGCCCTACCATTCGGTCTTTCCTCTGCCCCAGGGTCTTCACCAAGATCCTGGCAGTGCTGGCAGCACACTTGAGATTGGTCCTGGTGCGCGTCCAGTGCTACCTGGACGACATACTGATCCAATCAAATTCCATCACAACCGCCCAGTCGGATCTGGCCTTTACTATCAGGACTCTCCAGAACCACAGGTTCTTGATAAATTTCAAAAAGAGCCAGACATCCCCCTTGACCCGCTTGTTACACCTGGGCGCGGTGATAGACACGGACTCTTGTCACGTGTTTCTGTCAGAGGAACGATGCATGAGCATCCGAGACCTGGTCCTCAGGGTATGCAGTAACAAGGTAGTGGCACTAGTTCTCCTTTCCTAATTACTGGGGACATTGATATCTTGCATAGCGATAGTGCCGTGGGCCCAACTACATGCCCGGACCCTCCAATGGTTCCTGCTCCCGTACCAGAGATGGCACACCAGTTCCTCCAACCAGTTGGTACGTGTCCCACGGCAGGTGCTCCTCTCTCTCAACTGGTGGACATCTTTGGCCATGTGCAGGGGGACTTTTTTCAAGGAGCCTCACCGTATCCTGGTGACCACGGATGCAAGTCTCTTCAGTTGGGTTGCACACCTCCAAACTCAGATGGCTCAGGGACAGTAGTCACAGTCAGACCTGAGACACAACATAAATTGGTTGGAGTTCAGGGCGATCCATCTGGCTCTCAAGCACTTCCAATCTGTGATCAGGGGTCAACATGTGCTGGTCCTAAAAGACAACGTGCTGCAAAAGCTCACGTGAATTGGCAAGGGGGCACTCGATCCAGGTCCCTCATGATGGCGGCTCAGGCGTTGGGCTCCTGGGCAGAGAGCAGCCTGCTTTCCATCAGGGCCGAGCACATCTCGGGAGAGGCGAATCGACAAGTGGACTTCCTCAGCAGGTCGATAGTGGACCATTCAGAGTGGAGGTTACACCCGGATATCTTCAAGGAGGTCTCGGACAGGTTTGGTCATCCAGTCGTGGACCTGTTTGCCTCTCCGGAGAATACCCAGCTGTCCAGATTCTTTTTACGCTTCTCCTCTCGGGGAGTGGAGGGGACGGACGCTGTACGCAGCCCGTGGCCGCCAGGCCTTTTGTATGCCTTTCCCCCACTGCCTCTGCTTCCAGCAGTTGTCAGGAAGATCCTGGAGGAACAGGCAGAATTAATCTTTATTGCACCTCACTGGCCCAGAAGGCCGTGGTTCGCAGACCTAGTGAGCCTCTCCATTTCAGCTCTGTGGCGGATTCCCAACAGTCGCATACGGTTGTCGCAGGGGAATCTACAACATCCAGAACCCCAATGGCTCCAGTTGGCCGCCTGGCACTTGAATGCCGCCCTCTGACTCAGAAGTCATATTCGTCAGGGGTGATTGACATGATCCAGGCTGCCAGGAGACCAGCGACTAACCGCATTTATAATCATACTTGGAGGAACTTCTGCCGCTGGTGCGACAGGAATCACATGAGTCTGTCCAAGGTAACCATCCCAAGGGTCTTAGACTACTTGTTGGAGGGCGTCAACAAGGGGTTGTCGCCCAACACCATTCGTAGACAGGTATTGGCTCTTTCCACGGTGCTTTCCTGGGACTCATCAGTCCTTGTCTCAGCACCCTATGGTCTGCTCCTTTCTTAAAGGAGTTACCAATAGCAGACCGCCCGTGGTTCACAGGTATCCCTCCTGGGAGCTACCCCTGGTTCTGCAGGCCCTAACTTCCTCACCCTTTGAACCCATTAGAATCTGTTCCTTGCGGTACCTGTCACTCAAGGTCTCCTTCCTGATAGCCATTACCTCCGCCAGGTGTATCTCGGAACTGGCCGTTTTATCTATCAGGAAGGACCTGTGCACGTTTCACAAGGACTGGGTGGTTCTTAGGTTAGATCCCTCCTTTATCCCTAAGATCAACACAGTGTTTCATAGATCACAGGAGGTTATTCTTCCAAACTTTTGTCCCCACCCGTCACATGACTTGGAACAGCAATGGCACACATTGGACGTTCGTAGAGCCTTGCGCTGTTATGTCAAACGCACGGCGGCCTTCCATAAGTCTGAAGGCCTGTTTGTATCCTTTCAGCCTTCATCAATGGGGCAAAAGGTATCCGCCTCAACCATAGGCAGGTGGATCAGGGTGTGCATAGCAGGTGCGTACGTGTCACTTGTTCTGCCTGTTCCTAGTCATGTGATGGCACACTCCACCCGCAGTGCTGCCACATCTGCGGCGTGGGCAACTCAAGCATCCATAGAAGATATTTGCAGGGCGGCGACATGGTCTTCGCCTTCTCCTTTCATTAGGCATTACCATTTGGACAAATTTGCCTCGGCTGAGGCCTCCTTCGGTAGACGAATCCTCCAACAGGTAGTGCCAGCATCAGGGTCACAGGCCCCAACTGACTCCCTCCCGTAGGGACAGCAGGAGCTTTGGTAAGTCCCATTGGTGGATTATTCAGTCATCATGCTGGAGAAGCAGTGTTGGCTTATCTGAATGCCTCTTAATCCACGCCCTCCCCTCTAGAGATCAGTTAGGTCCGTGCCAGGGAGTTGTTTTTCCTTGTACCTGCTCTGAGAGTCATCACGTCGTACTGTTGTCATTGGTTACGCCGTCGATGAAACTGGGTCAAGGACTGAAATAACCCATTGGTGGATTCATCATGCTGAGAAGAGGCGTTCAGGTAAGCCAATGCTCCTTCACCTCCAAAAATGGGACAATCAAAATCCCACTGATTTGAAAAGACAGGAGGAAAAGCACTAGAATTTAAACCATGTCATAGATATCTATATTTCATTAGACTTGAAAAAGTGTTCTGCAAATAGTCTTGTCTGCAGTAAATTATCTAGCTCTGTCATATGTACTGCTAATAGCAAATTTCTGAATGTAGGATATAGTATCTAGAGAATTATTACCATGTCGGATGTGAAATCTGACAGCTACTAGATCACCTATTATTTGAAGAAATACTTTTCTTTTGTAGTTAAAGGATGACACCTATCCCACTTTTTCAATAAAATATGCATCAATTGTGTTAGAAATACAGTTCTCACAGTTCCCAAACAATATGTTCAACTGCTGTGCTGACTTGGAATTTTGAAAATTGGAATCCAATACATTCAACAAGTTCTTTTGGGAAAGGCTGGGATAAGTCTTCCTTCCCATCTGAGCAATTCCATAATTTGCATGTAGATGAGAAGATCCCCATAAACAGGGTAATTTTTTTTCTAAAGTGGGTATTAACCAAACATGTTGGAAAACAGTTTGTCATTAACATAAAAGCTGACCATCAGGAACTTAAAAAAAACTGATTTATATTTATTTATTTGTGAGACATGAAATGAAGCAAAGTAATATCTAAGAATATTTCCAAGAATATGTTTCCTAAACAATATTCCAACAGAGATAGATTTCTTTGAAAGTTGTTATGTTCTGAGATTGAGATTAAGTAATGGCCATTTTTTGTGTAAATAGTTGAGTTTCTACCTTGTGTTTTGAATGGGCATACCCACTCCATCCACGCCCACCCAGTAGGTCACACCCACCCTGGCCACACCCACCTGGCCCCCCAAGGGCAACTGCAATGCTGATGCGGCCCTCAGTGAAATTGAGTTTAACACCCCTGACCTAAAGATAACAAGTGACCATTATATATCTACAACTTTTTAAATTATTTGAAGCTAATTAGCACAGTTTCTCTTAAGTCCTTGCTCAATTTCCTATTGCAAGAGTGCATATAATCTAAGTTCCTAAAAACAGCCTTTAATTGGGTCTTTAATTGTGTCTCTAATGACCTCTTGCAACCTAGAGGCGGGTTTTATGAAGGGGAAGGCTAGAATGTGAGAGGTCATGCTCAACTATTGTGTCAGATTGTCTTTCTTTCCTCTTGGCCTTGCCTCAGTATGAGCAGCAAATTCTAATATTCATGGAAACTGTCAGTGGCAACCAAAATCTCCTCCATGGACATTTTTTCAGATCTTCTACTTAAGATGGGATACAAACAGGTCAAAGCATTCATCAAACAGACATAACCAATATAAGGCACCAATTAGCAGGACCCAAAATTCTTTCCTGTGAATCCATTATGTACTGTATATCTTTTATATCATTCATGCATACATACATACATATACACATATATACATAATACTCCTTTCAGATTCTCATTTTTATAACTTTTATACTTTCTATATTGTATGTATATTCTCTGTGTGTGTGTGTGTGTGTGTGTGTGTGTGCGTGCATGCATATGAATGTATTCTTTTACTTTATATATTACGTTGTATGTACCCCTTATGCTGGTCTATGACTATAATCAAGTTTAAATAAACGTAACCAATTATGTGAATAAATGTTATTTTTAAAGTGCATGACTATGTCTATAGTTAAGAGCTCCCATTTATTTGTGAGATATACTAGCCTAATATAAATTGATTGAAGTATTTAGCACACAAATCAACTGTACTGATTTGTAATTAGTTCCAAATCAGGTTAGAGATAAAAATACCATATTAATTGGTTTGCTGAGCTGTATAGAGAAAAAAAAGGCCCTGTAGGATACCTAGAGAACTGGGTTCCTACGGTTGTGCAATTTTACAATGAAAAAGTCATTTATATGAAGTATAGCACTAAGGAATTTTGAAACAACAAAGGATAGCAGATGCAAAGAGACCAGTCAAGAGAGTAATCTGTCTTTTGTTACAATGTCTTTGTAAGAATTGTCTTTTTGACTAATAAGTGGTTGGTTCTGTTAAGCAACATTAAGAAAGAGTTTCCCTCAGCTTTGTGCTAAGATCTGAAGATTGAAGAAAATAAGTAGTTGAAAACTAAAGTTGCATTACCATTTTGTTTGCATCAAGATGTGGATAAACATAGTTGAATAGTTATGTGTTTTAACATCTAATCTGAACTGTATTCACATTTCATCATTGGTTGTTTTGCATATTTGAAATTATTTAAATTATATTGATCGGCTGCCGTTAACTATTCATGTTACTTTTTAAAAAATTCAGGCAGATACCTGATACCAGATAACTCACATTTTAAAAACTTGGACTTGTTATTTGGTGTTAGCAAATTAACCAAGCTAAGTTTCAGTAGTATTTTTAACCATGATTTTATACAAAAAAAGCTATTTGTTTTTCTAGTAATTTTGAAAGGGGAGTGCCATATTCTCAAAAAAATTGAATCCTATTAACTATGCTATAATTTGCCTAAAGTAAAGACAGTTTTTGTAGCCACATTAAACAAATATAACAATTTTCCATACTTAGCATGAAAAGCCTGCTGAATCCTTACTCTTAGGGATCAGCATGACTCTGAAGTACAGTATTTGGTAGCTATTTGTGATAGGAAAGGCTGCCTGCAAGCACATGGGCTACCAGTGCCCTGTCTCTTTAAGATCTCTCCCTAGCCAGCCCAGCAACTGATTTTTCCAAAATAAAATTATATTATAGAATTCTGATATTTCCTCATGCAAAATCTCAGCATTAAAAAGCTGAAAATGGAATTATAAATTTTACTTCTCAGTACAACCTAGTTATAATAAGAGTCAAATATTTATAACCATATATGATTATGCCTCAGGATCTTCTGTTATAATTTCTTCAATAGTTCAGTACAGAAGTTTCTTTTATACTAGGCACATGTAAACCTTGACAAATTACTCTCTTGAACTTTCAGATGGGATGAAAGGGGATTGCTGTGTTCCAAAACGAAAATGTGCTCTAGTGGACTTTTGGTGACCTAATTTAATATAATTGAAGCTTCAGTAGAAATGGGGATAATCTTTGTAAATAGTCCTGAGACCACAGAACACTCTGCACTCATTGAGCATAAATGTCTGCTGCAGCTTCAGTGTGGTAGATTAGAATGCCTTATAAAGCCTCAGAAGGTAATGCTGTTTGTGCCATATGGGTTTATTTCAGTTGCTGACACCTTGTAAAAATGATTTTAAAATGTAGTACATGCTGCCTCTTGAAATATGTATTTCTCATAAAGTTAATTAGTATTTTTCATGTGTTTTTCCCATTGGAAACTAGAAAATATTCTTCTTTTCCTGTTCAACTTTTCTACATAAGATAGAAATATCATGTATCAGTTCCAGAGCATTTCAAGTTGTATATTTTTATGTCAGAACTATGCTTGATAGTAGTCCAAAAGCTGAAGCAGGGGAAATTTGCTCTTATTTAGTTAGCATATTTATATGGCCACCTATCAACCAAGGCACACTGTGTGGTAAACAAAACATGACAAATGCATAATCTATTACATAAAAAGTATCATGTCTTGGCCCCTAAGAAATTTCATAAGCAATATAGCACTATAGCAATATGCTTGCAGCCCATCAGAGTTTTATTAACACCTTGTCTCAATCTCTGGAGGAATAACCGGATCTTTTTTATATAAATATTTTATTAATTTTCTATTTTTACAATCAAGTATTTAATAGACAGTGTGTTGTCTGGGTCCATTAATAATTCAGTGGTATATATTAACTTCTTCAATCTAGATCCAATATTGCACCATCAAATATTTTCTCTCTTCTTCCGGTATTACTTGTTTTCCCACACTAGGCAAATACAATTCTTATTGTTATTAGTAAATATACAATTGAATATCAATATTTTTGTTACATTTTTCTCATAATATCAATAATATCAGTTTTACATTACTTTTCTAACCAAAACATATCTTAATTGCATTGGCACGTAATATTCATGTGTTCAATCAGTATCCTGTTTTCGCTTTTTTTAGTTTTAATTTCCCATCAATGTTCAAAACGTCTCTATTGTTTATAATTTCAAAGTAAGTTATATTTGGGTAACCAAAAGCTTCCTTATTCAAACTTCTTAGCATTTTCCTATTTCCCTTCTTATACCAAAATCTAAAATTCTAGTTACAAATCTTATCTTTCTAGTTATAATAGTACTTCTATTTCTAGCAATTATCTATTCTTCACCATATTCAAAAATCTGGTTAATAATATAATATCTCATCTAATGGATCAAAACCTCTATTTTCTTCAGTCTTACTCTAGCTTTCTTCCTTTGCCAACTAACTTTCCAAGTCAATGCATTTGAATCATCAAGTAATTTTTCCTCTGTTTTTGTATATATTGTTTGGAATAAGAAAGACCATTTTTGGAAGAAAGAACCCATTGATATTCATTAAACAGCCTCCCTCCTTCTCCAGTTCCCCACAGTTCTCTTAACATCTCTATCTTCCATTCAATCAGTTTTTCTTCCTTTCCCTCGAATATGTCCTAAATTCTTGCTTGGTAAGATGTCTTTTCCATTTGTGATATTATCACTCCCTCTTCTAGTTCTTCAGTTGTCTGAATCTGTTGGTTGGTTTCTTCCTTTAGGTCTTCAATCTTTGGATCTGCTTCCTCTAGTTTTCCTTCTATTTTCTGGGTTGCTAGTTCCTTTGTGGTCATATTCTGAGTTTGTAAATTTAGATTGGAAAATTGTTCTTTTATCTCCTTTATGTTATTTCTAGTCTCATCACAAGCTAAAGCAATAGTCTCTTGTATTGATTTTAGCATGGAGAAAAATTCTTTCTGATCTTCATCCATATTTTCTTGGTAGTATGTCAAAATGAATCCTTTGGGAACAGATGTTAGAGATGGTTTTTTACCATTTCAAGTTGAGTACGCAACATCCATTTCATTTTTTGTAGATGGTCTTTATAATAAAAATTGTTCATCAATCAAGGATTTGTAATCCAAAATATTCTATCATCTCAGGCAATGAAGTGTATTTCTCCTGCAGGGAAATAGTTCCACAATACAGCTCTGAAAGTCAGAGAATATTTATATTTGTAGTTCAGGCAAGCCAGTTTCAAAATAGTTCATCATCTCTGCCAAAAGTTCTTTTTTCCAGGTGCAAACTTCAAAAGTGAAAGCTTCCAGGTTAGCAAGAGTCTTATCTAAATCTGGGCTTCGAGCCAAGTTTCCTTTAGACATAACAAATTGTAGTGCCGTAATTCACCATTAGATGTCATTAGCGCCATTTTCAAGCTTTTTAAATCTCAATTTATAATGTAAGCTTTTCAAATCTCTATTTTAAAAAAAAAGTCTCAAAAGCACTTTTAGTCCCCAAATTTAAAGCCATAAATGTATATTAATTCCAGATTAATCTTGTAATTTTCTCCCAAGTAATTCATTCGCTGCTTTTCTTTTCCTGAGGGAATGGGGTGGAAATTCCCCTTCCCTTCTCATCGGGGAAGGTGCTTTGGGCAGTTTTTCGCAGGAAGAGGTCTTAAAGTCTTAAAGAGATGATAGAGTCCCACCCAGTTTCATCCATGT
Source organism: Crotalus tigris (assembly GCF_016545835.1). NCBI lineage: Eukaryota > Metazoa > Chordata > Lepidosauria > Squamata > Viperidae > Crotalus > Crotalus tigris. The sequence goes on from NW_024096505.1 coordinate 7,463,106, forward strand.
TGCTGTAAGGTTGCTTGTTAGTGCTTATTGTCTTCCGTTGTCAGCTTCTGACTGGCTACACTAATGTAGGCAGTTTTCCCCCTCGCCGGTTTGGAGGGCTTCCTCAGATCAAATGGAAGGGCCTTCGCCCTCTTGCAATCAAACAAGGGTCCCCTCCTTGCTTGTTGCCTCTATGGGGTGACCTTTGACCCTTTCCAGATCCCCCGTGGGGCGAAATCGAATGTGAAAGACAGAGCCTCATCTTTCTGTGTCCATCTCTCCGCGACGTCAAAACCCGAAGCTGGAATAATCGGATCTTCAGGACTTCCTAGAAATTGAGCAGGAGTTGGGAGTTTTTTGCATTTTATGGAGAGACTGTTCAATAAGATATGTTCCATGATAGGGAAACCATGCTTTCTAGGATCCACCAAGTACCAGTGCATCACTGATGGAACTTGGTGCATATCTGTAAGGACCTACCTCAGCTAAGCCTCCCAAGAAAGCAGAACTCTTGAAACAGGCATTGTCTCAAAAGGAACTTTTATTAGGGGCTAGTTGGCAGTAGGGAATCAAGGCAGAATCTGAGAGAAAAACCCACAAAGCAATATATATTAAAAGCAACATTCAATACTCCTCCCCCCAGAGTCTCAGTGTTTGTTTGAATCCCAGTCAATCCACAGGTGACATCGTGTTTTGGTAACTGGTCTTTTCGGGCTCTTCAAGGTCTTTCTCACTTTTGATTTCTCCTGGCTCCAAGCGCAAACTGTCTCTCAGATAAGGGAGAGACATTTCATTCCCTGGGGGAAGGGCATCCTGCAGACAGTGCAAAGCAATCCCCAAAGCCCCCCTCTCCCAACAGAATGGCAGGCCACAAAGAAAGGCTACAGAAAAAGGGAAAATAGGCATAGGGTTAAAATACATTTCTTTGCGGACCTGAAAATACCTACTCTGTCTGATCTGGTGGATTGGCAAAAACCGTTGGGAAAAGGTTGTTCTGCAAATAAACTGATCCATTCCATATAAGACTTTAAAGAGGATAACTAGCATCTTGAATTCCACCCAGAAGTCTATTATGAGCCAGTGCAGTTCATACAGCAGTTGTGTTGTGTGTACAGTTGTGATGCACTCAGTAATGCAATACAGATTGTTGGGGGATTTAGCATTTAACATCATGATCAGATCATGCCCTGGTGTCTTTTATGCCATCCTCCTCCATAGAAAAGCTGGACATATTCAAGCGGTCCACCCCTGACAACTGATGGACCCAATGGGAATAACCTGTCTGGAGGTTTTGCTGCACAGCCCTGCCAAAGCCTTAGTAACAACCTGGAAGCAAAGAGCAATTGAGGCTTTGGATATGATCGTGCCTGTGTGGCCTCTCTTGACCCATCACTTCCAACTCTCCCCATGGTTCATGGAAGAGTGGTATGTGTCCAGATTACCTGAGGAGCCATCTCATCCCAATGGAATGGGTCTGCCTCACCTCGTCAGGAGAGGAGGTATCGTATGGCTCCTTTCAGGCAAAGAATTTTTGGTTGCTGGGGTTCAGAAGAGTTTCTCTGCCATGGTTTCTGCCCTTTGGAACATCTTACCCCTGAAGTAAGATCTGCTCCTATTCTGACTTTCCATAAGGGCTTGAGGACATGGCTCTGCCAGCTGGCTTGGAGTCCCACTGCAGGAGTATCATGCTGAAGTTGGCTGACCAATAGCAGTTCCACCTCCTCCTGCATATCCTGTTCCCTCCCTTCACATCTTTTTACCATCTATATTAATTATAATACATATTTTTATTGTGTGCGTATATATAGTTTTATTCCTTTTAACCTTGTGAGCCATCCAGAATCATCTTGACAAGGGTGTAATTATGATGTAAAAGTAGGCATTTTATTACAGTGTTTATTATAATGTTATCTATTTATTTTAAGTACAATAGATTTACTTAATATTTATGTAACTAAAGTTCTTCATTTAAAACTTTTTAGAATAACCTACATAACAAAAGAATATGATGCTTCTATAGTAATGGAAGAAGCTCCTAAACCATTATTGAGAAATTATGTAAAATCTTTTTCTTTCTTTCTTTTTTTTTTTAAAAAAAAATCACAGTTCTGCCTAAAATTTATATTGCTGACAACTATTTCATCCCACAGGAAATTTAATAGATGGGAGTGACCTTAAGTTGGAATTACTCAAAGAAGAAAGATTTCTAGCAAAGAGCAACTCATACACATGGCTGGATAACAAAGAATTAAATGTCTAGATATATCCTTATCATCTGGGACTAGAACAATTGGATGAAGATACAAAATGCTGGGTTTAGCATTAAGTATGGGATATATTAAGTACATGAAAACAACCTTGGTGGATGATGCCAAAGGTGTATCTTCTCCAACATGGAGAAGGTATAGTTGGGCAACCCTAGGAAGAAGGCAATGGCAAGTCATTTCTGAAGAAGGCAATGGCAAGTCATTTCTGGAAAATGCTGCCAAGAAAACTGCAAAGGGTAGTTGCCTGGAGTCAAAAGTGACTTAAAGGTACAAATTTCAAGAATGTATGTGATATATCATTATTTTTTCTATTACTATACTTTAACTAAAAGAAATAAATATCTTAACACGTTGTTTTTACATGTATTTGCATTTTACTTGCATGTATACTTGTTTCTGCTGCACAAATTAGAGGAACGTTGTTGGCTATTATAATATTTCTTCTGCCTAGCCCTAGAATATGTAGCAGACACTGTTTTCTCCACATATGACTTTAAAAATATAGTGCCATCTGCTGAATGGACTACCTGTAGTCATTCAGTCTATGTTATGACTGCAGTTAATGATATATTTAACACAAATAATTTTCTTGCAGTTCAAGACAATTTTGGATAATTATACAGTGTGTGTGTGATAGACACTGTAAAATATATAATTAAAAAAATCAAATAATTGATTTCTATTTCTTAAAATTATCCTCTGTTGCAGTGATTTTTAATACACTAACAAATTCACCTTGAATGTGTTCATCTGTTAATACATTAATGTATTTCTTACATTAGAAAAGAATGTCCGGATGGCAGCATGGTTTAATTCTGAACATTGACAGGATATGATTTACAAGCATTACACCTTACATGGTGCAATTTCTAATATTTTTAATGTAACACTGTAGTTTTTCTATTTACTATTCTAGTAAATAAGAGGATAATGCATTCCATTAAGATAATGCCATCTGCTATGACCGGGTTACTCTGACAAAAATGCTGAGATGAGTAACCACTGTAAATTAGAATCAGGGTATGAAAATATCAGTTTTTCATTGATTGATTCTATTCACAAGTTAAGAAATAAAAAGTATTTCATCATAAATAAATTAACCTAAGTTACATCAAAATAAGTCTGTTTTAATAAGTATCAGCAGTACAGGTACATGATATAATATAAACATGATATATTTTTAGATGTGTCTGTATTAAAAGATCTTTAGCCTGGCATTCCTCAAATTATATTATTCAGTATATAAATAACTGAAATTGAGTCATACATTTCCTCTAGGTAACCAGACCAATGCATTTCTATTGGTTTCTCTAGAATAACAATGAATTTTTATAATAAAATGAAACTCGTTGCATTAGTTAAGCTGGTGTGAATTTGCATGTGTGGATTTATGTTTATTAACTTCCAGTAATATTAATATTAATTACATTGTTACATATCATTGTTTATTGTTCCCAAAGAGGACTCCTTTTTTAAAAAATGTTTTGGGAATCTGTTTGAAATAATAACACAAAATAAAAATAATAAAACTTGAAATGTTTAAGTAACTTTCAAAATAGCCCTAACAAGTGTAACAAATAAGTATGAATCAAAACTATGTTACAAATTCATTATTGGACAGTAAATTCTAGTTCTATATATAAAGTTAGCTAAAATAATCAGCATTAAATATTTAGTACCTGATGCAATCAAAAGTTATAGTATCGCTTACACTTCTACCTTACATATTTATTTTTGCTCTTAAGCATCCCTGATTCTATTGTTAGTCTAAACCATAAAGTGCCTTTTATTTGTCCAATCCCTATCCTGTTGGCTGGGCTTTTATGACCTGACATGATTGTAATTGTCAAATAGTAGATTTGTAAAACTTAATAATGGAATAACCTCAAAAATACAACTTCATAAAAATCAGTGATATGTTTTTCAGTTGTTTGCCTTCATTCTCAAATTGTACATCAGTTCTGATAAGTACCAATTTACCTTAGTAATCAGATATTTGCATGTGGTGATTCTTGGTGTGATGCTGGCTATGGCTATATTTTTATACCACCTCTTCTATTTCATTTTCCCCATTATTCAAATAGCAAGTATCATATTTGAAATATTAATTATTTAAAATGCAAAGTGCATGCCTTCTGTTTACATTAACTTACCCTTAATTAACCTTAAGTTCTATAATCAAATATATGTGTATTACTCTCTGAATTTATTTATTCCTATCCCATCCTAAATACCTTTTCCACCAATTCTTTTTGAGTTTGCCATCAAACCCAAACTATTGTTGTTCCTCATCTCCTTCTCTGTATTTTCTGAAAGTATGAAATGATTAGTTTTGCTTTTCCCTCACTCTCCAATTCATACAAACTTGAAGCCAAACAGGGATCCGGTTAGAGCTCAGAGACACAGATTAGGCACAGCTGTCCCAGGCCGTTGTCAGCGACTAACTAGCGAGCCGCGCTGACGGATATTAGCAATCCAGCTGAGTGCCGGCTTCACGAAAGCCCACAGACAGCCGTCTGCAGCACAGCTGAGCGACGGGCTCCATGGAGCACGCCACGGCCATCCACAGGCCAGCTGAGCATTCGGCCTGAAGCCTCTGCCGCTTTCCTATTTCTGGCACACTCATCATGGCCGCCATTTTGTGAGCCGCGCAGACAGCCGTCGCTCTATCTCTGAGGCAAATTTATTTACTTTGAGGCCTGATTTGACTGGCAGTCTTCTCTCGACCACACAACCACCAAATCACAGGGTCTCTTGCCGTTTGTTTGGCCTCCTACTCGGTGCTCAGATTTTAAGTCCTTAGGGCTCTCCCAAACACCCTCATCAGGCGGGCGCCATTTTAGGGCGTCAACATCACTCCGATCTCTAAAACTGACAACAGAGAGGCTCAATTTCCCCCTTTTTCACATTTATGAACTTGCTCCTCCGTCACAATCCCGGCACTGGTGGTTGAGACCCCACGGAGAATTGAGCCCAGAGGCCTCTCTTGGCACTTGCGATACAACCTTTGCCTCCACTGCAGGCAGTATCCTCAACAACACAGGCCTCAACTGGTTTCCCCTCTAAATTTCAGAACACAAAGTGTGCTGGCCCACCTTTGGCACTGCCGCCACCACCTAGGCCCAGTGCGCAGGCACTTATCACTGAGGTGATTTGCCGCCACTAAGCAAGTAACGTGTATGTTGGCGCTCACCAATTGTGGTCTTGCCACCACCGTACGCCTGACCACCACGCCGTGAGTGTGTTATCAGGCATTTGACAGCCATCAGGAGCTTTACAGGTGCATGAGAGTCAATTGAGTTGGTCCAGCAGCCACCATTGTCTAGAGCAATCACTGGCTCTTTCCAGCGCCTGGGCACATCGTCACACCCAGTGCTCTGCTCCCATATTTTGAGATCTCTCTCAGAAAATTGCTGAGGGATTTCCATTGTGATGGCAGACAATGCAGCGCCTCAGACTGCACATGATGCTCCTGGCACTTCCACCAAAAACAAGTGCAAGTCCTCCAAACTGGGGGCTGCAGAAAAGCTTAAGGCCAAGGCCAATGCTATCTTGGGCAAAACACCCTCTAAGGTGGCTGAGAAGGAGGCCAACAGGAGACACCTCGCCTTGGAAAGGCAATTCTCCAAGGCTCAAAAGCAAAATCCAAGTGGAACGGTCCATGCGTCCCTGGTCCCAGCTGAGGGTTCACTCTTTAATCCACAACTCGCCCCCTCCAGCTCCCTAGTCCAACGGACATGGTCCCTGGATGGTGAGGCCGGACAGGGGGACACAATACCTCTCGACCAGGGATTAGGCCCTCCTTGGGTAGCTCCTTTGTCCAGGGTTCAGCTGGGGCCAGAGGCCACGTTCATGCCTACAGCAGCTGGACTTCGTCCCATTGTCCCTCACAGGGTGTGGCCAGAGCAGTTTCAGGTTCTAATTGCCCAAGCATTTGCCCAGGGCATGGCCTCCTCATTCCATCAGAGGCCCAGGCCTAAATCTGCCGCACCAATGACACCATCTCACTACCAAACAGAGCCCCCAGAATATCTGTGTTCTATTGCCTTTGACCGGTCCTCTCAGGACAGAGAGTCATATTCTGAGGAATATGAGTCAAGGGACATACAATTATCGGAAGATGAGGAATAATCTCTGGACCCTTCCCCCTTGTAGGCCTTTTTGACCCAACGTTGTTTAAATCGCTACTGCTCAAGGCAAGTACCTCTGCCAAGATTAGCTCTGATCAGGAGCCTCAACCAGTTCCTTCCACCGAGCCTACCGTTACCCAGAGGCATATCCCTTGTCCTCCCTTCTTTTTGAATACCATTAAGAAGCAATGGGGAACTCTTGACACCCCCCCCCGCACTGGGAGGACAGACAAAAAGCTGTTCAATGTTGCCCCCGCCCTGTCAGAGCTCCTGGAGGTGCTGGTTGTTGATGAGTCCTAATACCACTCTTTTCCTCCTCCACTGTGTCAGGGAACATGACTGAAACCTTGAAAGTGGAGGACAGAAAATCCGAGTTTTCCCTACACAGGTCACACCAAGCCTCAGTGTGGTCGATGAAGGCTTCCACATCCACCTCTTTCTTCACCAGAACCTCCATTATATGGCTTCAAGAGCTCCAGGCCATGATTCCCCCGGAGCAGGTACGTGCTCACCAGAACCTGGGTAAGCTAGTGGCGACATCGGAATACATGGCAGATGCGTCACTACACGCCGACAGGTTCTAATCCCGGGCCATAGCCTCAAATGTCACAGCTCGTAGGCTCCTATGGCTCAAGCAATGGCGAGCGGACTTAAAATCTAAGTGGCACTTAGCAACCGCCCCTTACACTGGCGGACAATTGTTCGGAGAGGCTCTCAACCCTTACTTGGTGGAGAACCGAGACAAACGCAAGGTGATGTCCCACCTTACCAGATGGGCTGACAAAAGGTGTAACCCATACTTCCGCAGGCAGCCATTTTGTTTGGGATCAGGATCGGAGTGGGCTCAGCCTCCCTGCTCCTTTCCTCCCAGGCCCGACTGCCAATCTAAATGCTCTGGTCCTAGACCCAGACAGCAATTCCAGGCCAAGCGGCCCTTTCAAGGCACGGGAGGCCGTCCATTTAGAAGGAATAAATGACTCTGGGGAGATTCCCCCCATAGGTGGCAGACTGTCTCTCTTCATACACAAATGGGAAGCCACCATTGTAGACGCTTGGGTACTCAGTACCATCAGGTGCGGCCTGTCTCTAGAACTTTTGTCCAGACCCCCAGAACATTTTATTTCTTGCCCAGCCCCAAGGAATCTGATCAAGATGAGCCTCATGAATGAGTCATTTGCCATCTCTTAGAGATAAGAGCCATAGAACCGGTACCGACGGGACAATTAAAAGAGGGTTTCTACTCCATCCTTTTCGTGGTTCCAAAGGCCTCGGGAGGATGGAGAGCAATACTCGATCTGAAGGGATTAAATTCCCATCTGGTTTACAAAAAATTCAAGATGCAGACGCTCCAATCTATCCTAGCCAGGATCAGAAGGGACGATTTCCTGACGTCCATCGACCTCATGGAAGCATACTTGCATGTCCCCATCCTTCCCAACCATCAGAGGTTCCTCAGGTTCTGTTACACAAACCATCACTATCAGTACAGAGCCTTACCATTTGGCCTTTCATTCGCTCCAAGAGTGTTCACAAAGATCTTGGCTGCACTGGCCACTCACCTGAGATTAGTCCCTATTCGGATCCAATGTTACCTGGATGATATCCTCATCCAGTCCACCTCCAGACAGCTCAGGCAGACCTGACTTTGTCCATCAGGACCCTCCAGGACCACGGGTTCTCAGTGAACTTCCAGAAGAGCCAGGTAGCTCCCTCCACTTGCCTTCTCCATCTGGGCGCGATCATTAATACAAGGCAGTGCATGGTCCTATCTGTCGCAGGATTACCAGGACAGTATCCGAACCCTGGTCCTTCAGGTTCAAAGGGAGCATGTAGTCATACTGGCCATACTTTCCCAACTCTTAGGAAAGATTGTTTCTTGTATGGCGATAGTACCATGGGCCAGACTACACTCCAGGAACCTGCAATGGTTTTTACTCCCGTTTCAGAGACTGGGCATCAGCCCCTCCAGCCAGAAGGTCAGGGTCCCGTTTCAAACCCTGAAATCCCTTCACTGGTGGACCTCCCACATGGTAGGCAGAGGCTCACTTTTCAAGGAGCCAGCCCGGCTCACTCTGACTACCAATGCCAGTCTGCTTGACTGGGGAGCCTATCTACAAGCACAGTTGGCTCAGGGCTGGTGGTCTTAGCTGGACCTGAAGAACAACATAAATTGGTTAGAGCTCAGAGCCATACATCTTGCCTTACGCCACTTCAACAACAAGGTACCAGGACAACACGTCCTAGTCATCATGGACAGTGTGGTGGCGAAAGCCCATGTGAACCGATGGGGGTACCCGGTCCAAGTCCCTTATGACCAAGGCCCAGTTATTGGGTTCCTGGGCAGAGGCCAACCTCTCCTCCCTCAAGGGAGAACACATTTTGAGAGAGACATCATCAGGCGGACTTTTTAAGCAAGTCGACAGTAGATCACTCTGAGTGCCGCCTGCATCCCGATCTGTTCATGGAAATATCGGAGAGGTTCGGCCACCCAGTACTGGACTTGTCCGCTTCTCCAGAGGCTGAGAGAGCGGATGCTCTCCGCAGCCCATGGCCCAGGGAACTGTTATATGCCTTTCCTCCTCTCCCTCTGATCCTGGCGGTCATCCACCAGATACTGCAGGAATGGGCAGCGGTCATACTAGTTGCCCCATACTGGCCGAGATGGCTGTGGTTTGCTGACCTTGTGGGCCTTTCCATCTCTCCCCCGTAGAGAATCCCTCCAGGTTGCATCGCTCTCAGCCAGGGAGCCCTGCAGCACCCAGAACCCCAGTGGCTCCAACTAACCGCCAGGCACTTGAGCGGCGCCTCCTGGCCCAGGGGTCCTATTCGATGGGAGTGATCACCATGATCCAGGCATCCAGACGCCCCTCAACGAACAGGATCTACGATTCCACATGGAAGAAGTGCCTCTGGTGCACTAAAAACCATTTTGATCTTGCCTCCATCACCATCCCGAGAATCCTGGAATATTTGTTGGAGGGGCTCAACAAGGGCATAGGGCCCAATACCATCTGCAGGCAGGTGGCAGCTCTGTCGACGGTGCTTGCATACGACAATGCAGCTCCGTTGGCGCAGCACCTATGGTGCGCTCCATCAAGGGAGCGACTAACACCAAACCGCCTGCTGTCCATCGATATCCCTCTTGGGACCTGTTGCGGGTCTTACAGGCCTTACCTCACCACCGTTTGAGCCCATTAAGACCTGTACACTGCGGCCCTAACCATAAAAGTAGCCTTCTGATAGCCATCACATCAGCCAGATGCATCTCGTAATTGGCAGCTCTCTCTGTCAGAGAGGACCTATGTGTTTTTCACAATGACAGAGTGGTCCTTCAATTGGATCCGTCATTTGTTCCCAAAGTAAATACCTTGTTCCACAGGTCGCAGGAAGTGATATTACCAGACTTTTGCCCTCGTCTGTCTCACGGCTTGGAATGTCAGTGGCACACCCTGGATGTCTGCAGGACACTACGCCAGTACATCAAGCGGACTTCAGGTTTTTGCAAATCAGAGGCACTATTTATCTCCTTTCAACTCTCTTCCATGGGGCAGAGGGTTTTGTCATCAACCATAGGCAGGTGGACCAAAGTTTGCATTGCAAGGACTTACCAATCGCAGTCCTTGCCTATTCCTAGCCATATCACTGCTCATTCCACCCGCAGCGCTACAACATCTGCAGCTTGGGCAACGCAAGCATCAATTGGAGAGATCTGTAGGGCGGTGACTTGGTCTTCGCTTTCCCCATTTGTGAGGCACTACAAGATAGACAAGTTTGCCTCCACAGACGCCTCATTTGGCCGGAGGGTGCTCCAGCATGTAGTGCCACCAAGTGGGACACAGGCCCAGACTGATTCCCTCCCATAAGGACAGGGCAGCTTTGGGATGTCCCATTCATGGATTCTCCATCCTCATGCTGGAGAAGGGGCATTGTCTTACCTGAACGCCTTTTCTCAGCATGATGATGGAGAATCCACACCCGCCCCTTTAGTCCGTCAGGTCCTGTGTCAGGGGTAGAGGAGCCAATACGTCAGACTATCATCTGTTGCTCTGCCTTCATCGTAACTGGGTGGTACTCTAGCCCAGCAGGAGGCGTGACAACTTTGTCAGACTTAGTCTGTTGGGCAGGAAGACAAACTAAACCCATTCATGGATTCCCCATCATCATGCTGAGAAAAGGTGTTCAGGTAAGACAATGCCCCTTTTCAAGACAATAATTCTTCTTTGCAATTTTAAAATCACTGTTTATAGTCTGCATAAGTGAGCATTATGAATTCCACAGTAAATTTATTTAACTGTAGTTTAGACATCCAGCATTTGTCTCTTGAATAAATTTTATGAAAAGAAGAAAAATAAGTATATTGTTTCTTTATAGGGTATTTATTCCTCCACGCATCTGAAAGAGAAAGCATAATAAGTAATTTACAAGATTTTGGGCAGTGTGCCAGAGCTCTTTGTATGAATCAGGATTTACCAAGATTTTGAGAAAGAACTCCATTCATATCTCCATGAATCACATCTGCAATTTTAAGAAGTGATTAAAAAATATTTCATAATACTTTCTTTTTATTATTTGGAACATAAAGTGAAACAAATGTAATTTTTGTCATTTTTTTTGAAACCGTAGTAATAAAAATCTCCCTGTCTCTGAATTTGTTTTTTAACTACCAGAAGCCACAATTTGTTTTACCTAAATGCCTTTATCATAGCATATTAACATTGTTTGTAAATATAAGCTCTTAAAAATGTGTTTTTCTTCTTTAATTTCAAAAATATTTTTAATTCCCTTTTAAATGAGTTATTCGGTTTATTAATATTATCTGTGACACACATTAAGCTAACTGCCATGGAGATTTCTTTAGCTTATTAAAACCTGACATATTGGACATTTTTCAGTCCCTTCGTATAAAGAATGATGTTAGAATATCTAACCTATTTTTATTTGAAGATTTAAAACATTTAAAATTTGATATTGAAGAATTCTTGGATAGATATGTGAACATTGTGTTCTCCAGCATGACAAATGGCGAATCCACAGATGGATTGATCTTGCCTTTCTGCCCTAGAGACTAAGTTAATCAACCTTTGCAACGCCTCTCTTCCTCAAGCTAGGAATCCCCAGTCACGACTTAGTCTTAGCCCTAGAGAGACGTGGTGAAGATTGGCACTAGGTTTTAGCAGAAGGCTACACAATTGGAATCTCTGGCAAAAGGTCGTCTAAAGCTGCTGAGAAAGAGGCAAGCAGAAGGCATCAGGCATTGGAAAAAGAGTTCTCCAAAGCTGCAAAGCAACAGAGCAAGGCAGGAGTTGGGCAGGTTACTCATGTTCCTATAGAGGCATCCGTTTTTGACCCTCAACATGCTCCTTAAACCTCGGCTGCTCCAAGTGCCTGATCTCCAGAAGGGGAAACAGGTCAGTTTGTTTTTCCCATGACATAGCAGGTGCAGATGGTTCCCCTTTCTGGTGAGGGGCTTGGCCTTCAGATCCTTCAAATACAGATAGGCCTCTGGGCCCAGAGGCCATTTTCACCCCTACAGTGGCAGGGCTTTGTCCCTCAGAGACTCAGGAGACAGTATTATCAGAGCAACTGCAGGTTCTGCTTTCTCAGGCTATTGCCCAAGGCGTAGCTTCGATCCTACACCAGAGATCTCGACCTGAGTCAATAGCATCTTATTTCTCCCAGGCGGAAGCAGCTGCATACCAGTGGTTGGTTTCCCCCTCCCATTCCTCCAGGAGAAAAATGTTCACAGTGGACAACGAACAGATGGAGCAGGGGATGTCAGAAGATGAGGACTTATCCCCTGATCCTCCGCCTTTCATAGGCCTTTTTAATCAGGCCATCTTTAAGTCCCTGCTCCACAAGGCCAGGAGCACTGCTCAAATTGGTTCTGAAAGGGTCCCTCAGGCTGAGCCTTCCACCAGCCAGGGTCCTACCAGTTCGGTCTTTTCAGAACCAACCAAGCCTCTTTTGTTGGTACATTGCAATTTAAAAATTCATAAGTGGCTCTGTTTTTTTTTTCTTCTGGTAAAATGTCTTTCATGCTGGGGAGATGTTTTAATTCTCTATTAGCAATCATTTGGTGAGTGGACATTCATGCTAACTGAAGAAATAAATAAATCTTCCTTCAGAAACATGTTTGCTGGCTTTATAATCCAAATTTGCAAGACAATCAGCTGAATAATATCTCCGTAAAATATGTCAAGGCATATTTAAATAGCAGCATTTTTTATTGAATTTCCAAGTTCTTCAGTCTCATTCAGCTTTGCCACAGCAACTTTTAACATCTGTGTTCTTGGCTCTTCATTGTTTATTCAGTTCCCCTCTTACAATTTTGTAAGGTAAGTAGATTGAGAAATCAAGGCTGACATCAGTGAGCTTTATCACTGAGTGGCAATGTTAATCTTATCTGGGATTTCCTTATCCAACAAACAATAATTGTACCATACTCCCTATCTTTAAGATTTCCATTTTCCAACTTCCTGAAAGAGGAAACAAAATTCTTCACACAATATGCAGATCTCTTACGTGGGCTATATTCTCAATGCAATATTTAAAAAAAAAAATTAGAAAGAATATGGAAAGTCAGTATTCATTTTAAACTATTTGCCAGCAGCTCTTAGTTTCCATATTTGCCTCAAATACATAATGGGATACTTCACAACTGATGAAACATTTGCTTCAGCACAGATGGGTAAAATAATTTACATGAATTTTTAATGCAAAATGCTTTCTTGTGTTGTTTAGATATTTTCAATAAAACAAAACTGGGTAAAAAAAACTCAGTAGAACTAACTCTTCATGTGTATTGCCCATTGTTTTGGTATGATTCTTGAAATGTCTTTCCCACCCACACCCCATCCCCCCCCCCAAAAGCACAGATCAAATAACTAGATTTTTCCCCTTCATCATTATTGGTGGCTTCCACAAGGGACCTTATATTTAATATTTTTCTGGTTCACAAGGTAGTTCCTGATTTCAGAATAATAATAATAATAAACCCTTTCTCTGTGGGTTAAGAACTAATGATATTGATCTAAATCAGGAATGATTTAGTGGATTCAGCCTATAAAGCCTACATATGTATTTATTTTTATTCCTTTGATGAATACTTTCCTGAAATATGTAGCTATTATTTTTGAAGGCATAGAGAAATTTGAATGTTATTTATTATGATATAGTTGATCAATTGCTCAATATAAGAATTTATTATTAAATATTACAACTTTTGTAAATAAAATGAGAAACTGAAATATATAAATAGACATTAAAAAGTATACTTTGAAGTATACCATTCAAGAAGCTCACTGCAGCCTTTATAAGATTGTCAAAACTCTAGCTTTCCCTATGGCTATTGGCTTGTTATTTGCTTTGCCTGCTATTTTTTTACATATTGTCCTTGCCATGTCTCTCTCTTATTCTTCTTTGGTCTTTCTTGAAGCCAATTTAGTCTCTCCAGAACTCAGTAATCTTTCATGGTGTACTAGCTTCAATGTATCTTCTTCATTGTTCTTCAGATATTCTTTCAACATGCTCTTTTCTTTTTCCACTGCCTGGTGTACTTATAACATTCCTCGCCCACCTATTTTCCTTGGTATGTAGAGTCTGTCAACATTGCTGTGTATGTGATTGGCATAATTTATTGCCATTATTTTTCTGGTCTTCTATCCAGGTCTTTCTGTCTGTCTTCTTAACCACCCATCTGTGTCACGGAGGAGCTTTCAAACCTGCATCTGTGAATGCTATATTTCATATTACAAATCAACTTTGATCTGCTAATCTCTTATTTCTGATTCTGGATGTTGTTCTTTCTAGAACTGGTGCATTCTTTTCAGCTATCCTCTTCTTGTGGACTTGATTTGTAATAACATAATTATTTCTTTGTTTTCAATCTTTGTATATTTGCAACAGGTAAAAATCTTTTCTCCCAGTAGTCCATAGCTCCCGGCTGTGGTTGCAATAGTCCTGAGTCCTATAGCCCAATTGTCATCAGATGTCCAACAACTCCAGAAACCTAATGTGGTCCTTGTTGACTCAGGCAATACACAGTACGGGTTTCTTTAAATTACATCTCACCATAGTGTTTATGGGAGAGACAGGCTTTGTCTTACTCTGTTGAAACCTGTCCAGTGTGGTTGAACCTCTGGCATAGCTTTCATCTTCCTCAGAGCACACAAGGCTCACAACCATGTCAAGGTAATGGTTCACTAGTGGATGATGATGATGATGATGATGATTGATGATTACTTTTTCAGAAGAATGTGAACATACATCAATGTGAAGTCACAGCTTCCAATTCTCTTTAGCTAATGTTGGCTTCATATGCATCAGGTTCTTGCCAAGAACCTAAGATGTCATAATATATTGGCATAGTATATGTGCAGATCCAAGCAATGGTTTCTGTGATTGGCAGATGGAGAATGTATCAATGCACAGATTATCTACCATCCAAGATTTTTGATAATATATTTTTGTTTTCTGGCACCCAGTATGCTGATAACCATTGGGACCACCATTACTTGTTATGTCATAATCTTCCCATTTTGATTTTCAGATCTTGATACTTTGTAATTTTCTCCAATTCTTTGTCTTCTATTCTACTGTCTCCTGGTGTTGCCACATCAATTTTCCACACTTTCATCTTTTCAACCACAGTTAAATCTGGTGTGTTATGTGCTAAGACTTTATCTGTTTGCATTCGGAAAACTCAGAATATTTTAACTTGCTTGTTTTCATTTACTTTTTTAACTCTGTGTTTCTACAAATTTTGAATCACTTTGGTGATTGTGTTATGTTGTTTATAATCAGTTCATGCAATCTTCTTGCACGAGCTAAGTATATGCTCTACTGTTTCTCCTTCTTCTTTGCATAATAGTACTTATGTGTAATAATAATTATACTAATAAATAGTATAGAATATACAATTTTACTAAATATAATAATTGCATAATAGTAATATTAACAAAAATAAGAGGATGAAGGAGTAATTAGATATGTTTACCGCATTGAGTTATTTATAAAAATAATAGACGTGGGATATATATAAATAATCTGCACTGAATCATTTGGTGATTTTTTTTTTTCAAATTTGGCCTTGATTCCATTAGTTCCAATAACTTCTTGGGCAGTCAAAAGCAAGCCTTCATTTCTTTTTTTAATGTTTTAATTGTAAACCTTTGCTTGGTTTTGTCTGCTAATCATTCAGTGATATTTGAATCTGGATAAATTGTTTTCCAAATTTTCTCTTTAAATAGTTGTGCTTTGTTGGTTCCAATTTATAACAGCAGGCTATAATGGTGCAATTTTCAAACACAGTATACTTTTGTCTTGTCTGTGATTATTATTCTTCCAGTAATCCTATAGAGCTAAATCACAACTCTCTCTGGTTACCCACTTGTTAACAATTGCTCAGGAACTCTTAACATTAAATGGTAAACAGCACATTGTCTAAGTCATGCATGCATCAAAGAAACAAGTGGGGTATACAGAAACCCAGAGTCCACAGGGTCAGGCCTGATAACCAAAAAGTACAAAACTGTTCTAACACAAATGATTCTCTTTAGATTATGATAGATAAATGCATTGAAAGTTATACACATTTCTTTTAAAATTTCTGTTGAGTCATATGTATCAACCTCCATTTATTCATAAATGGAGGTTGATACATATCTTTCATAGAAAAGTAAAACAAATATCATTATTTAGAATAGCCCACTTAAGGCAATTGCAAGTCCAATGAAATTAATAATTATTACCCCCAAACCATTAATTTTTATTACAACTCTTGTGGTACATTTAAAACTCAGCACCAGAACAGAGCTATTTCTATTGAAGCATTTAAAACAGTCATTAAAATACAGGAGAAAAATGTATGTATATCAATGAATCAGCACTACCTTTTCTGGAAGTAAATTACTGTAAATTTTATCAGTTATCTATTTCATGGCTATTTTATATCTTTTGCTTAATTTAAGTTAATTAAGCAAAAGTTCTAAAGTAAAGAAATATATTCAGTATGTATGTTAACATATATCTGACACTGAGTCATAAAAATATTTTGTGTCTTGTAAATAAGGCTTCTAAAAACAAATCTGTAACAGGTTCATGACATTAGCAATTTGGGAGACAGAAGAAACATCAAGTACTGTGAGCAATTTACTTCTGATTACTAGACCCACTGTGATAAACACTAGACTCAAAGTAATTTATATTCCCCCCCCCATCTTGTGGAACTGAATTATATCTTAATATTGTATGTGTCTCTCCACACACACACACACACACACACACATTTAGGCTAGATAACATTATTTATGTACCATTTATGAAAAAAGATTTTTATTTCTATTCATGTTTAAATACTCAGCATAATTATAGACAATCCATTAGGACAGTGGTTCTCAACCTTTTTAATGCCGTGACCCCCCAACCAGTCGTAAGTCGAGGACTACTCAACCAGTCATAAGTTGAGGACTACTCAACTGGTACAGCACCATTTGCAGAATGGGACTTTTGGCGGGATCAGCAGGGCAGAGACAGCCTGGACAATTCCTATTGGCTTTTGAAAGCCAATAGAATTAGACTCTATTCAAGAGAGTCTATTCTATTGGCTTTCAAAAGCCAATAGAATAAAAGGGAGTAGCACAGCTAAGGAAAAGGGGGAAAAATGGTGGACTGCGTTGTTTGGCGACCCCCTTGAAATGGTCGTTCGACCCCAAATGGGGTCCCGACCCACAGGTTGAGAACCACTGCATTAGGATTTTTGTAGAGGTTGGCATTCATACTGGAGCTCAGCTGTCTCTTGTCTAATGCTCTTCCAGAAGTGTTGGGCTCCGGCAGTCACAAACCCAAGCTTAACCTTGTCATTGTGCAAGATTATGGAAATGGAAACTTAACACATTTACAAAACATCAATTTGCAGAAGCTGTATAGTGTTCATGCAGTGTATTAACCTAAATAAGAAATTTGCTCATTTAACAAAGATTAAAACTTTACTATTGATATTTGCAAGAAAAAGAATGATGAATTTTAGAATGCCCATTACTTCTCCTTCCAAATAAATGGCCATAGGATAGCAGTTTAAAATTATTAACCTAACCAATCTTGTGCTTTTTCCCAGGGAAAAGGCTGCCTAATCTCTGAACACATGTAATGAAAGAGGTCCCATCATCATTCTGAGTAATTCATTCCACTGTCGAGCTGTTTTTTCTGTTAGAAAGCTTTTTCTCTCAGTGAGTTGGAATCTCACTTTTTATATCTTAAATCTATTATTCTGTGACCTGTATTTAAGAACAGAAAGCAAACATTGAGACTTCTTTAACGTGAGATATTTGAAGAGCGTTGTCATACCTTTCCATCACCTTTTCTCAATGCAAGACATACTTATCCTCTTCAAGGTGGGGCTGAGAGATTCATAAGGTATCTGTTAGCCACTAAGCATTGAAACTGAGCCTTTATATAGAATGTAAATCATTGAGCAGATTAATTATTTTTAAGATTGGAACTGACAAGGGAAGAAACAAGGAACATGGGATCAGACCAAATGGCTTCTAAACATGGGCCAAATGCAACCCACCTGGCCACATGAGAAATTGACTGCAAGCAGCTGTTTTCAAAACAGTGGAATAAATCAGTTTAGGATATAAAGCTCTCCTCTCCTTCTCTCTCTTCCTTTGTAGAAGTTGCTAGTTTACTGCAAATACAGGTGACTTGTATTTGCAGTAAACTATCTAATCTACTGAAGTGGAATACTTGACTTTTTATAAGAATGCAGAATGCCAGAGAAAGAATTATTGCAAGGCCCCAGGCTCAATTGCCAGACAGTTATTCTATAATCTTTGGAAGACACCAATTTTCAATATTTATTCCTATTGGGCTGTGGGCTTGATGTTCTCCCCTCATCCTTTCCTCCCGTCATCTTTCCCATGTGTCCATGGCCGTGTCCTGCATGCATACCACCTCCTATGGTCTCCACCCCCTCTTCCTCCTCTTCAATGTTCATTTAGTTCGTGTCGCCCCAAGGGTTGCAATGCAATGACGGGAAAGATGACGGGAGGAAAGGATGAGGGGAGAACATCAAGCCCACAGCCCAGTAGGGCGAGAGGGAACAACTGGATAAATACGGAAGAAACGAATGGCCAAAAAAAGGGGGGGAAGAATACACGGACCCTAGGAACCTGCAGTGGGGGGATAGATAACAACATACGCACAAAGGGAGAGAATGGAGGAAGGGAAGCAAGTAACGGAGCAGCAGCTCCAAATAGCATCAAGAAAACAGCTAATACATGTGTGTGTGTGTGTGTGTGTGTGTGTGTGTGTGTGTGTATATATATATATATATATATATATATATATATATATATATATATATATGTAGGTCTTTGGTTGTTCGGGTTTTCTCCCGCGTAAAATTGGAAGTGTCTTGGCGACGTTTCGACGAAGTCCCATTTGTCATCTTCAGGCTGGTGTTTTCAGCTTCGTGCTCCTTGAAGCACGAAGCCGAAAGCACCAGCCTGAAGATGACGAATGAGACTTCGTCAAAACATCGCCAAAACACTTCCAATTTTACGTGGGAGAAAACCCGAATAACCAAAGACCTACATACAAACACCCACGAAAACCTCAGAAAACATATATATATTTGTTTTCTGAGGTTTTTGCGGGTGTTTGTATGTAGGTCTTTGGTTATTCGGGTTTTCTCCCGCGTAACGTGTGTGTGTGTATGTGTGTATATATACCAAATATAAATCAGTCTGTTCTGCGTTTCGCTCCAATCTAGGAGCATGTTTTGTAGGCAGACCTCACATACTGTGAACACTATAAATTCAAAATTTTGTGGCTGACAAAGAGTTAGTGGGAGACTAGTATAGCTATATCAGGCTCATTTGCCCTCATCAGCTAGTCACACCCTTCAGGGATTCGAACATGCAAGCTAACTCTTTATATATGTGTACACACACACACACACACACACACACACACACACACACACATATATACTGAGGTTTTCGCAGGTGTTTGTATGTAGGTCTTTGGTTATTCGGGTTTTCTCCCGCGTCAAATTGGAAGTGTCTTGGCGATGTTTCGACGAAGTCCTATTTGTCATTTTCAGGCTGGTGTTTTCAGCTTCGTGCTTCTAGGAGCAACAGCTACGATCACACATTGCTCCTAGAAGCACGAAGCTGAAAACACCAGCCTGAAGATGGCGAATAGGACTTCATCGAAACATCGCCAAGACACTTCCAATTTGACGCAGGAGAAAACCCAAATAACCAAAGACCTACACACACACACACACACACACACACACACACATACATACGCATATATATATGCATACACATCTACACACACACACACACACACACACACACACACACACACACACACATATACAGGGCTTTGTTTCTCATAGAACACCCAGAACGGAGTTCCGGCACCTTTTTTGGATGGAACCTTGTAGGGTAGGCAAGATGGGTTGTATGATTTGTGTGAGTTCCAGCACCTTTTTTTTAGCACTATATATATATAATATAATATGTGAATGCCTACATGCTTTCTACTTTTGTTTGCTTACCTACAGTATGCTTTTTCCTTTCTACTTTTTGGGCAATACATAGTGGTCATCCTATTTATCAGATAGCAGATCTGTTATTTCATATCTTATCACTAGAAATGGCTCCAGCAGGTGTTTCTCTCTTCTCATTCTACAGTTGCCAACCTGCTGCCCCTCACCTGCCTACTCTTTTTATCAGCCCCCTTCCTCACACTCAAGAATTAGTTTTTCCAAATAGATGGTTCTCTTAGTCAGCCAGAGAGAAAGAATGCCAGAATCATTGTGCATATTTGTAATAGTATTCAGGGAACATAATTATCAAGTACTTGTGGGAAAGATATACTTGGATATAAATTCCTCGTTGAAATTAGTCAATTAGAATTGCAATAGATCACAGACATGAGTCAGCCAGCATAGTGCATCATGTTTAAAATGGGTGGATGCAGACAGAAATGAGGGTGAGAGAGCAACAAAAATAGGAAAGAGTAGAATTTGTTTTTTGTTTATAGAATCAAAGAGTTGGAAAAGATCATAGAGGCCTCCTACTCCAACACCCCCTCCCCCACTCAGTGTAGGATCCTGTACAAATGACCATCAGGTCTGTTTGAACCCCTCTAGTAAAGAGCACACCACATCTTCTGGCAGCTTGTTACATTGACTAACAACTTATTCTGTCAAGAAGTTCCTTCTGATCTGTAGCTTCCTTATAGTTTTAATTTATTGGTCGTATTTCTGCAGCTCAAGGGCAATAAATAATATATTAATGCCTACCCAATATGCTGCATGACAATCTGTGAAGATCTTGTCCAGAATAGATACCAGATTGATATGTCAGTAGATTCTTTGGTCCTCCTTTCCTTTTATGAAAGTGGGGTGATAATTGCTCTCCTTCAGTGTTCTGAGACTTCATCAATACCTCATGAATTCTAAGGGTAGTTCTGCAATTCCCTCTACTAGTTCCTTCAATATTCTAGTATGTAATCCATCTGACCATGGAGCCTGGGGTTAAGTATTTCTGCCTTCTCGCCATCACCATTTCACATTGAAGCCAATACACTGTTTGGCTTTTCTTTCATTGCTAAATTACCCAAAGAATCTTTACAAAAATACTGCCTAATTCATAGTTAGCTTTTCTGAGTTATCTGGAATTATTGTTTGGTTATATGCCCCTCCTTCTATGTCCCCTTTTCAGCATTTTAGAGGACTCCATGCCATTCACCAGGCCTGTTTCGATTTTTCCCATGTTCCTTCTTCAGCAGAACTTTGTGTTCTTTGTGTCTGCATCTCCAAAAACTCTTTGTAGAAATGCCCGTCCTTCCATCACACCTTTTTCCTTAAGGATTTGAACCATTGGATCCGATCTAGCTTCCCTCAGAATTCACCACAGTCTGTTCTTCTAAAGTCTGATCTTCTCTGTTACTTCCTCTCTTGATATTCATGATTTCAGCAATATATTCCAGATAATTGAGTTGGCTGTGCTACTGCTTTACTCCACAATCTCTAGGTAGATTTCCAGGCTCCTACAATGAGAAGTATCTTAGGAATATAACTGACTTGCTTAGCATGTTTTATAAAACATTGAAATATTATTGCTAGAATAACAAAAGCAATATATCCAAACCACAGAAAGGTAAAATTCTGAAGGGAAAAAGTCCTAGCTGAAAGAACCATATATGGAACTTGGCGTGTAGGCTTCTAGCAAAATCTTGCAGTAATAACTACAGGGCTGGACATGATTGTAAGTCACCTAGTCTTTTGCATAGAAAGCTGTTATTTACACTACATTTCAAGACATAGGAACACGCCTCTAAGTCACTCCCATAGCTGAAAATATCTTCTCAGAATGCTTTTAATCAGCTTAGCAAGCAGAGATGCAGATGAGAGAGCACTTTGATTGGTGACATAGGTATGAGTTTTCAATACCATTAGTTGCTGTTGCTAATTCTAATAGTAAATAATAAACCCAATACTCTATAGCATTTTCCAGAATTTAGGAATTCAAATACAATGTTTAGATTAAGGCTATATTATTACAGTATTGCAGATTGCAGGAATTTCTTGTAGTTCAGTCTCTTAGTTACTGCACAGTGGCCTTGCCCTGATAAAATATCTTCTAAAGCTCTGTAATTTCACAAAAGAAAGCCATAGTCATTCTTCTATCATCATCAGTGCTTTCTTATATTAGCTGAATTTCATAATAAATGGAATTGACAGAAAAGTGCTAAGAAAAAAACGTCATCTTAAGCTGTTTAATAAAAATCCATCAATAAATGCTGTGAAATGAGATTTAAAGTATCATTTCAGCTTTGGATTCTGCTGGTGTCTATTTTTTGAAGAATTAGGATTTTCTTTGCCAGAGGGATTTGAAAGAAAAATAAAAGGTTAGATACTAAATGACATAAGGAGGATTTCTGTTTTAAATTTTTTTCCCTCTTATAACACTGTTAAAAGATTTAGTTTTAAATGTTGTACTGCAGCCAGACTGAATGCTTCAGCCCTTGATAGTAGACACGTATGAGCCATAAGAAGTGCTTAATCCTTCTTTAAAGTGAAAAATCTTACCATTAGTGCACTTATCATTTCCATAATAGAATTTATTCAAAGCACATCTTCAGTGAAATACAGCATGAGCAGCCATGCAGAACCAACAGCCTATCAGCTCACAGGGAGATCATCTTGCATAATTGGTGATAGCTGCCTGTCTCAGTTCTCTATACATTTATCATTACTTTAAAGTAATCTTTTTCATGAAATAAATAAGGCATGGTTCTTTCGATCTTTTGTTTGCTTACCTACAATACTATATATTTTGGTGTATAACCTACCTGTTAATCAGTTGGGCTGTTGAAGAAGTTATTTAATTTTTAATTTAACAAAGTTTTGTACTGAAGAAGATGGCTTAAAAGTATCAGATTTAACTGCCAAAATTTTCTCTCCCAGCAAGAGCACAGAGTAGTAAATGGTGCAGTGTCATCTTGGATTTGCCTTGCCTATGGCATCCTTTTCATGTAGCCACAGGAAAATAGCAGGTAACAAGACAGAAAGCCAGGGAGACATGGCCCTAGTCCTCTTGCTTCTCTTTGAAGACGCTCCTTGTTCCTTCTAGGCTGCATCTTTCCAACACTTCTCTTTGTAGCTTTGTGCTTGTCTTGCAATTGGCAGTTTGCAATAAATATGTCCAGCAACCAACTGTAAAACATTGCATGTAAAATTATCCTTCATTAGAAATAAGCTGAAAATGGAACTGTGAGCACATAAAAATATTGTGGAGGTTTTTAGAATTTGTTTGCCGTAATTATATGAAATAGATTTGTCTTTGTTTAAGAAATTGTATATTGAGTGAAAAACACATGATTTTGTTTATAAAATATACAGGTTTATCCAAAATAACATTGCCCATGAAAAGAGTAAAGTGGTCAACTAGCAACTGCATGGGCATTAGCGTAATAAGTTCAAGAATATTTGGTGCAATTAATTTGCAAAGATTGTGAAAGTAGTTTATGTGATGGTTTTCCCCAATAGCCTTTTCTGCTAACAGTTTGCCTTTGGTTCAAAGTCTTCATTGCATATTGAGACCACACTAACAATTTGTCTTTGGTTCAGGGACTGCATAGCATGTTGAGGCTACACTCCAAAATTGACTGAGGCCAGGATCCATTTCTGGGTGGGTGCAAAAAACCCCCCTCAATTTTAAGGAACAAAATGATATCTAAAGCTTGGTTTTCAGTCCCTTGGTTTTCTCCAAGACAAAAATCATACTTCCATCAATACTGACAGGGCAAACTACTATAAACAGGCAGCAAACCCCAAACTCCCTAGCCCTGATGTTATTCATATAGTGTCCTCTCCTTCAGTTACAATCGGTTAAAATCAAATTTCACCAAAACAGTTTTGAGACATATTGTGACAGTGCTCTTCAGATAAAATATATGTCGGATTTCTTTTTTTAAAAATGCATAACTTTAGCCACATGTCACTAGAATTTATGTTTATTTTTATTACCATAGTTTGGTTTTGCAGAATATAGCTGTTCACAAATACCTCTTAAGGTTATTTTAATCTTGGTTTGAAAAGGTCAGATATTTGCCAGGTTTGTTTTTCCCCTGATGCATTCTAGTCTAATTTTACCTTTTGCAGAAGCTTCTTTTTCACATTTACTCACCCTTTTCACCTTTCAATGATGGGTCTGGCTTTCAGATTGCCTACCCTTCGGTCACTGACTGATAAAAAGCAATCTGAGAAGGGGTTCTAAGATCAGTAGTCTGGGCGGCATCGGGAAAGACATTTTGGGAGAAACACAGTAAACTCAATATTAAAGTGTCTAGCTAGCTGGAGTAACAATTGGATGCAGCAACATCCCTTATTAAAATATAAAAGGGTGCTTTTCATATAGACTATATATATTGGCAATTAATGTAACTGAAAGAGAATGTTTCTCATTAATCTGAACACAGCCAGAATTGAGAAAAAAAATCAATTTCATAGCCACTCAGGGAACAAGAAAGCTTTGATTGATTTATTCCTTTGACCGCTTAGCCTCCTGTGACCATCAGGCTACAGACAACCTCCATAACAGAATAGCAACGGGGATTCCTCAGCTATTCCAAATGCATTACTAAACAATCTTAAGTAATGTTCAGCTGGGCTTGGCAGCTTGCCTGGAGACAAAAAGGCATCAGCAGTTACTGTGTTACATTTTCTTTTTCTACCCTGCCTAAGGTCAGTTATTCACAGGGCTTGGGGGTTCAAAATGCTATTCACATTGCTTCACATTGGTAGTTCAAGTTTAAAAATCCAGGAGGATGGACTTCTTAGACATCAGTAGCAGAGCCCTTGGATATGGAGTACTAGAGGACATCTGCTCCAATGCAGTCTCTGTGCCAAGCAGAGGTTCTGCCACTGTAAATGAGAAAACAGAATTGTAGGGCTGGAAGGGATCTTGGAGGGCTTTTAGTCCAAACCTCTGCCCAAGGAGTCCTTATACAATCCACTCTTGGTTGTCCACTCTTTTCACACCCACAATTTCAGGTGGAAAGCTGTTCGATTGATTAATTGTACTTGTCAATGCTGCTAATATTGAATATTCTTGCTTTGACAAAATATGCAGAACTGTCTGGTATTTTTAGAGTTAATTCAGATGATGGAGAAAGGGGAGGAGAATTATAAGGAAAGCCTGGGAAAAGGAGCGGAAATGGATCTTTGTCCTCCAGGTTAATTGGAAGATGTGAATCATGACCCCAAAATAGGGGAGGGGAAATGCCTGGAATATTATATGCAAAGGAAGGGAAATTCAGATCTTGGCATCCACCATGCTGTGCTGACTTCCCTCTACACTAATAAAAGGTTTTTTTAGGTTAAACCATGCCTGAAAGTTCTTTGAAGTGTTTCATTAGTCAGACACATGACATCATGCCAAGATCCACAAATTTTTTAAACCAATTAAGAGGTACCAAGCCTCAGTCACTATTCCTAAACTAAAGGTGATAGACTGACAAAGATCTGGGGAAGATCTCATTATGGAAGGAGAAAGATGGCTTGAGTCCAGCACCTCAGCAGCAACAGCTTCCCTAGGGAGTGGAGCAGCAGCCAGCCAGCCGGCCGGGGGAGAAAGAACTCTGGCAGATCTCCCAGCTGGGAGCAAAGACTTCAAAAACAGAATGGAGAGATAACGAAGTTTTGGGTGAGTCACTGGAAAGATTTCAAAACCCAGAGGTGAAAAGCAGAAACCAATTCCTGGAGAGAGGGAAATCCAATCTGAAGCATCTGCAGCAATGGGTAGATTGGGTTCCTCAGCAGATGGATGGTCAGCAATCTCTGAGCTTGCAACAGCTAATAGAGGCCTTGCAACAGCTTAGGGTGGTGCAGAAGCCAGGAGATCAGCAGCTGGTGGGAGACCGACCACAGCAGGGAAATTGGCCACAATCCCCGAACGTGCAACCCCTGGGCATAAATCTGCATCCAGGGTGGGGCCAGCAGCAACAGCCACAGTG
Organism: Crotalus tigris; assembly: GCF_016545835.1. NCBI lineage: Eukaryota > Metazoa > Chordata > Lepidosauria > Squamata > Viperidae > Crotalus > Crotalus tigris. The sequence goes on from NW_024096505.1 coordinate 7,489,021, forward strand.
GGGGCCCCAACAGCCTATAATTGCACCACTTTTCAGAGCAACCTTTGATGGGGACTCAGAGAAGCTGTTTTTTTTCCTCAACCAAGTGCGCTCTCATTTGAATTGCTGGGCCTATCTCTACCTGGACCCGGGGGCCATGGTCGATGTGATTGCATCCAGCCTAGAGGGAGAAGCATCCAAATGGCTGAACTATTTATATAATGAGCAAGCCCCCGAATTGGAGGACCCCCAACTCTTCCTCCTAGGGCTGAGGGAAAGATTTGAGGACCCATCTATTGGTCTTAAAGCAAGAGAACAGATCCACAAAATAAAACAAGCCGGCAGGCCTGCCCTGGAGTACGTGTGGGAATTTTGTAAGATATTGAGCAAGATATTTTGTAAGATATTGAGCAAGCAGGTCGAATAGAGGGGTGGCCTGAACAATCCCTAATCCATCACTTCATTGAGGGATTAGACAATCACCTCTCTCAGGCCTGCATCTATCGAGCTGTACCTGATCAGCTGCAAGAATGGTACCAGGCAGCAGTGAAACTAGACGTTCAGCTCGCCAACTATAAGAAGTCTCCCGCACCTGAATTCGAGCAGCCACCAGAGCAACCTGGACAGCAATCACCCCCATGAAAACCTCCAACTACTGCGATGGCCGAGAGACCCAGACCATCTGCAGGCCTGTCAAATAAGTATTTTCAGTGTGGACAAGAGGGACATTGAGTGGCAACCTGCCCAGTCCCCTACCCCCGACTGCAGAGCAGACTGGAACCAGTGATGAGAAAGAAACCTGCTCAGCGGCTAACGAAAGAAAAATCCAACCAGGTCACGCAAGAACCTGTTGCCCAGATTACACCCCCCACAGAGGAGGATGCTGGGACTCTGGGTGGACCCGCCCCTGCTCTACCCTCCTTTGACAATGACAATGAAGGAGAGAACGACCTGATGGTGAGTCGACAAATCCCGCCTTTTTCACTGGCCGCCAAATTTATAATCCCTAAATCTGGGGCACAAATGGACTTAAATGTGCTAATTGATTCTGGATGCACCCGCTGCATTATTAGCCGTTTGCTACGAAAATGGGCATAAGGGGAAAACAGCTTTCCAAATCTAGGAAAGGTTTGAGCAAGCCGATGGCTCCCTGATGGGAGGGACTCTTGTCACACAAGTAACTGAGCCCTTACGCCTAGAAATAGGTGCGCGCTTGGAGTTTATTCGCTTCCTAGTGGCTCCAAAAATGACTGAGACTGTGATCCTAGGCCTAGCCTGATTGGACAAATGGAAGCCATTTATTTGGTGGGAGAAAGGAATGAGAACTGTGAGACTACCTATAGGGCCTAAACCTCCCGCTGATTCAACCGATGTTGCAGGACACCTTAGGCCACCCAGTGAGCAAGCGCACATGGCTGCCTCACCACTGCCAGGCGAACCACTCATCCCCACTGAATAGCGGGACCTGGCGGAGGCATTTAGTGAAAAATAATGTGATGCTCTACCCCCTCACAGACCCAATGACTGCTCTATCGAACTGGTGCCAGGAGCCAACCTCTCACAGCCGATAATGTATGCTATGTCCCCCCTCGAAATGGAGGAGATGCAGCGATACATGAATAAAAACAGCAAGGGGGTTCATCGAACGGGCCAAATCTACTGTGGGAGCCCCTGTATTGTTCAAAGAGAAAAAAGATGTATCTCTTTGTCTCTGCGTAGACTATAAGGGTCTCAATGCTGTGAGTGTGGAAAATAAATATCCCCTCCCCCTCCTAAAGGACTTATTAACCCATCTGGCTAAGGGGAGTGTCTTCACTAAATTAGACCTGAGAGAGGCATATTACCGGATGAGAATAAAAGACGGAGACGAGTGGAAAATTGCCTTCAATTGTCCTATGGGGAGCTATCAGTTCAAGGCCATGCCATTTGGACTACAGGGGGCCCCAGATGTGTTTATGCAGTTAATTAATGAGGTCCTACATGATCACTTGTACAAAGGGGTTTTGGTGTATCTTGATGGTATCCTGATATACAGCACGAATATAACTGATCACATAAAGCTGGTGATAGAAGTGTTAAAGAAACTATTGAATGCCAAGCTTTATGCCAAATTGTCGAAATGTGAATTTCACCAGACCCGATTAGATTATCTTGGCTGCAGAATTTCCAGTGAGGGCATTGAAATGGATCCAGCCAAGGTGAAAGCTATAATCAAATGGCAGCCCCCAAAGACTTGCAAACAGCTCCAGAGCTTTCTGGGTTTTGCCAACTTTTATCGTCAATTCATCCCCTTTTTTGCTGAGATTGCCCTACCCCTTACAGAACTACTCAAAACAGGCAAAGGAGGAGGGATGCCACGATTGGGCCAACCACTAGCATGGGCGATGGGCTGTCAAACAGCTTTTGAGAATTTAAAGAGACTATTTGCTGCTGAACTGGTCCTAAAGCATCCCTGCCCAGGGGAGCCCTTTGTGATTCAAGCCAATGCCAGCGATGTCGCAGTTGGAGCTGTGTTACTACAAAAGAACAAAAGTGGGATCCGGCAACCCTGCGCCTACACCTCTAAGAAATTTATTGAAAGCGAGTGGAGATGGGCAATCTGGAAGAAAGAGGCCTTCGCGATTAGGTGGGCGCTATTAAACTGGCGACACTATCTAGAAGGGAGCAAGGTGCCATTTGAAGTATGGACAGATCACAAAAATCTAGAAGCACTGAAAACTCCCCACAAATTGTCCCCAAAGCAAGTGCGGCGGGCACAGTATTTTAACCGCTTCAACTTCACTCTAAAGTACATACCAGGAGGAAAAAACTTCCTAGCTGATGTGCTATCCCAGTTACCCCATACAAAAGCGAACGGGAGGAGGTTAACGAGGCAATTATCCCCAATCCCCAAACTGCCACTCAACTTACGCCTCGCAGTGTCCCCAATCCTGATGACCCTGGGGTAAAGAAAATAAAACAAGAGCTCCTCAACGATCAATGGTTCAAAGATAATCAACCCTCCCTAATGTGCAGGGATGGCTTGGCTTACAAAGGGGGGAAACTATATTTTCCAGAAGCCCTCCGTCTTAATGCTGTCAAACACAGCCATGATGTAAAACAGGCTGGACACTTTGGATATTTGAAAACCCTACACCTCACCCGTTGGCAATTTTGCTGGCCAGAGCAGAAAAGGGATGTGGAAAACTATGTAAAAAGTTGTACTGTATGTGCCACAATGAAAAGAATTCCAGGGAAAACCCCTGGGTTACTGCAACCCGTGGCAGACCTTTCTCAACCATGGGAAGAAATAGCTATGGACTTTATAGTAGACCTACCTGAAAGTAAAGGAAATACTGTCATCTGGACTGTGATAGATCTGTTTTCAAAGCAGGCTCATTTCATCGCCTGCAAAGGACTCCCATCTGCCCAACGACTGACCAAATTGTTCCTGAAACATCTACCGGCTGCATGGCGCCCCTAAGTGAATAATTTCGGACGGGGGTGCAGTTCACAGTGAAGTTTTGGAGGAGTTTTCTTAAATTAATTGGATCATCTCAAGGTTTATCATCTGCTTTTCATCTTGCCACCAATGGGGCTGCAGAATCCGCTAACAAAATGGTGGAGCAATATCTTAGATGCTACGTTTCTTACCAACAGACGAACTGTGCTGACCTCCTCCCTTTTACGGAGGTGGCGTATAATAATTCTGTGCACAGCAGCATCGGCTACACGCCTTTCAGAGTGGCCACAGGAAAAGAGTTCAGCCCAATACCTGAATATCCTCAGGTGCCCTCCGCTTCCCAGATACTTGACCAGTGGGGTCATGATTCACATCTTCCAATTAACCTGGAGGGCAAAGATTCACTTCCGTTCCTTTTCCCGGGTGTTCCTTATAATTCTCCTCCCCTTTCTCTGTCATCTGAATTAACTCTAAAAATACCAGACAGTTCTGCATATTTTGTCAAAGCAAGAATATTCAATATTAGCAGCATTGACATCCTCTCTTGTCAGAAATTCGTCCTTGGTTGAATCTCCCTCTGATGAGCTTCCACCTGTTGCTTCTTGTTCTGCACATAGTGCCCTCAGGTACTATGGAGAATAAATTAACCCTCCCCCTCTTCAGGTATTGGAAGTCAGCTAACATGTCACCTTCTAAGCTTTTTTCAGGCTAAATATTCTTGGTTCCCTTAGCTCAGGGGTGTCAAACTGCCGTCTGGCGGGCTGGATGCATCATAGCAAAACCGCGCCCATCCCATTGCCGGCAATGACAAAAAAAGTTGTGATATGTTGCAACACGTCACGTGACATTGCAAGTTGACACCCCTGCCTTAGCTGTTCATTGTACAATTTAGCCTCCAGACACTTTATCATCTTTGTTGTTTTCTCTGCACTCCTTCTAGGGCAGGGATGCCAAACTGCCAGTCCGTGAGCTGGTTGCATCATACGGAGGCCACACCCACCCCAGCTTTGGCAATGCAAAAGTTGCAATACGTTGCAACATTTAATGTGACGTGGCGAGTTTGACACCCATGTTCTAGGGCCTCAACATTTTTTTTTTTTTTTTTGTATTGTGACCAGAACCAGATACAGTATTCCAAGTGTAGTCTTGTTAGTGCAGTAAAGAGCAGTACTATTACTTCCTTTGGCCTTGATGCTCTCCCTCTGTCGATGCAGCCTAGGATTGCCATGGGCTTTTTGGCAGCTGTACCACACTGCTGACTTCCAGCTAGCTCCCTCTCAGAACCACTACCTTTGAGCCAGGGACTGTCAGTTCTGTACCTGTGCATTTGGTTTTTCCTGTCTGTGTGCAGGACCTTACTTTTCTCATCACTGAATTGCATCTTTTTGGATAAAGCATAATGCTCAAGTCTGTCAAGATCTTCTGAATTTTGAGCTTATTTTCCAAAGTGTTAGCAATTCCGTCCAGCTTGATGTCTTCTGGAAATTTGATGATACCTTTTCAATCTCTTCATCTAGGTCATGTATGAAGATGTTGAAGAGCACTTGGCCCAAGACAGAACCTTGAGGTATCCCACTGCATGCTTCCCTCTGTGTAGATGTAGTTCCCTTAAGGACTACACAGTAGTGAGGATGGTCAGCCAACTGTGAATCTATCTGATGGTGGTGCAGTCTATTCCCACATTGTTCTATCTTACCAAGAAGTAGGCTGTGGTCTATTATTACCAGATGCCCTGCTGAAGTCTAAGTATATTATATCCACAGCATTTCCTTGATCCACTAATTTAGTCACTTTATCAAAGAAGGCAAAAAGGTTTCTGTGACATGACCTGCTTTTAACAAATCCATGCTGGCTTCTAGTAATCACCTTGTTAATTTCTAGCTGCTCACAAATCTGTTGCTTCATTATCTTTTCCAGAATTTTCCTGGGTGCTGATGTCAAGCTGATTGATCTTTAGTTTCCTGGATCCACTGTTTTCCCCTTTTTGAAGATTGGAACCACTTCCCCCCCCCCTCTTTTCCAGTCCTCTGCAATTTCCCCATGCCCCAGAAGCTCAGAAAGATGTTATTCAATGGTTCCAAGATAATATCTGCCAGCTCCTTCAATACCCCCGGGGTTGTAAACCATGTGGTCCCAGAGATTTGAACTCATCTAAAATGGATAGGAATTCACTTACCAGTTCCTTGCCTATTTTGATCTGCATTCCTGTTCTGTCTGACATGATGCTTTTGATAGGTTGGACTATTTTTTCCTTTTGTGTAAAGACAGATGCAAATACGGAATTCAGTAGTTCTCCTTTCTCCCTCTCACCTTCTTGCCATTTTCTCCCATTAGCGGTCCAACCATTTTCTTGATTTTCTTCTTGTAAAGTGGTAAAATCAGAGCAAGCTGCTGGTTTTGCAGTTTCTTTGTGCCACTCATGCAGATTAAGATATAAGGCAGCTATCTGAATGTTCAGATTGTTTTTTCCTATTTCAGCCAATTTGGATCAATTCTGTCATGCTTGCTGAAAAGCTAATATTCCTCCAGGTCACTTTGCACAATTACTGGTTGAAATTCCTATGGAAATCAAACTTTGGACTATTTTCTGTATCATTTAACCCAGCTTTCTCTAGTGTGATGTCAGTTCTTACTGGGTAATCCTTCTAGCAGTTATAGTCCTAACATATCTGAAGCCCACCAGGTTAAGCTATTATATAAGCAATCAAGGTAATCTAGGGCTGGACGGAGCTGTAATCAACACAGGTACACATTCTGTGCAGTATGGGGAGCCTCAAATGTTGGATTGTAGTTCCTAAAACTCCTTTAGCATGCTTCCAAGGGTTGATGGGGATTGGAATGGAGCAACCTGTAAGGCCATATATTGCCCATCCCTAGCTAATGATATGTCTGCTGTCCAAAGTCAATTGTCTTACTTTCTCAATTAATAACATTCAGATTGTCTTGCTATTATCAATTGATCACATTCTTTTGCTTTTTATGCAGGAGTTGATATGCCTTTTATTTCTTTTAACCCCAAAGCATTTGTGTAAAAGTAGGTTGAGCTATGAGATGGCAGCATCACTCATCGAGCGTTGCAGTGATTTCAAACTATGCCTCATTGATTAACTTGCCAGCTGTCTAGCCAGCTTTTTTCCTCTGACCTTGTGCCTCCATCATGAGTTAACAATACTTCTGATAAGCTTTTAATCCAAATATAGTTTGTTTCTCTTCCCCCTAACAGTTCCAGTTTAGAGAAGAGAGTAAATGACGCTTAAAAAAAACAAAAAACAAGGATACTGCTGTGACCAGTGTTTCCAACCCAGAGGCCCATCGTTTTGCTACCCGTATCTCCTGCTGCTCTTGGGATAACTTTCTTCCTACAATCCAAGCTGCACCACGATTTGCAGGGTAGCTGGGTGCTAGCAAAAGAGAGCTGCATTATTCAGCCTGTCATGAAAGCACAGAATAAAGGTAGAACTCTTACAAGGATAGGGGAATTTTTGACCTTTCTCTCGTCATATTGGAATGTTTTTGTTTTCTCAAAATTCTGGTGATGAATTTCTCCTAAGGAAATTTAGTCAAGATGATATGGGAGCCATGAGTTATCTCTTTCAATAACCACAATAGTCAATAAAAGGTTTACTTTGAAATTGTCATTTCATATGTCAGGTCAGTTACTAAAACAAAGAATGACACTACTAGGGATGAACTATATGGTCGGGTTAAGGACTTAAGGACTAGGGTGGGCCTTAAATGTCTCCCCCCTCCAAAAAAAACCCAAAAAGCAAATCCCTGTACTAACTGAAGCTTGCAGTTAGCTGAAAGCTGTACATTTAGGACAGTATGCAACCAGTTGGCTGGTGCAGCATTTCTTAATCACCGGTGGATGAATAGAGAAAGCAAAGTAGGTGGCAGTAGCCTGGGGGGGGGGGGAAAGGGTGTTGAATGGATGCTTATAGAGAGGAAACACAGCAGTAATAGGGGAAAGAAGGATGACAAATTGGAGGGAGTGAGCAAAAGCTGCAAGGGGAACACAAAGGAGGCAGACTGATTCCTGGAAGCCCTTCAAAGTATGCTGTCCAGAGATTCCTCAAACATGGCACTACTTCTATGAAGAAGTAGAAGATAAAGGATTATCCTACCAGATAAATCTATTCTTTAAGATCACTAATTAGGCAATTCACTTACTGGAGATCTGTATTATGACTGAAAGATCAAAGGCGATGAGTTAGTTCACCCTCAGTGTTTCCTAGAAGGCAACTTTACCACCTGCTCGCATGGAAATGTCAGGTCTTATTTTTAATTTATAGAGACCTAAGTCTCAAAGGTAGAGTGGGGGTGTGTGTGCAGGGATTTCTGTCACAGCACGTTGAAGGTTTTTGTTCTGCAGAAGCAATTTAAAAATTTCAGGTTACAGTGGACACATTTTTTCCAGATGTGCAAAAGGCATCTTAAAAACCTAACTCAATGGTAAATAGGAAGTAGACAGTATCTGAAAACCAGCATATTCCGAAAATCTTTCTATCAAACCTGAAGATAACAAGCCATATTGTGTTTATGCATCCAATCAAAGTTCTGTTGTAATACTGGATTAAAAGAGGAAAAAATAATTTGTTCTGAAATGGGGACAGGATTTTAAACTAACAGAGAACAAGCAGTGTAATCATCTTGTTATTTCAGTTTCTGGACATGTTAGGAGCTGCTTTTTAATTAGACAGCCAACCCTAGGGCAATAGGGAATTAAGAGAAATCCAATCCCAGGATTGCCTGCTGGGTTTCCTCAATTAAGAGATGAAGAAGCTAGACAATGGTTTATAATTAATATTAGACATTAGTAATAGCATGTCAAGAAAAAGTGTGTACTGTACTGAATGTAAGTTTTATATATAATGAACTTTTTGGTGCCTTGGTAAGGCCACACTTGGAATACTGCATCCAGTTTTGGTCACCATGATGTAAAAAAGATGTTGAGACTCTAGAAAGAGAAGAGCAACAAAGATGATTAGGGGACTGGAGGCTAAAACATATAAGGAACGGTTGCTGGAATTGGGTATGTCTAGTTTAATGAAGAGAAGAACGAGGGGGGACATGATAGCAGTGTTCCAATATCTCAGGGACTGCCACAAAGAAGAAGGAATCAAGCTATTTTCCAAAGTGCCTGAAGGCAGGACAAGAAGCAATGGATGGAAACTAACCAAAGAGAGAAGCAACCTAGAACTAAGGAGAAACTTCCTGACAGTTAGAACAATTAACCAGTGGAACAACCTGCCTCCAGATGCTCCAACACTGGAAGTTTTTAAGAAGAAACTGGACAGCCATTTGTCCAAAATGTTATAGGGTTACCTGCCTGAGCAGGGGGTTGAACTTGATGACCTCCAAGCTTCCTTCCAACTACTACTACTACTACTACTACTACTACTACTACTACTACTACTACTATTATTATTATTATTATTATTATTATTATTATTGATCATCGCACAGTCAGCCAGATGCTCAGACTGGATTTGGCATTTTGTCTACCTATCGAGTCCTTACCCAGGACCTGGGATAGGCAGATGTGGATGTTTGATGGTATTACAGATATCGTCGCAGGATGGAAGCAGTTCCTAGTAAGGCCGCCTTTTGCAATTGACTAATAGTGAATTTGTCAATGCCAATGGTGTTCAAGTGGTGCTCCAGTTGTTTTGGGATTGCACCCAAGGCGCCTATGAGGTGGCGCAGCAGTTATAGTGCAGTACTGCAGGCCACTTTAGCTGACTGTGTTCAGCAGGTCAGCGGTTCAAATCTCACCAGCTCAAGGTTCACTCAGCCTTCCATCCTTCCGAGGTAGGTAAAATGAGGACCCAGATTGTTGGGGGCAATGTATATATATATATATATATATATATATATATATATATATACATTGCTTACTGGTGTACACCGCTTAGAGAGTGCTTGCACTTAAAGCAGTATATAAGTCTCATAAATAAATAATAAATAAATATTGGCACTACCCTTGCTTGCTTTTGCCACAGTCTATTTCTATTTGTAGGTCTTTGTATTTTGTTATCTTCTCCAGTTCTTTCTCTTCTATTCTGCTGCCTCCAGGCACTGCCACATCCACTATCCAGACTTTTTGGTCTTTCTTATCGACAATTGTTAAGTCTGGGGTGTTATGTTGCAGGTGCTTGTCTGTTTGAATTCTGAAGTCCCAGAGCAGTTTAATTTTATCATTTTCTATGACTTTCTCTATTTTATGATCCCACCAGTTTTTGCTTACAGGCAAATGATATTTTTTGCAGATCTTCCAATGCACCATTGTTGCTACTTTGTCATGCCGCTGCTTGTAGTCAGTCTGTGCAATCTTCTTGCAACAGCTTACCAGGTGGTCCACTGTTTCTTCAGCTTCTTTGCATAGGCGGCACTTACTGTCTGTTGCTGTCTTCTCAATTTTGACTTTGTATGCATTTGTCCTTAAGGCTTGGTCTTGTGCAGCCAGAATTAGTCCCTCGGTCTCTTTCTTCAATTTTCCTGCTCTTAGCCATTGCCAGGTTTTATTATTATCTGCTTTCCCAGCTATTTTTTTCATGTATTGGCCATGTAGTGCTTTGTCTTCCCATGCCTCTATTCTGTTCTTCATTTGGTCTTTCTTGTAGGTCAGTTTGGTCTCTCCAGTAGTTAGTAAGCCTTCCTGATATACTAATTTCAGTGCATCTTCATCATTGTTCTTCAGATATTCTTCCAAAGCCATTTTTTCTTCTTCAACCATCTGATGTACTTGTAGCATTCCACGCCCACCTATTTGCCTTGGTAGTTAAAGTCTGTCAATGTCACTGCGTGGATGAAGGGCATGATTCATTGTCATTATTTTTCTGGTCTTCCAATCCATTGCTTTTAGTCTTCCTATATTTATTATTATTATTATTATTATTATTATTATTATTATTATTATTATTATTATTATGTGAGCTGCAAAAGAAAATGGGGGAAATTGTGACTTTGCAAATAGGTCAATATGAAAGAAATAAGACAAAGAAGTACAGGAAACATAAACTCCCTTTAAGATAAGCGTCCAATGTGGGACCTTCCAGATGTTTTCGACGTGTTAAGTTGGGAAATTCAGTAATTATAACAGAATAGCAAGAGAAGACTATAAAGTCATTCTAACCTCTCCCAAACTCCTTTCCTCCCACACTCTGTTCTTACCCACTAATTGCAAGGGCAGATGTGCCTGTTTATAAAAGTGTCAAGAATTTAGCTGTAAGGTAAGATTAAGGGTATTTGATAATTTCATGATATAAAAACTGTAATATTCTACATTAAGGGCATTTGGAAAGTGTACTATAATAGGATAAATCTATGACACTTCAATAAGTACATTAGTTATTTTGGCTCCTGGACTAGAGTATAAAACATGTCCTAGGGAAATGAAAGGTCATACAATCCTATATTGCCCTCCCCAATCACCATCTCACTTGTTTTGGACCCATATAGTTGGATTGGACACAGTGATGAAAAGCCCCATCATTATTGGTGAAGGATCCTCACATGAATTCCACCCTTACCAACAAAAGAGGGAAAGAATTACACTATTCCATTGCAAAGCTAAGTTATTGAAAACCAAATAACTTATGATATAAAATATGGTAATATTCCATATACTATCATGCAACATCCCACGTGCTCTAGAGATTACCACTTTAGCAAATGGGAGAGCTCAGTAGTTTCAATAACCCTAATTGATGCAGTGGGAACACGAGCTCCTTGCTGGTCACATCAAAAGGAGAAGTAAAGCTAAAAGTAATCCACATTAATGGGAGGTGGAGCTCTGTGGAAATGAAGTAAGCCAACCTTCCTAGAGAAAGAATTCCAAACTTAAACTCAGGAGGAGGTAATAACAAATCAGTTCTGTGTTGTTGCCAGGAAAATTACAAGGGTGCAGCTCTAAACATCTCACTGACTCTGTGACTAATCATAATAATAATTGTATGGAAGTGACATTGTACTCAACTGCTAAGAAGTGGTGGCGCTAGTATTGAAAGATCATTGTACAACTTACAAGAGCACATGCAATTGAGACATTGTATACTGCTCAAAAAAATAAAGGGAACACATCCTATAAGAAATCCTATAGGATGTGTTCCCTTTATTTTTTTGAGCAGTATATATATTAAGAAAAACTTGAAATTGAATACTAATTTAATACTACCTTAGAAATAATGTGCTGGTTTGGAATGGTTTATTTTAACTTAGAGATACTGCATCTAGTAAAGATGCAGTGGAAGAAGATAGAGTTTCTAATTAGCAAATGGAAAGAGCTGGTATTATGCAATGAAACTAAGATAACCAATTGTAATCCAAAATTGGGAGAATTGGAAGAACTTCACGTTGCCAGAAGATTTGGACTGAATAGACACAGGTTTTCAGGACATAAGTTAATAATACTTTGCTAAGAGAATGATTTATTTATTACAACATTTGCTTTAAGCAACATAAACACAGACTCCTCCTGGATAACACATGGATAATATTAGAATCAAAAAGATTGCAGAACAGGAAAAGAGAAGATGGAGAAGAGCAATCCAGTTGGACAGACTACTTCCAAATTCAGGTCTAGATTGTGGAACACTCCATGAATTATTAATATCAGAAACTAATTAGAAAATTTAATTTAAAAAATACAGAGTGGGTATAGTTGAGCTGGAAAAAGTATAGTCAGACTATAGATAGTCCTCGAATTATGATAATTATTTAATGACTATTTAAAGCTACAGATGCACTGAAAAAGTGATTTACAGCCAGTCCTCGCATTTATCATTGCAGCATCCCTACATGCTGAAAATTCAGGTGCTCGGCAACCAGGATTTATTTACAAAAATTGCAGTTCTGGGGTCATTGATCATCACTTGCAACCTTCCTAGCTGACTTCTGATAAGCAAAGTCACTTGGGGATGCTGAAGTCACTTAAAAACTGTGTGATGCAAAAAAAAAAAAAAGGTCATAAAATTGTGTGCAACTCATTTAACAACCGTCTTGTTAGCAGTGGAAATTCTGGTTCCATTTGTGGTTGTAAGTCAAAGATTACCCGTGTAGGACCGAGGAAGAAATACATTTAGTACACTCAGAAGAACAAAAAACTGATAATCTGTGGGAAATGATAAGGAATGGGATAAGAAAATCCAAATGGAGAGAAGCCCCAACATTTCAAAGAAAATGGCAATCTGGATTGAAAATTTAGTTTAAAAAAAAAAGGAAAATGGATAAAGACATTTTAAGACAGGTAAATGCTAGTAGAAGGCAATGGGTAGAATGTGATTTATTGCAAGGGATGAATATTTGGCAAAAGAGTGGGCTGCAAACAAAAGGGCTGCTTCACTACCCCAGTTTCACATGGGCAAATACGAAATATATAGAGCAGGCCATGCATAGCGGACCACACTGAAGAAGTCACCCATAATTGCAAGAGAAATTTCAAAAATCTGCTGTCTGGGACCAAGTTCACTAAACCCTAAAGCTGAAACTCCCCAACAAATATCAGCTATGAAAGCCTACATACTTGATCTTGAGGCCTGCTAACCTGGGGACATGACAGTCAGAGCTGTTCACTGGTATGATCATAGAATTAATAAACAAACAGGGCAGGGGCTAGAATATACCTCTGCCATATCCCTCTCCATAGGGATATCAAATCAAAAAGTACCAATCAAGGGGCAAGTAGAGTACAGATTGGAGAACAAATAAAGATGATGTACTCTACAGTGCTTTTTATGATGTTATCTCACAGAATATTTCCATCTATAAAATAAAAGCAAATTTGAAGTACAAGAATGCCACATATAAAGGGGATTGTAAATTGTGCACATTCTTCTAAATCTTGTGCAGTAACAAAATAGTTGACCTTTTCTAAAGCTGGCTTGTTTATCTCCTAAAATTTCTTTTCATTCCAGTCAGGCCTGAAATGTTATTTAGATGTTTTGCATATTGTTTACTTGTAACTCTTAACAGACTAATAAGTCTGTACTTAACTGAATCTTCCTTGTTGTTTTTCTTGTAAAAAGGAGCTATTGCTAAAACCTCATTCTTAGTTATTTGCCTTTTTCATCAATAAATGTAAATAGATGCCAGCAAGGGGATCTGCCAGTTGTAATTCAATTTGATTACTTCAGAAAATATAAGATCATTACACAAGGCTGTTCCAGACTTAAAATACTCTTACCAATTTGTTCACATCTGCTAAAGTAACTGGAGACCACTTATCTAGAATGCTGAAATCAAAGTACACATTATCACAACTATAATTGAGGTCAATATACAAAGCTTTGTTTCTTTTCCTGAGAATTGATTTACATTGTGATTTAGGGCCAAATAGGATTTGATAATAGGCTTTAGATGAGTGAAATGTATAAACAACATAAGCTGCCCTAAATTTACGGCTTAAGCTGCTGGCATTAATAGTAATATCACTGCTAATCTTTACTATAATGGACAAAGGGGATACTTCCTCTTCAGTGTGGGAAAAATTGACTTGAATTTTCTTATAAGCTGATTGTATGGTTTTATACGGTTTTATCTGGCATTTCTGTAGTTTGTTTGCAGTTCGTCCTGAGCAAATTTCTGAAAGATCTTGAGACTTCCATCATTCATTTAGAACATTAAGCTTTGATTTCATCCAGATTGCAGCACATTGTTAATAACCTCCAAATTCTGGGTATACTTTGCCTCTGTTTTCACTAACTCATTTTGCAATAGTGTGTTTAATATCAGGGGATGATAGTGATTCTCTAGATATGGTTCAAAATCAGGGAGCAGCACTGCCAAAGAACCAGCTTTAGCAGTGAAATCAGCAGATCGAATGTCTCTCTCTTCCTCTCTTCCTCCCTCCCTCCCTCCCTCCCTTCCTCTCTCTGCTTTTTATTCTAAAAACTTCTACTTTATTGTGATAATTTTGCAAATTTCTGTTGCCAAAACTTCAGACTGAATCTGGGTTCTGACTGACACATTTACTGGGAAAGACATAGTCAAATCTCTGCCAATGGATGCATCATTAAAGCTCTGAATTCTCTGATTCTTCAAGATCTCAATATGGGAGTTGGTGATATTGATAATACTGGTAAGATCTTCTCTTATAGAAGATTCATTGTTGAGCGGATGAGCGTTTTTTGTTTTTTTCTTGCTCAGGATTTTTAATCAAAGGTATTCTTCTCAAGTCAAGTTCCTATTCAAACTGTTGTATATTAAAAACTGACTAGCTTGACTGCTGGTTCTGCTGTGGCACAAAGCGCTAGTAATGCCTGCCTAGCCTCATCTACACTTTTAATTGCGTCCACCTGCTCATATCTTGGCAAGATTCCAAATGTCTCAATTAAACTTGCTTCTTATTCTTCTAAAGGCCTCTTATATGTCTTTATGCTCCAGTGTTTATTTAACCCAGGGGTAGTCAACCTTGGCTCTTTTATGACTCGTGGACCAACTCCCAGAATTCCTGAGCCAGCTAAGCTGGCTCAGGAATTCTGGGAATTGAAGTCCACGAGTCATAAAAGAGCCAAGGTTGACTACCCCTGATTTAAGCAGTTTTCTCTCAAGACCTTTGGAAGCTCAAGCCCCTGATGGGGGATTGTCACTGGCATATCTCTGGTGAAAGCAAGACGGATCTAAAGGGCAGAATGGTCTGGAGAGGTATAGTAAATGATCTGATATAAACTAGGCTTGGTTAGAGTTCCTTTTGTTTTATCTCCTTTTCTTTATTTTGTTTAACACTTTTTGCTGTTCCTGTATTTTTTATAATGCATTTTTATAATACAAAGGAATATTGGGATGCGTTTATATGTGATGAAATATTGTGATGGGCTTATATGTATATAAGTAGCTTTCAGAATAAGCTATCATAATCAGGAAAGGATGAAAGGCTTGGACAGCAGGGACATAAAGCAACCTCAAGCAAAAAAAAAAAACCCAGAAAGATATATAATCAAGAAATATAACAATAATAAAAAGAAAAATAGATGTTTTCAAGAAATCACAGAAAATGTACAGGTAAAGTAAGAATATTAGTAGCCACAGAATGAATCTGATAGAGGCAAATAAGATTAATAGAAGATAGATTATTGAAACCCTTTACAAACTGGATTATAGAATGGAAAATATTTGTAGAAAAATTACATACTTAAAGAGTGATTACAGTAGAAAATAAAGAACAAACAATATATCATCTATCAAATAGAAAGGGACCAGGAACAAATAAATTGTCCACTGAACTCTTGATCAGCCACTCAGTCATGGTCCAAATAAAAACTGACTGTTCCACTGGAAAATAACATGAAGAAGCATATACTTTTGGCATCTGGTGTGAATGTGTAGTGGACTAGAAAGAAATTATTACACTAGAAGGCTAAAAAAGAGAAAGACAATGGAGAAGATGGAGGGCTGGGACTAAAACTCGGGAGAGTTTTGCCATTGCCGGCAATGGGGTGGGCACGGCTTCCACATGACGTGTCCTGCCCACAGGCCGGCAATTTGACACCCGTGAACTAGAATGTTCTTGGGAAGCTATAATTTTATAGTAAAAATGGCAAGCATTTGTTCATCCAGTTGCCAGGACTTAAATGCAACTCAGTGCTATCTTGCTTCATAGTCTAATCACAGAGGTACTCAACATATATCCAGAACATAGAAGAGAGTTTGTATACAGTAAAAGAAAATGTGTTTCAGAGGAATTGTTACTAATCAATAGTAAAAGCATCATGTACACTTGAAGAAAAGCAGAAGAGATGTGGCACCTTTTAGAGAAGCGTAAAGTCAGATAACAATTCCATGGCCATGTATCTTTCCAGAAACAAAATGAAAGAAAACCTGGCCCATTTCATAAGCATGTGTGCTGCTTGGAGACTTTAATTTCCTCTGAGGTTATATCCTTTCTCAGAAAACAACAGTTGCATGATGAGTTGCTTGTATATTTCTAAGAAATCTTTCAATTTTACAGATAATTCTGTTTTGTGCCTTCACCACTTGGTAGTGGGAATACCTATTAGGTTACCACATTTTTTGCCATTCTTGACCAATGCAATATTTACTGATAGTTGTAAGATTTAGAATTGAAGAGCAGTAACACCTGGTTTTCCTATACTTATAATATTTATTGTGTTCACAGGCAATTTCCCCCATATTCACAGAATCATACAATCCTAGGACCGGAAGGGATTTTGGAAATCTTTTAGTCCATGGGTTGGCAACCTGCTACTCCAGAGCCGCATGTGGCTCTTTGAGCCATCCCCTGTGGCTCCGGAGCCTCCTCCGCCATTTACAAAGAGAGGCACTTGCACTTCCTCCCTCCCTCCCCCCCCTCTCATGTGGACTTGTCCCCTCGCAGGGCTCCTGATTGGCCCTGCGCCCAGGTGCCACACCCCCTGGGAGAAGGGCAGCCAGGAAGTCCCTTTCCCAGGCTGGCACCATCTGAGGCCCATGTGGCTGAGAAGCCGTGCGGGGAAGCCCCAAGATCCCCGCTGGGACCGGCCCGCCCGAGCCTCCACTGAGCGGGCCAGCCCTCCCGCAAACCAGGGCCCCAAGGGAGAGCAGCCCCTCCAATGCCTAGCTGGCGCGATCATTGGCCAAGCAGCAGCAGAGCCGGAGGCAGAGGGTCAGTAGCAGGGGAGGGAGGGGGCTCTGAGTCCATGGAGCACTGCCGCAAAGTGGCTGCAGGGCAGGTGGCACGCCCCCCAGCTTACTTGTTCCAGGGGGCAGTCTCGGCTGGGGCATCGCTTCCTGGGCCATCCTCGGGCTGCTCCCTAGGCAGCCGAGCCAGCCACATATCCCCTGGCCGGGTGGCAGTCATGGCTGGAGCGGTGGCTGGCGGGGACATCGCTCCCTGGGAAGCCAAGTTGGCCACATGTCTCCCCAGGTCGGGCTGGGTGGCAGTCCCGGCGGGAGTGGGGGGCGGTGGGGGCATCACTTCCCAGAAAGCCGAGCCGGCCCTTGGTACTGCAGGAGGCGGCCTTGGGCTGCAAGGGCGGCAGGGCCGGCGGCAGTCGGGACCCCCCCTCGTCCCTGCAGTGGCACTCCTTGTTGCCGGCACAGCCGCCCATGGTGCACCCGGCCTTGGTGCTCTCTTGCGACGGCGAAGTGGCTGAGGATGCAGCAGGGCAGCGGCCAGGGCGGTGGCGGGGACCCAGACGATGCTGTAGTGGCTGCCGACGGAGCCACTGCTTCCTGTCCTGCTCCCCCTCCCCACCTGTTTGGCTGAGGATGCAGCAGCCGGGCCAGGGGAGGCAGCCCGGCCAGCAGGGACCCCTGAAAATGCTGCAGTCGCCGCTGCCAGAGCCACTGCCTCCTGTCCTGCTCCCCCTCCCCGCCCATTCGGCTGAGAACGCAGCGGCCGGGCCTGTCGTGATTCTGTGCCAGCCTGTGTTCCCAACAGCTGAGTCCGGGGAATCTGAGGAGGAGGTGGAGGAGACATTTGGAGGGCCATCAGGGTCAGAGGGAGGCTCTGATGAATTACAAAACTCACGGTCTGATGAAGAGCCTGGCCCCTTCAGTCATGTTACGGATGAAGCTCAGCTGTGTGGGAAGAATGAGTCAGACTTGGAGGATTCACACCTGATCGACATTATTGATGCTCGTAGAGTAGATGCAGGCAATTAGTGAGAGCAGATCAGCAGCAGTCAATACAACAGCTCCAGGGGAGGAGGAGAAGGCACTGGGACTGCTTTATAAAAGGTAAGGTATGGGCGGTGCTGATTGCTGAAGGCAACCATTGCAAAGTACTTCATGGGATCATGTTCTGTTAGTATTGCCGGTGACTACTTTTCTGTTTTGCATTGTGTTTCGTATGGACAATTTCCTCCATTTGGATTGTGTTTTGCTGCTTTTGTTTCTGGACTATTTGGCAGGTTTGTTACCCATATTAAAAGGGGTTTGTTTTCTTTTGAGTCTCTAGCCTATTTTCTCAACAGGGGTTTTGTCCTTGTGCCTTTAACAAGGATGGCCATAGGTTGGGATAGAACAGGGCCGGGGCAGCAGGGAACCCTGACGATGCTGCAGTCGCTGCCGCCGGAGCCACTGCCTCCCATCCTGCTCCCCCTTCCTACCTGTTCAGCCGCTGCCTCCCATCCTGCTCCCCCTCCCCGCCTGTTTGGCTGAGGATGCAACAGCTGCGCCGGGGACGGTGGGGACCCCCGATGATGCTGTCACTGCCTCCGGAGCCACTGCCTCCTGTCCTTCCCCTCCCTGCCCATTTGGCTGAGGATGCGGGGCCGGGCCAGGGGCAGCGGGGACCTCTAACGATTCTGCAGTGGCCGCCACCACCGGAGCTGCTGTCTCCTGTCCTGCTCCCCCTCCCCACCCGTTCGGCACCATCTGCCTTTCGTTCTTTCTC
This sequence comes from Crotalus tigris, assembly GCF_016545835.1. NCBI lineage: Eukaryota > Metazoa > Chordata > Lepidosauria > Squamata > Viperidae > Crotalus > Crotalus tigris. Next base: position 7,507,776 of record NW_024096505.1, read on the forward strand.
TCTCTCTCCTCACCTGGAGAGAGAGAGGAAAAGAGAGAAAGAGAGAGGAAAGAGAGAAAGAGGAAAGAGAAGAGAAAGGAAAGAGAGGAAAGAAAAAGAAAAGAGAAAAAGAGGAAAGAGAAAGAAAGGAGAAAGAGAGGAAAGAGAGAAAGAGGAAAGAGAAAGAAACAGAAAGTTGGAGGAAAGAGAAAGTTAGAGGAAAGAGAAGAGAAAGAAAGGGAAGAGAAAGAGATAAGAGAAAGAGGAAAGAAAGAGGAAAGAGAAAGTTAGAGGAAAGAGACAAACAGGAGAGGAAAGAAGAGATAGAGACAGAGGAAAGAGAAAGTTAGAGGAAAGAGAAAGAAAGAGTTAAGAGAGAAAGAAGAAAGAGAGAGAGGAAAGAGAGACCCTTTTGACATCTAAAATGAAGATAACACTGCATATATCCTTTTTTACCTTTATTTTATATATACACAAACACATATACATACATACATGCATATATACATACATATTAAAGGTAAAAAAGGATATATGCAGTGTTATCTTCATTTTAGATATCAAAAGGGTTTTGCGGCTCCCAGTATTTTGTTTTCGATGGGAAACGTGTCCAAGTGGCTCTTTGAGTGTTTTGGGTTGCCTATCCGTTTTAGTCCAATCTCTGGCCAAGACAGGAGTCTTTACTCCATCCCAGATAAATGGTTGCCCTATCTTTTCTTGAAAACCTGTAATGGGCACCCACCACTCCTGGAAGACAAGCTGTTCTATGAGTTAATTGTTCTGTGTGGAAATGCTTCCTTAGTTCCATGCTGGATCTTTCTTTTTTGAGCTTCCATGTCCTTTAGATGCTTTGGAGAATATGTCAACCTCCTCATCTCTGTGACTGGCCGTCAGGTATTGGAAGACAACTATCATGTCGCCCCCAATTTGTAAGGTAGACATACATAGTTCCTTTAACCATTCATCGTATGGTTTAGTTCCAGAGCTCTAATCATCTTTGTTGTTCTTCTCTGCATTCTTTCTAGGGCCATAGCATCATTTTTTGTATCATACATTATACCCCATAAGGCAGTGATGGCGAACCTTTTAGAGACTGAGTGCCCAAAAACCAGCGCACCCCCTAGCCCACCCGCCTGCTCCACCTGCCCCTGCTCCACCCTGCCCACTTGCCACCCACCGCCTCCATGGCCAGCTGCAGATCGCCATGGCAGCCCTGCAGCGCCATGGCAGCCACGCCCTCCACCCATACCCAGTAGCATCGTCTGTGCACATTGGGGCACGAAGGCAGAGTCTTATCCCTGCTGCCTGGCTGCGTTCTTAGCTGCGCCGCTCAGGGGCGACTCTACAGGGGGGCTGCTGGTAATGAGGGGGCCGCAGTGGAGGAGGGGCTGGGGCAACGGCGCGTGCCCACAGAGAGGGCTCTGAGTGCCGCCTCTGGCACGTGTGCCATAGGTTCGCCACCACTGCCATAAGGAATTGGAGAAAGCCTCTTCCTTGAGGTCTTGCAGTGGTATGGTTTATAATTGTGTGATTGTGAGATTTATAAAACCTTCCTCTTCATCAATTCCTCGTGCTCCTGTTATTCAAAATGTCAGATTATAACATGAAATGTAATTGATGCACATCAAGGTTCAATCTAACTCAAATCAAAGAAAAAGGGGGGATTGTCTAAAATTATATAATCATCTTTAATTGGCCAAAACCAGCACTAAGGTTAGCCAGAAATCCAAAAAGGATCAATAATTCCATTTGGAAGCAAGACTGATTCAGCAAATAAATCTATGGGCAACAGCTTTGCAAAGCCATCTAATATAACTAAGTTGCCTGTTTGCAATTTCTTAAAACTGAATATTTTCCTAGGCTCCTGCATCTGCCCTCCAATTTCAAGAAAAGCCGTTGCTGTTTTAAGGTGCTGTGCACAGCGCAGTCTGCATGCTCCATACTTTTTTGGAGATTGAATCCAAAGCACTGCACAGAAATCAGATCTTATGCCTATCTAGTTCAGCAGTGATGAAAGAGTAACAGCTGTTCTCAAAGTTATCTGGCACTAGTCATCTTAGTAATACAGGAAATGTGAAACATGTCATCTGACAATCAATCGTGGCACTTTCGTAAATATTGGGTAATTGTGGAGTCTGAATAACCTTAAGAGTAGGTAAGGATTTTTTGTTTCTGCTTTTTTTAAAAAAGCCTTTTGCTTTTTTAAAGTTATTCTCAAGTAAAGTATTTTCAAGTCATGCTTGACTTCTGGTGGCTACAGAGAGACGTCCATGATGTTTTTTGCCATCATTTCCAAAATGTTTGTCACTGCTTTCTTCTGATAGGCTTTTTTTTTTCAATTTTCAAACCTACCCTCTAGCCCTGGTGATTCAAGTACTAACCAGATCCAACCATGTTTATTTTTTAAGAGCAGCCAAGGTTGGGCTAAGTGCTGCCACCTAGTGACTACTGCTAACTTATAGTTGCTCTAAATTTAGTTAAATTGAATATTAAAACAAGTAACACATGGACAAAAATGATGCCTTCAGATTAAGTTTGCTTCACATTCTTTGAAGGAGAAAAAAGAGAAGAAATCTGTCATCCTAGAACTGAAAGTAAAATATCACAAAGGAAGATTTATTAAAAGAGCGAGGTCCATTTAAGAAAAAAAATGGGTAAAGCACCATTTTATTAATATCTGCAAAATGTTAGCATTTCACAAACAGTCTGAAGTGCTTTCAACATCAATTTAATATGCTTGCAAATCAAAGAGAGGTACCTATGTAATTAATAGAAATTTACTTCATTGCAGATTAATCCTTATAATTCTAGAATAAGGATATAACACAAAGTCACCCATGTTTTTTGGTTTAACAGCCACAGATTTTCTTCTTCCATCTCTGGTTTCCTGGCTTGTGCAGTAGACTTAGTTTGGAGAATGTAAGGAACAAAACAATTCATCTGCAATTATTTATCATCTTACAAGTACAATTAGGAGAAGACTTCATCTCCCCCTTGTGCCCTCTGACAAACATGGAGGCCATCAAAGGACTTCTCTTTGCTGCAGTGAGTGTTAGAAATGAGAAGTAACAGAAACAAGCGCCTGCCGTTTGTTAGCATCTTAAAAACAGTCGCACAAATGAAAGCTCAAAGAGAGGGGTGGCTCTGTTCTCACCTCCTTCCTAGAGGGCCAGGGACATTTGCATGTGTGGAAAATTGTCAGGAGTATCCCTTTTCAAAGAAAATGTTTGGACAATGAAATGATTTGAATAAAGATAATTGGTATGTAAGGCAGGTTTCACAGGACAAGGTTATTATGAGATATTATGTGACAATCCACCCGTTTGAGACCTTCTCTTCTTGGTGCATATATCGCCGTACTGAAATATCTAAACTCTCAAAAAAAAAAAAAAATACCCAGAAAAATTGTTTGAGTGACTTCATTTTTTGTTATCCCATCTACCCTAATCTACAGGGTATTAAGAAATAATATACATGATATGTAAAAACAACTGTGGTAACATACATATTCATACGTGTCGAGTTTGCAAATTTTCTCTTTGAATTTAGAAGCGCTCGGGGCATGTGCCTATGTTTTAAACTTTTCACATGTGGACAGTACATGAAAAATGCTATATCACCCAGTTCGCAGAATAGGCAAACTAATACCCTATCTCAAGGAAGCTGCAGTTGTAACCATTTATTTTCTGGTAGTTTCCTAAGATTTCTCATGGAAATTCATCAATAGCTAAATAAAAGGAATATAAATCAAATAGGTGAAGTAGGCCTAATTGGTTTAATATGCCTTTAAAAACAACATCACAAGAAGGGGAGGGAGGGCAATAATTCTGCCTCTGTCCTCTCTGAAGATGCCACCATGTCAACCCCAGACCACTTGAAGCTTTCTACCACTGGAAAAGAATGTAAAAAGGGTGCCCTTTACCTGTTCTGCCTGCCTATCATGGTTCTTTTAGTAAAAAAATCATAATGCACTTGGAAATCATTTCCTTCTGAAATCTCAACTAAAATCTTTGTGCAAAGTTGTGGATGCTGACATAATGATATTTTGGTTTATTAATCTTTGATACTTAATTTAAAACGTAAACAGTTGAAAAAAATCTGTGATAATAAATTATGGCCTATATATAAACAAGAAAATGGAACATCTAAATCGTAAAATGTAGCAACTGCATTCTTGTCTGTTTTGCTACAAGGATCCTACAAGGCAGCCAGTAAAAGTTTCCTGCATTTAAAAAAAAAATGTGTGCCCACACCCTGTATGACTAATTTACACTGTTCTTACCTACATTGATCTGAATGTAAGAAATGTGTGCATGGAAACAAGCTTGTAATAATCCCTTAAGCCTGACATTGTAAATATTTCCCAAAGACTAAAAAGCAATGCTTCCTTATACGGATGGACAGTGTATAAAATAAGAGCATTAACTCGATAAGAACATTAAATACAATTGAAATGAACAATGAAAAATCAAACAAATATATGAAAAACTTACTTTTTCATAACTTTCTGATTGCTTCTTGTAATAACCTGATCTTTTTACTTCTTTGCTTTATGCATGGTTTAATCTACTTCTTCAATGGATTCAGCATAATCCAGTCTAAATTAAGCACGTTTATGTCCTTATGAATTCATCTGAGAGTTAAGCAGATGGATGCTCTAATTGCTTTATATGAAAAAAGGGATTTAGAATTTCTTGTTGTGACTTGTGCTTTTGTAAGCACTAAACCCGCATTACCACAAGAAATATTTATTTATCCAAACTTCACTGATAGAAGGTTTGTTGCAGCTCCTTAGGTAAAGTATACTAAAATGTAATAGAATGATTAAAAAAAATTCGTAGAAAAAAAACCCCAGTGCGTTGAAATAAAAAGTTCTTATCACACACTTTTGTGTTTCGGTTATGTGTGAGATTATTTCAGTTCAATTCAGAATTTCATTTTATTTCTCTCATCTTTATTGGTTGTTGCAACCAGCTGATGCAGTTGAGGTGCCTCCTTGTTTTTGTTTCTTACGCCGTTTGTTGAGGAGTCGATTGTTGGATATTTTCAAATCTTTAATTTTTATCTGATCATAGTCTACTCTCATGGTTGCCAAAGCGCTAGTCATTTCCTCCTAAAATACACAAGAAGTAATAGTGAAATTTAAAGGAAAAAAAGTCCATCTTCTGTTGTATCTACAGAAGGAAGGATCTCAGCCAAGGGTAACAATTGTAGAGTTCCCCCACAAGAGCGATATACCAAATGTAGTAAATTGTAATGAATAAAAAATTTATACGTAGGATTAAATATCACATATTAGTGACCAAAAACCCAAGAACCAAATTAATCCTATAAGGAATATTCAACGAAGTAATATATTTTTAATGCTGTCCATGTGTATCTAGAATTTAATGTTTTCCTATGTCAAAGGCAACCTGGCATTGGAAAACTTCTAGACAGAGTGAAGTGGGTATTGAAAGTCCAAAACATCTGAAAGACCAAGCTGCCTATTCTTGTTGGATCTGAGTGAATTACGGTGGATACCTCACACGTGATGTACATGCTTTTGTTGTAGCCCCCCAGAACTTTTGGACAAACATCAATGGTACAATTTTCCCATTATTTTCCAAAGAACAGAAGATTTTTTTTAAAGAGTATAAGTATTTGGACAGAACTAGCACATTTATTTTTTTAAAAAAACCCTCCAAACTTCCTACTTGAAAAAGCATACTAAAGAAAAATTAAAGTAAAAATCCTGGCTTTTAGCCATTGCGGGCCTTTTTTTTTTTTTTTTTTTGCTAAAGTTTATATGAAAAATAAACACCCACCCTGCCACTAAACCCCGCATGTCCTTCTGTGCCTAACTAGTAATTCTCTCAATCAATTATCTGCATATGTTTTAGCAACCATTGTGCAAAAAATAATGAACTGAAGGTAGGTTCACGCTACTTGGGGTTATAAACAATTGGAGAGAACATCATTTTTTCAACTATCCATAAAAAGGAGCATCTCCACCCAACTCTACACATACACAAACGTTACCTTCACTTCATCCCAGTGGTCTTTGTCTTCTTGCAGGACTCGGGTAGTGTGAAGAGGGGTTGGTGGCACCACCATGGATTGCTAAGAGAAGCAATCAACAGAGATGATTTCTTGTGACAGACTGTTGACACACTAACCATTAACTGTTCTTAAAAAAAGAAGTCGTGTTTAAAATGTAGAAACTTGTCTCCTAAGCTAAGTGAGAAAGAGTGTAGGCGGCTGCATTTTGGGAGACAGTCGTATTTTTCATAATCGCAAAATTGCATAACTTCCAAAAGAATATGGCAATTAACTTCCTAAAAACTGGAGGAGAAAATCACATTTGAGCTCCTCCTGCTTCCCCCAGCAAACAGGAGGATAGGCTTGCAGCAGCAGGGAAAAGTACAAGTATCCCCTTCTGCTTCTCAGCTTCCAGATAGACCTTTTCCCCAAAGTAAATCTCACATCTCATAATAAGGCTCAAAACTATATTGTTCATAATATAATTTAGTTTTGCCTCCTATCTCGGTATGAAATTCTGCAGCTCTTAACATCAAGGTCCCATTCTCCTTTTTTAAATGTTTTTTATTTATAGGCCACATAACTGAATGAGAACTGGAACTGTCAGGAAGATAAGTTTTAAAAACAAAGCTCTTATCATAGCTACACTTACATTTTAGTTTGTAAATTCTGCTTACAATGAGGTTGACCCAACACTTGAATCAAAGGCTAAGCCTACACTTTTTCTTGATCAACTGACATCTCTATGTCCAAATTAACCAGTTCTGCAGTATGACCTATGTCAGTGTTTCCACATGTGGTTCAATCTAGGTTTCTGGCTCAGAGGAATGGTAGATGCTAGAACAGTTTCTTGACATAGAAACATAGACATAAAAATTCTAAGACTCTCCAGAACTGTTTATATTAGAAATTTAAAATTTAAAACTTGATATTTCACTTTCAACTTTGGTGACTGGAAGGAAAGCAGGACTTTCTCCTCTTAGACAGGCTCAACTCCTTTGCTTAACTTTGAGGCCTTGTTGAGACAGAGATTCCTTTTCAGCCTACATTCCCTTTGGGCTGAGAGAAATGACAGCTCTCTACTTAACCATTTGCTCTAAGTAGCACTCAGATTGCTCCCCTGGACTTTGTCTCTTTTAAGAGAAAGAGTACATAAGGCATTTAATCTCTTTAGACTGATTTTCCTTAGCAAGGATATATGTAGATACATTTTTATAGCAGCTATCTGAAGTTCATTGATAGATATGAGAATCCAATACAGAAAATATTGGTGTCTTTTGCCTGGCAGAATGCAGATGGAAAACTCACAGCTTCACCAGCAGCTTGCTCTCTTCCACTCCCAGAGCCTTTTAGTTAGCTGGCATCTCCATCAGAAACAAGTCTGGTGTGATTTTCTAAGAGAGCTGTGCTCAAGCCTCCCCCTTCCCTATCTTGAGTTTTCCCAGTCCTCTGCCAAAAACTGAGAACGCCCTCGACGCAGGAGGTCTCTATTCATATCAACACTGTATAGCACGATGGTGCCTTGGAGGTCTAATAATAAGTCCTACGTTGATGAGGTAATGTAACTTTTTATAAATGAGAGAAAGAGAATGTGTGCACTGCAATGAAAGCTAAATCTAGCTGAGAACAGTTGGATTGGGGGTGTAATGTCCTTGATTGCCACTCACAGAGAGGTTTTTTCCCTCTATCCTCCAAGAGTTCCCTCATAGTGATGGAGAAATTATATTCTTTTTTACAGGTAGAGCCTTAGTTCAATTAGTAATATGCTAAATCTTCTCAGCAGGCTGCCTAGAACCCACATCAAGACACAGGCAGACCATAGTGCAGGACTCACATTAATCCAGGGATGATTCATAAATTGAGAAATGGTCATTCTCTCTGTTGGGTCAGTTTTCAGCAATAAACGAATGAGCTGCTTGGCTAGAAAAAAAAAATACAAACGGAAACATAACTTAGGCAATAAGAATTATACAAGAAAAAGATTGTAGAATATTCATGCACTCTAGTCACTTTTCCTCTTCTGTCAAATTAGAAAAAAATGGCACCTATAACTATCTGTAGAATGAATATGTCATATTCATATTCTTATATTTAAGAACTGCTTATCCTTTCCCATTTATATCCTGCCTTTCACCCAGAAGCGCAAGACCATGCATAGCAATTTCCTCTCTAAAGTTAGCAGCCACGATAAGATATATTACTGGTACCAAATGAATCTTTATAGCTTATTATAGTTTCTAAATGTTTTTAATAATGATATTGTTTTATTAATTATTAATTTAACTGTTTTTAGCCTTGTGATACATCTCCTTGAGCTATTTGTTTGTGAGAAGGCCATATACATTTGACAAATAAATCCAGTTCTCAGTTTTAGATCAATATCCTAACTGCTGCAATATTTTAATTCTTCAGGGAGGAGAGAAATGTGAAAGGGGGGGGGAACATGATGTGGAATTAGAGAGCTCTATAAACTGAAATCATCGGATCACCCTCCTCCAATCTGGTACTCTAAATCACTTCTCTGATTTCTTTAAGCTGTGATAGGATATCTATGACTCTCCAAGTGTTGTGGGACTTCAGTTTTAGACAGCATAACCAATATCCGAAAGGCCAAAGATTCCTTGCTCCTGAATGAACCATTTTCCATTGGTTGAGGAGACATGTCATCCACTGCTGCCAAGCCTGGAACAGTTCAGAAATTTGGCACTCAAAAGATGACTAGATTTGCTAGCCCAGATGAGTCAAACTTGGCTCCAAGCAGGAAAAATCATTTCAGGATGATGCATTTTTGAGCAATTTACAAATTTTGAACATGTCTGTATAATATTATTTGTTATATGGAATCTCACATCTGGAAGCAGCAACTTTAGTCAATAGTCTAGTATTAAGCTAGAGGTAAGCAGGCTGTGGTATCCCAGATATTACTGAGCTCTTAATTCTTAGCATCCTAAAAAGCTTGGGAAATAGTGATGGTTGCTGGTAGCTGATAGTGGTCAGACAGCAATTTCTGAAATGTCATATATTGCCCATTCCTGCTCTAGACAAACATACTAATTACAAAGAAAATCAGACATTAAGAGGCATACTGGTGGAGCAATAGAATATTTGTTACCCGGAATACATTTTTGCTTATATTCTACTGGCCCAGTACATCTATATTTCTCTCTAATATTAAAATAAGATTGGAAGAAATGGCATTTAATTCAATTTGTCTATTTTTTTTTTGTTTCAGACCATTATTTTTACAACATTTATGAGTTAGGTATGTGCATTCATGAAATTTGCCAAATTTTATTTGTTTGTTTGCATCTCTCCTTTATTATTTGTACAAATAACTCTAAGGGGAAAACATATTCAACCCACATTTGTTTCCTATTTTGTCCACAATAACAACCCTGAGAGGTGAGTTGGGCTGAGAGAGAGTTGGGCTGAGAGAGAGTGACTGGCCCACGGTCACACAGCTGGATTTCATGGCTAAGGCAGGATTGGAACTCACATTCTCCGGCTTTCTAAGTCTGATGCTTTAACCACCAGACAGTCTTGTATCTCTGTGAGCACATATGTTACCCAACTAAAAGTTGGAATTTTTTAAAAATCAGTGATGCAGTTTTAATTGGAGACATACACAACACTCATTTACCTTCATCAGATACCTCTGCCCATTCAGGATTTGGAAATCCATACTGCCCCATCCGAATTCTTCTTTTCATTCCTGGGGAAATGGCTTGGCCAGTATTGGAATAGAATGGAGGGAACCCACACAAACTGCAAAAGAAGGACAAATACAGATGAGCTTCTGGTAACTAGAAAATTACTATATATTCCCTCCCTGGTCCCATGTAGAGTCACAGATGGGCTGCTGAGTCTTCTGACAGAATGAGTAATGATCCAGTGACTAATTTTTCTGATTTACTAGTGGCATTAGGATATCGAGGAGCTAGTGTGTGACATACCAGAATTCTGACTTGTTATCTTAATTTTACACTTACAGAATATACATGATGACACCAAGAGACCACATATCACAGGATTTGTCATATTTCTCTGGACCAAGTACTTCTGGGGCTGAAGAAGAGAACAAAAGAATTGTGAATGTTAGTTTTTCAGATGTTGGTTATGCACTAACTTATATTTATTCTTTCCTTTATTATTAAATAAGCAGTTGGTATATAATTGAATGTAGGTACTTTAATCTAATCAGCAGTAACAAATACTTTATATAATTTACTTATATAAACTAGTGTACATGAGCATATATGGGGAGTGTCAGAAACAGACATCCCAAATTTTATTTTGAGTGCCAACAGCAATGTGAAACCAATTATCCATAGTAAATCTAGAACAGTGAGCTGTTTTGTTTTGCTTGCATGATCTCAGCTTGTACCATCCTTCCAGTTCATAACATACATAACGAAAGGAGGAAACTTTAGAGTTCACAAGGTTAATACTGTATGGAACAAAGCTGTGATGGAACCTGGATGTTCTGCTTCAGATACCACAGAGTCTCCTCCCTTGTTACCTTCTGGGAGGAGGTTTCGTGATATCGGAAGCAGAACATCCATATTCAGTCACAGTTTTGTTCCATACAGTATTAACCTTGTGAACTCTAAAACTTCCTCCTCACGTTATGTACTCAAGATGGACAGTGATTAACATATATATGTTACTCATATGTAAGGGTGTAGGTCTATACATGTTGTATATAGTATGTTTTAAACATGTGTTATGTATGTGTATACTTGAGAGCAAGCAACTAAATTTCATTTTTAATGTGTGCCGTTGTGCCCACAGGAAAAAACGACAATAAAGGTTATCTAAATCAGTATAATTTGTCAGTTGTTACAGGGACCTTTTTTTTGCGTACAAATCCCACAAAACACCAATTTGCACACTACATTGCTTGCTGAGGTCCAATACTGACAATGGAAATTAACTAAGCCTGTTGTGACTATGCACAGGGGCCTTTTTCCTCTAATCCTGGATTGGTGTCTTTGGATTTGATCTTTGACTGTTTTGGTATACTATATATACTATAGTACAGGGATCTCTGGCACCGGTCAGCAGCATGCCAGAAACTGCTCCGTGCAAACAAGCAAAACTCCATTTGCTGGATGCAGGCAGCACACAAAACCACGACCCCTCTGGTCCATGGAAAAATCTTTTCATGGAACCTGCTGCCCAAAAGGTTGGGACCTCTGCTATAGTATACTCTAATATAATTGCACGCAGTGCTTTTTTTTGTAAAAAAAAAAAAAAAAAGGTGCCAGAACTCACACACGTCATAAAACCCGCCTTGCCTACCCTACAAGGTTCCATCCAAAAAAGGTGCCGGAACTCCGTTCTGGGCGTTCTATGACCAAAAAAACCCCTGATTGCATGTGTCCATAGGTTAGAACTCAACTGTCTAGTAATTGACCTTTTACTTCTAACAGCAAGAGTTGAGTGCATTTATGAAATAAATGTGTAATAATTTCTTGATTTCCAGAAGGAATAAATCAGAAGATAGGAAAAAAGCCAAACTTACCTACATAGTAAGGAGTGTAACAAGGAGTCTGCAGTGCGTTCTGTATGGTTGTCTCTTTAGCAAACCCAAAATCTGTGAGCTTAAGCACTGATTCTTTCTCTTTGGATGTATAAAGAAGGTTTTCTGGCTGGAATTGTATATATAAAAAGGAATACAAATAAAGATTAACAGGATATTTTGTTGGTACTAATCTCTTCTGAATTTTTAATTCTGTTTGGTTTGTAGCTAGAACCAAGTTTACTTTTAAATATCAGTACATTTTAATATTGCAGCCAGTTTTAAACTGATTAGACCTTTTTTACCCCTCATTTAAATGGACTAACTTTTAAAAGATACTTGGATTCCTGCACCAGAGTGTGACTTAAATATTTGATTTAAACTGCTCCTCTCAGTGTCAAAACAGGCCTATGCAATCAACTGTTTACATGTGTAACTACATGTGTAAACACGTTCAGTTCTCACCTTGACATCTCTATGAGCTATGTTCATTCCATGAAGATGTTGGATAGCTGTTCCAATGTCTCTCATTATTTCAGAGGCTTCTAGAAATGTTATTTTATAGAAAGGTCACATTAGCATTCTTGTAGTATCTTAGAGCTATACAGTGTTTCTAACTACAACAGCAACCAGCTTGCTTATGTCAGGGAAAAATAATAAAATTAGCCCCAAGACTTGTGTTTTACTTTGAGAATGACTATCATTAATTAATTTATTTCTGTTTCTCAGTCCTTTGGTTAAAAGGCAACAATACCATTGACATGAAATTTTGTACATTACATACCTGCAATACACTGAACAATTTTTTAAATGACTAAACAAACACCTTTTGTGTATGTTTATTTTGAAATAAACAGCAGTATTTGGCGAAGCTTCAATCTATAATGTGAAAGCCTCATTATTTAAATTTGGATGGTTTTTCATTAAAAGCAATGCACATGTCCCCAATGAAATTTATATTTCTGTGAGTTTTCAGGCATTTAGAAATAAAAATAATCAGAAGTTCCACAGAAGTTTTGAAAAAGTTAACCAATTTTAATTCGATTAGAATTTCTTTAAAATAGTAAGAATGAAGAGTTTATCTAAATTCTAACTTCCAAAAATGTGTTCATAAACGCTCCTTGATGTTCTACCTTTTTCTGTGAAAGCTTGGTCTCCACGCTCCTGGATTCGAGTGAAGAGTTCCCCTCCCTCCATGCTGTGAACAAGACACAGATGATTCAAAATGCAAGCACAGAAGGGCGCTTAATTTCAGTTTTTACGGGTAATACTATTTCTCCATTTCATATCTGCTATGCGTTTCTCAAACCAATCAGACATATCAGCCCAAAGCTGTTGCTCCAGCCTTATAGCACTCATCAACTCGATCATGTTGTGACCTGTTTAAACATTGCTTAAATGTTTCTTAAATGACTTGCTGTGCTTGTGTGCTTTTGCAGCCTCTGGATCACCTGCTTCTGATTGATCCAGTTTTCCTGCTTACAAAGAAGGTCCCTGGCTATCTGGAAAGTATGCCTTCCACTCTAGCCTTTTACAGGCATGTCAAATTACTAAGAATATTCTCATGATATCATCCAGGAACTACGTTTAGATGCCAAAGCATTGGGAAAGTTGCAGAGCAGTTGGGGCCGCTCTACAACTTTCTTCCCTTGAAGCATAAAACAAAGGTGATCTTTTCAAACTCTGTACACCAAACTACACCTTGTCTGTACCTGCCCATTCTTTGAAAAATACTGCAGAAGAGGGTGGTACTGCCAATCCCTGGCCTACTGCCATGTCCTTTATATATAATTTCCTATCCAATGTACAACAATGCACAAAGGAAGTCTCTTTGCAGTGGGAGGAGATGGAAGAGTATGGCCAAGAAGGTGGGCAGAAAAAAAATAGTTTTCATGGCTTTTCAGAAATGGCTGGAAGATCTTAATTTGGACTACTGTAATACTATGTTTATTTATCCACTAGTTACATTCTACAAGTAACAACTTATGCTCTCCAGTAATGGCTAACCATAATTCCTAGAATGTATCTTCATGGGCTATGATTCACTGAAGTTCTAGGAAATAAAGTTCAGTATCTGGAGTCACACAGCTGTCTGCCCTGTATCTCATAAATATTTTTAAATATGTTATTTGTCGGTGCATGCAGATTACTTAAATCCTGCTGTCTTTAATGGGATTTTAAATGTTTAGCAGCAAGACCATTGCTGCAATAAATTACCTACTTGTGACTGGATGACTGTAAATTGCTGCTCATCCCTGTGCCTCCCTGATATATTTGATAACAAAGAAAACAAATGCTCACACAATGAGTTTCAAAGCTTGATGTTTAATATACATGCGGGCTTTTCAGAGAAAGCTGAATCACCAGCATTATTACTTGACCATACTGGAAATGAGCACAATAGACAGTACTGCAGGATGGCTAAAATTAATTTCTCTAGTTTTGATGCTATCAGAATTCTGGAAAAAATAAAACAGCAACAGCAAATGGGAGGTTGGAGAGTATTTGAAGAGAAATATAAAATTGGCCCAGTATAGATTCTACAAAGAAAACTCTTAGGGAGGAAAAGCATAATCTGAGTAGATGCATAGAAAGTTCAGAAAAAGATACAAAAGTCTTAGAACTGGGATGAAAGAAATTTGATTTGCCTCTGTCTCTCACTAATTCTGACTTGACCCTGATCTTTCTCTCTAGTTCTTTTCATAGTTAGGATGAATGACAATAGCTACAAATTCCTTTGAATATACTCCAGTCTTCTGCAACTTTTCCAACTTCTGGACAGTTTGCCAGGACAGCCAGCCAATAGTATCAACTATATTAATTTGTTCACCATCTCTCATCGTATCTGTACAAGACTTTTCAGAAAATATATAGATTTCTCTCTATAGCAGGGTGTCAAACTGCCGGCCTGTGGGCCAGTTGCATCGTATGGAGGCCGCGGCCACCCCAGTTCCGGCAATGCAAAAAAAAAGTTGCAATATGTCACGATGCGTTATGTGACGTGACGAGTTTGACACCCATGCTCTATAGCAGTGTTTCCCAAGCTTGACAATTTTAAGGCATGTGGTCTTCAACTCCCAGAATTCTGGAAGTTGAAGTCCACATGCCTTAAAATTGTCAAGTTTGGGAAACACTGCTCTATAGCATGCAAGAATTATCAACTGCAGTATATTTTACATTTAAGTCAACATCATATATGTTCAAATAGATGAATGTTAGTTTAAGAGAAAATCCCAACAGAAACATACAGTGGTACCTCCATATTTGTCTGCTTTGAAACTCATAGTATTTGTTACTCAACCCATTTTGACAAAAAAAGGTCTTGTTTCGGTACTCATTGTCTGTTTGGTACTTGACACGCAAGCTAAAACTTCTTGGTGTGGGCTGTCTTGTGACTCATTACCCTTTCCAGATGAAACAAAGGGTCCCATATTAGTCACATGGTTTGTTTGGTACTTGTTTTTAGAACTTGTCATGTCTCCCAGAACCAATTAACGATGAGTACTGAAGTACCACTGTACTATATTCATATTCATGATGTAAGAATAAAAATACAGAATCTGTTCCTAAGAGCATCTGTTCTAATGTATACAGTATTATCGTGAATAAAAAATGTATAATGCTTGTGGCTTTTACAGTTTTGGACAGAAATTTCAAACACCTTTTCTTGTGTCTTCACCCAAGCTAAGGAAAATAACCCCTTTCTCAAAAGGCCATACAGCAATCTGCATTATTCCTTTGAGCAACATAGTATTAGGTGCTTCAATAAATCCCATTTTCTCTAGCCATGAAGGCAACCCTAATTAACTAGAAACATATTAGTTAAGGATAATAAATACATTAATTATACTTTAAATAGATCAGATGGCATCACTATCTATAGAGAAGCTTCCCAGAAGATGCCTCATCTTCTGTAGAGAGCTACTCAAATCATAAAACTGGCTACTGAGGAAAATGGGATAATAATAATAATAATAATAATAATAATAATAATAATAATAATAATAATAATAATAAACAGACAAGCACCTGCAACATAACACCCCAGACTTAACAATTGTCGATAAGAAAGACAAAAAAAGTCTGGATAGTGGATGTGGCAGTGCCTGGAGACAGCAGAATAGACGAGAAAGAACTGGAGAAGATAACAAAATACAAAGACCTACAAATAGAAATAGAAAGACTGTGGCAAAAGCAAGCAAGGGTAGTACCAATAGTCCTAGGCTCCTTGGGCGCAATCCCAAAACAACTGGAGCACCACTTGAACACCATTGGCATTGACAAATTTGCTATTAGGCAATTGCAAAAGGCGGCCTTACTAGGAACTGCTTCCATCCTGCGACGATATCTGTAATACCATCAAACATCCACATCTGCCTATCCCAGGTCCTGGGTAAGGACTCGATAGGTAGACAAAATGCCAAATCCAGTCTGAACATCTGGCTGACTGTGCGATGATCGATAATAATAATAATAAAGTTGGAATGGATCTTGGAGGTCATCTAGTGCAACCCCCTGCTCAGGCAGGAAACCCTATACCATTTCGGACAAATGGCTGTCCAGTCTCTTCTTAAAAACTTTCAGTGTTGGAGCATTCACCACTTCTGGAGGCAGGTTGTTCCACTGGTTAATTGTTCTAATTGTCAGGAAGTTTCTCCTTAGTTTTAGGTTGCTTCTCTCCTTGATTAGTTTCCACCCATTGCTTCTTGTCCTGCCTTCAGACGCCTTGGAAAATAGCTTGACTCCCTCTTCTTTGTGGCAACCCCTGAGATATTGGAACACTGCTATCATGTCCCCCCTCGTCCTTCTCTTCATTAAACTAGACATACCCAATTCCAGCAGCCATTCCTTATATGCTTTAGCCTCAAGTCCCCTAATCATCTTTGTTGCTCTTCTCTGTACTCTTTCTAGAGTTTCAGCATCTTTTTTGCATCGCGGTGACCAAAACTGGATGCAGTATTCCAAGTGTGGCCTTACCAAGGCATTGTAAAGTGGCATTAACACTTCACATGATCTTGATTTTATCTCTGTGTTAATGCAGCCTAGCACTGGGTTGGCCTTTTTGGCAGCTGCAGCACACTGCTGGCTCATATTTAGGTGATTGTCCACTAGGACTCCGAGATGCCTCTCACAGTTACTGCTATTGAGCAAGGTACCCCCTATACTATACCTGTGCATTTGTTTTTTCTTGCCTAAATGTAGAACCTTGCTTTTGATGAATGAACTAGATAAACCCTCAAAGCAATTCTGATGCCTTTCCATCTTTTACTATGTAAGCATGGCTGAACTATGGAAAAATAAACAGGGAACTCTTCATATAGAGGTTTTTACTGCCACTCCAACTACAGACTAGCTTTGATTAATGACAGTATTACCACATAGGGCTGGGGGGGGGGAGTGGAATTTAATGCAGTGGTTTGTTTGGACTGATTTAGATTATTACTTTCCAATGGCTCAGTAGCCATTCACAGAGACAATGGCCAAAGAAAAAAAAATCATATACAGCTAGTCCTCAACCTACGACCACAACGGAGCCAAGAATTTCTGTTGCTAAGTCAGAAATGTGTTAAGTGATTTTTGCCCCACTTTATGACTTTTCTTGCCACATTTGTTAAGTGATTCACTGTAGTTAAATTAATAATACTGCTGTTAAGCGAATCTGGCTTCTCCATTGATTTTGCTTGTCGGTTCGCAAAAGATGAACACATGACTCCGGGACACTTTCGACCGTCATAAAAATGAACCAGTTGTCAAAAATCCAAATGTAAATCACATGACCTTGGGGGTGCTGCAATCGCATAAGTGTGAAAAATGGCCATGAGTCTTTTTTTCAGTGCCGTTGTAACTTTGAACAGTCACTAGATGAACTGTTGTATGAACTGTTTAATGAGCCGAGGTGGCGCAGCAGTTAGAGTGCAGTACTGCAGGCCACTTTAGCTGACTGTGTTCAGCAGGTCAGCGGTTCAAATCTCACCGGCTCAAGGTTGACTCAGCCTTCCATCCTTCCGGGGTAGGTAAAATGAGGACCCAGATTGTTGGGGGCAATGTAAATATATGTATACATTGCTTACTGGTGTACACCGCTTAGAGAGTGCTTGCATTTAAAGCGGTATATAAGTCTCATAAATAAATAAATAAATAAATGTCGAGACTATCTGTATAGTAGAAACCCAGCTCCTTTCTCAAGAAACTTAAGATTTTTTCAAAAAATTGCAAGATGGTTGTGAACACTTTTTCTTGGGAATTATGGACAACTCACCACTGTTTTCTATACTAAAGTGATTGTATGACTGCGATCTAATCATTGTCTTCAAGATTCCAAATATAAAACAAGGGAGGATGATGCTTACCACTCCATGATGATTAAAAGGCATCTCTTCCCATGGTGTATATTCTCATAAACTTCCAAGATATGGACAATGTGGGGACAGCCTGAAGCTCGCCAGTGATGATCCACTTCCTGTCGTGCTTTTGGACTGTCATACAAGAGCTGTAAAGAGACAGGAAGGAGGAGTAACAATTAAGCTAACTTTTTTACTTACCATCTAAATGAGCTACCCTTAAAATTCTAATGGGAATGAAAACCTTGGAAACAAGGAGGTTTTAAACCGCTGCCCTTGGTACAATGAAATGAAATAATCTTAAAACTGTTGGCCTTAATCTGCTGCTCTTCCAAATGGAAACTAAATGTATTTTGAGACCATGACCCTTTTCCAATTTGAAGTAGGGATTGAAAGGGTTGAGTTGATGGCCAGTATGTATTTCACAGATATTTGGGGAGAAAAATATCACGGATCATGCTTGCAATGTTAAAAGTGGTGGTAGAAATACAGGATTTATTTTCTTTCTCTTCCCTTTACACAAAAATAACCTTTGTAAATTATGTATTCATTCTAGCCCCAAAATAGGTTTCTAAATAATAGCAATGAAGAATGAAGCCAAAGAAAATAGCAGATAGTCCTTAGACCCCAAAAGGGGGACTTACCACCTGGATTCTAACTCCAATGTCTGCCCCCCCCTTTCCGATCATGTAACTGCATCCTGGGTGCTTATCAATTGGCCCACATTTATGGCTGTTTGCAGTGATCGCAATTTATGCTTCTTCTTTTTCAGACACTACTGTTTACTTTCAGTTTCCACAAAAAGCACACCTGATAGTGAGCAATGGATTCACTTAACAACCATGGTGTTTATTTTCTGAACACTGCATTCACATAATGACCATTGCAAAAAAAGGTTGTAAAATTGGACAATGGACACGGTTACATGATGATCTGATTTATGACCGTCACAGAAAATGCAAGCTCAAATATGGTCATAACTTATGTTTGAAGCAACTTATACCTTGCTTCACCTGTCTGACCGTTAAAAAAAGGTTTGCTTCTCTTCCTCTTTATCTTAATACAATTCTTGGTCGTTGAGAAGTGCATTCTAGGATCTTTAAGTAAATAACAGTTGTTAAATATATGCTAACTGTGTGAGTATGTTTCCTAAATGGAAGAAGTTTCTAAAGTGGGCTATCGGTTCATTCTATAGTAACTACATATAAGTTTGCAGCCTTACTCCCGCTAGAAGTATCAGTCTTATGATAAGAGAGAGAGAACAGAGTAAAAGAAATTCATCTTTGATAAAGCAAGCAAGGAAAATGAACCTATTCTTAATAAATATGAAGCAGTTGGTATTCCTTTATCTTTCAAAAGAGTAGATGAACATTAAAATGTTCTGGTACAGTTCAAAGATTTAAGTTGCTTAATAATTGTTTTTTGTTACGTAATGCCAACAGATACCATGTTACTGCATGGATAAGTGTTCGGTATTTCTGCTTTTATTGGTTCAAAGAAGAAAAGTGCTTCTTATAGCCTTTCCTAGAAGAAAACACAGACATGATTTCATATAGATTTTTTTTTAAGTGCTTTACAAAGCACTTTTACAAGTATCAATCAATTCAGTTGCATTTCCATGGAGCTGGAAGATCATGTAAGTGCTGTAGAATTCTGGCATTTTAAAGCTTGCATTTTTAAAGCCACTGTGAACATAATTGTGATCTAGAATATCTCAATTCTTATACTTGGCATGTATTATAATTAGATAAGCATCCTTTTACAACCAGATGTACCTACAATAATATTCAGGCAACTTTCTTACAGGCATAAATATATTTCCATTACCGTTAGGCAGAGAGGTGCGGGGCTCAGTGGCTTAAAAGATGCCACTGAGAAGGTCTGTATTCCAGTGGTTCAAGACCTACTACTGCATGACTGGGTCAGCTCTCAGCTCCTGCTAACGCAGCAGTTTGAAAGCATGTAAATGCAAGTAGATAAATAGATACCATTTCAGTGGGAAGGTAACAGTGTTCCATGTTTCACCATATGCTTTGTGCTGTATGGTGGCCACATGACCACAGAAATGTCTTCAGACAATGCTGGCTGAATGGCTTAAAGAAGCGGAGATGAACACTACACCCACATTGGCTACGACTAGTGAAGTAAAACTCCTAGCAGAGTAAAATCTTTAACCTTTACTGTTAGGCAGAATATTAAATTAGTATTAAGGCTACACAGAACTCAGCCTAGAATTTCATAACGATGCAAGATATGCGAGATTGGGTGGCAGTGCTAACATTTTCAAGGTTAGTCTAAATAAATTTATCTTGAAATAAAATGCAAATATACACTGTGTTGAATAAATAGGTGGAATATGAGAGGCAGCAGCATAAAGCATTTTTACTCTGAAATATATTTTAAAATATTATTAGTGCTGAGAACTGCGACATCCAGGGAACTGTAATATCCTAAGGCTAATAATTTTCCACTCCACATGGTACTTTGGAATGTGCAAATAAAGGCCATTTTTATTGAGAATTAGCAGCGGATAAGTTTTTTAAGCATAAATTTAAAAAATTTAATAATCTGAGGCATTATATTAAATCTCTTCATTAATTATTGAAAAAATAACTTATTCAATAAAGTTCTTTTCTTCTGTCCTTTAGAAAAGCTGTAGGACTTGGACAATTTGCAGTGAAGGTTAAGGAAGCTCATGTGGGGGTGAAAGGAGAGAGGGAGGAAGTGTTCTTGATCCTTCTCCTCCACTGATTTCCTTTAATAATTCTCTTCATCTCTGGCTTAGAAGCATCAATTAAATGTTCAGAAAAGGAAGATACTTTGAGTTATACTTGAATGGCCTGGTAGGAATCAGCAGCAGCATCACTGGAAAAAAGTAAAACTATTCTCTTTTTGCTTTTCCCGCATTGTTTTCTGGAAGGCCTGGATTTCTATGGTAATAGAAGTCACCAGAGTACCTTGTTGAGATGGATGACCATGTAACTTGGGAGCTGATAGTCTTCACTGACAATTATGTGGATTTAGGAGTTGTGGTAGTGGTCGCTACCTAAGAAAAAAAACTAAGGCGCCTGAGAGATGTTCAAATTTTCTAGAAAGCCTTTGATTTCAATGAAATAATGCTGCTGATTACAAATTAATTACTAATAATAGTTGTGGAAGTTATATAAAATGTAAAAGCTAACGAACATTGCAGAAGTATGGAGACGCCTTGGCTTCAGTTTGTTGGGAAATATGATTTTATTATGTTCTGCCTGTGTGAAAAATGAATATAAAGATAAAGCCAGAAACATTTCTTTTGGGTTTAATGGAAAAAGACTTGGGGAAGGGGATGGAATGTTGATGTTCTATACAGCAGCAAGTTTACTTTATGCACAAAAATGGAAGGACACTTTGATTCCCACAATGGATGAATAGCTGCAAAAGTTCATGGAGTTAGCAGAGATGGCTAAATTGACTGTTTTGATAAAAGAAAAAAACACAGTTATTTTTGTTTTCTACTTGGAAACCACTTCTGGACTTTTGCTTGAGGTGAAAAACAATGAAACTTTGATTTTCAATTTTACCGATTAGATAGGCTTGTTGTTATAGAAATGGTTAGTTTATACTACTAGGTAAAACTAAAAAGTTGAGGTTTGATGTTATTATCTTATTTTACTGCATCAAAAGGAGTTGGAAGTCAACGCCTTTTCTTTCTTTTTCCCCTTTTCTCTACATTTTTTCCTCCCCTTCTCCCTCCCTATTTTTCCTACTAATTTTTTTTGCATTTTTGCATTTTATATTATAAACTAATAAAATAAGAATTTTTGCTTTAAGAATGTAAAGAAATAAGCACGGCCATACTGGCTCAACTAGTCCAGCCGATTATTCTCACAAGGAAGCTACTAATCTCCTAGCAGATGGCCTCAGTGGCAATCACTGGCCTGAAAGCTATAGCTGCTAACCCCCCCATGACCTCCATAAATTTGTCCAACTCTTTTTTGAAGCCAGCCAAGCTGATAGACAGCACCACATGTTGTGGTAGCAAATTCCAAATTGTGATTATACTTTATGTAAAATTATTTCCTTGTGTTTGCCTTGATTATTTCAGGATTCAATTTCATGGGGTAACCTCTGGTTGTTCATGTATGGCACGCATGTCAAACTGCTGGCCCACGGGCCGGATGCATCACACCGAAACCGCGCCCACACTATTGCCAGCAATGGGGGAAAAGTTGCAATACGTCGCGCGACATCACGTGACGTTGCGGGTTTGACATGCCTGATGTATGGGGAGGGGAAAATAGTTTCTCCTTGTCCACTTTAATTTTGAACTTCTCAATCATGTTCCCTCTCATTTGTAGCCTTTGTAAAGTAAAAAAAAAAAACAAAAACAAAGCAAATGTGATGACCTTTTCCTATGGAGAAGTTGCCGTAGCCCCCTGATCAGCCTAGTGGCCCTCTCCTGCACTTTTTATATATCCTTTTCAATCACGTTACGGCAATCAGAACTGTGGGAAATATTCCAGATCTGTTTGCACCACTGATTTATGTAAGGACATTATGATATTAGCATCTCTATTTTCAGTATTGTTTCTTATTATCTTGAATGTACTATTGGCCTTTTTACACTGTGTTGACACCTTCATTGAACTATTTACCATTAATCCAAGGTCTGTTTCCTCACCACCTACTATTAGTTGTATTTTTTGTATTTTGGGGGAGGGGAAGATGGGCACGGTTTTTATATACAGGATATATTTCTTTAAAAATTCATGGTGCAGGGATAAGCAAAGCTATGCTGATCTTTCTAAGCCACAAGGTGACCGAATGATACATATTTCTCTTTGACATTAAAATGTACAGTATATATTCACAGGAGTGGAAGATTCAACTCCTGCAATTTTCAAGTCAATAATATTTTTATGAAAAGGTCAGATGATCACACAATATTGTATATATGAAGAGAAAACAAGCAGGTGTCTATCCTCATAGAATCATTTCCTGGGTCATTTATTTGATGCTGTGGAATAATTTTTAAAAACTCAAAGCTATTCAACTGATATTTTAATCCAGTCTTTTCTAATTAAAAAAAGTCTGTATAATAGGAAACGCAAAGAGCACAACTGAACTCTAGATTGACATATCATATCCAAGAAATACATATTTTCTTTGAACCAATTTAGCTCTATTCAAGACCAGATGGATTACATTCTAGCCTATGGAAGGAACTAAATGATAATTTGTCAAGTCTCTGTCTTCAAAAAATAAAAGGCATGGGGAGGAAAAGCCATGAAGACACAGACAGTGTCACCTAGATGTCTGAGAAGATTTATAAATAGATCATAAAGAGAGTGATTTATAAATATATTGCAAAAGTGCAGTATTTATTATTTTCATATATTTCCATAATCAAAAGATAGACTCACAGTTTTTTACACAATCAGTGTGGATTTATCAAATCAAGTCTAGACACTAATCTCATTTTTTGACTGAGTAAGTGGTTTACTAGAATGTCAGAATAATGGAGACACAGTGCATCTTGATTTCAACATGATTTGATAAAATACCTTCTAATGATCTGATTAGCACTGCACATAACAGCTGGCTATAAAATATAGTACTTAGCTGGATTCATAGCTGTAAAGTCATATCCTAAGACTACTATTAATAGCACGATAAACCTCTAACCTAAAAATGGAACTAACATTCAAAACAATACTGGTAGATTAGAACACTGTTTCCTAACATGTAATTTCAAGATGCATAGACTTCAGTCCTCAGAATTCTCCATGTCCAGCATGACAGTTACAGTTACATACTAGCTACAAGGTTGGGGAAAATTAGGTTAGAGAATGGGCTGAAAGTAACTGAATAAAATTTAATGAAAACAAATGCAAGATTATTAGCTTTTAAGAAAAGCAAATCAAATGCACAGACATAGGGTGAGGATATTAGTATTTACTAAAAAGATCTTGGATTGGAAACTAGATCAGTCAATAGTGTGATGTAACTATAAAAAAAGCAAATGACAATTTAGGCTACATCAACAGACATACAATTTCCAATTATTTCACTAGAAATAATTGGTCCACTTCTTGCTGGTTTGGTCAGATCCCATTGTTAGTTCTTGGTGATGCTTTAATGAGGATCTAGAAGAGCAGTGAGAAGAGAAATTATGTCCCATGAAGAAAGATTGAAGGACCTAAGAATGTTTAATTTTGAGAAAAGATTATTTGAGGGGGAGGGGGTCAGTAATCTAACTGGAAAACCCTGGGACTTGAAAATGCTCTTCAAATACCTAAAATACTGTATATCTCACTGAAGGAAATCATGGCCTGTTCTTTACCATTTTGGAGCGTAGCAGAAAGACATACAAAGAGGAAAAAAGGGGGGAAAAAGATTTTTTTTACTGGAGGGAGGGGGAAGAGAAACTGTGTTAACTAAAGGAATCCAAATTAAATTAAAATTATCTGTCTACTCTCTTTTTGACCACTTTGATAATTGGTTCAACTGCTGAACTGCTCTTACTGTTTGGAAAAGATCATATAATGTGCACTTGAATAACTAATTCACACTTCCCGACATAATGTTCAAATTAGAATGAAATTACTCTTTGATATTATTTTGAATATCTAAGAAGTTTATGATAGCTTTATAATTAATGATAGCTTTATCATTAAAGAGTCTCTCTCTCTCTCTCTCTCTCTCTCTCTCTCTCTCTCTCTCTCTCTCTCTCTCTCTCTCTCTCTCTTCTCAACAAGAGAAGCATCTACTGCAAGTTTTGTGGTATTCTCTTTAATAAAGTTGCATGAAACTTTGCTTCTTACAAGAGACTCTGATTTATACAGTCCTTGCAATGACTGTGCAGTGAAATCTCTTGGATTCAGTAAAACAACTTTAGAAATAGAGGAAGAGCCGATTGATTTATTCTCTAAGTGCTGCAGTTCCCATCAGAGGATCCTATTTAACATTACTGCTTATTTTGAACATGATAATTTTTCTGACCTTGAATAAAAGATAATCTGTTGGGAAGCTCAGGTATCAGATATGTGATATTTCAGTCATTCTATTCTTGGGACACTTTTCAAATGTGAGAAGAGGAGAATATCAGAACATAAGCTGTGGGGATAAGACCTCATCTGTCTTCTATTTTCTTCCTGCAGATATGGAAAAGATGTGGAAAAATACTAGGAAGGGAGAAACCAAGATGATTTTGGGGAAAACAAGATAAATGGCCCAAAGTCCACTATTGCTGGATATTTTAAGCATGTTTTTTCCTTCTAAAATATCTCCTGATGCTGATTAATTCATTCCCACATAGATGAGTAATCAGTTAAACATTCCAAATGAATTTATGATTAATTCCCCGATTCTAAACATGTTTATTTGCAATGAGTTTGGGAGCGCTTTTTATGCTTAAGAGTGAAGCCTAAACATTTTTTGTTGATCACCACTGAAGCAGTAGTGGGCATGTGCACATATGGACCATCTAAAAGGCAGATAAATTATTCTTGGTGACTGCAAGGTTTCAAGTGGAAGGATGTTGTCAGTCATGAAATCAGCTACCACAATGAAGCAAAAGTTGTACTATACATAACGCAACTCCTTACTCAAACCGGGATTATTAAAAAAATAATTTTAAGTAGGCTTCGATAAAAGCTGCAAGCTCTTGTTCCCAGGTTTCCTATTAATAATTAATAAAGTTATGTTTTTCTTCATATTAGCAGAAAAGGAACTGTGCATTAGGTTTTTTTTAGTGGAGATGATTTTTTTTTGTGTATGACTGCACCTTCAATAAGTACGGACTTGAATTTGTAGGAAGAGAGAGATTGAAACTAAATTTATAATGCTTCCTAGTAGGCATAACAGTATCAAGATTACATCCTAAAACTGTTCTTTACAACATAGTAATAAAAAAGTCTTATCTTCTGCATTTCATGGACACTTCAGTTCACCTATATGTTTGAATAAGATTATTGATCTCTGCAACAAAAACTTTAATAAAATCATTGGTTATAAACAAAAAAGCAAAACCTGTAGAATGCATTCCCAGTGATGCTGACATATCTAAAATAATTAACCTAATTCCTGTGATCTAAACTTTATTTGATGAAGTTTGTATTCTGACATATGCGATAGATCCTAACAAAAACTTTGCTACTGGTGCTTTTATTTCTAAACAGTAAACATAAAACAGTAATATCAAGTTATTCTAGCCTCCAGGAATATTAGCTAGAAAAGAAAGAAGGACTTCTTGATATAAAATGGTATAATACTGTAGCAAAAATAAAATAATGCACAATCTCCATTTCTCTGGTACCCTATGGTCAAATGCATATCAAGTATAGGGACATAAGGAAGTAAAAAAATCTGCTTTCAACTAAAGCTGATGGAAAGACATTAAACTAGGCGGTTCAAAAGGCCTTCCTATAATTAGGGACAAAAAAGTTAAAAAAAAACCCCAAACCCCTGTTTGGTCACCTTAAGTTAGCAACTGGATTCTCAAAGACTATATTAATTATTAAATCTACATCAATTTACTAATTCAAATATTGATGTAATGTGAAAATAAAATAAAATTACAATCCTGTATCCTACTTCTATAAAATGTGAGCCCAGGGGAAGGGTAAGTCAACTTACAATATAATAAAGGCAGTTAGGGCAATATAAAATTTAGCAAAGAATCCCCCCAAGCACTGTTAGCATGACAGTCTTAATTATTACTGAGGTATGAAATAAGTAAAATAATTGTTATTGAGAAATGAAATAAGTAAAACAAATCATCTTGCCATGGAAAATAGCCCAAGGACTTTGATGAACAGCATATCTTTCCTATCTCTGCCATAATTCTGTTTTCTCAAGGGATATCATACATAGTTTGTACATGCAAACCTTCTATTTCTGTCGTTGTTGCAAAAGTTCTTGTATTTAAGAATATATATTAAAATTTCTTAATGTTTTTATTGTATTGTAAGCTGCCTAGAATCAACTTTGAATAGCAAAATGGGCAGCATATAAATTAAATAAAAGTTCAATAAGAAAATGCTATTCCACGACCATTTTGCACATGCCAGGGATTTAACTACATGAGGAACAATATATCTCTCATACTGCAAAGAAAACATAAGGAATACGCTGAGAGTTTTACCCCACAGGACAGAAGAAATACAGAGCTAGTATTTACTAGCCTGCTTAGACAAGAAATGGACAGACAACTATTACATGAGATCACCCATCAACTGTATTGTTTTAGACAAATGTAGGCATGCTTATGGATAAATCTGTAATGCATACTAGTTATGATGACTACCTACTCCTCCAGTAAAACTCTGAATGCCAGTTACTGGGGAACAGCAGTAGAGATCTACTGCCTTCATGGCTTACTTGTGGTCTTTCCAGTGGCAATTGGCTGGCCATTCTGGTAAGAGGATGCTGGACTAAACAGGCAATTGGTTTCATCCAAAGGTCTTATGAGAAGAAGCTATGTCAGAAACCTGAAAGGGGTGACAACACACAAATTGAAGAAAAATACAAATTCATTATGAGAATCATTAAGAGATTTCAAAGAGCAGGCAAGCTATCAAAGAGCAAAGTTCAATTTTTTTTATACAAGTTATAAACAGTGGGGTAATGAGGAGTGAAAAAACTCAGAGAGGCAACAAGTGCAGCATTTTGACATTTTGTAAGCAACATTTTTCCTCTATTGGCTATACAATCTTTACTAATGACCACATTAGTAAATCTACTACAGTAGTAAATTTATTACTTGAGTACTATAGTAAATTTACATACAGAAGCCTTGAAAGAAGAGCTGCTTTGAAACAAGATGGGTGGCAAATAATTTTAATAATAAATTAATTTTAAAAATATTGGCCTTTTAGAATGTTAAATAATCTATAAATGCCAGCTTCCATGTATGACTAAACCCCATCCCTTCTTAAGTATTCAGATGTAAAAATATATACTGTGGTCTAGTTCATATTATGTAATTTTGGTTTGGGTTATTTTTGCACTATCTGTTTTTGGGAAATCTGGATTAAAATATATTAAATACCTGATCTAGTTTCATGAGCAGGATTTATTTTAATATATTTCTAATATTTTATCCTCCTACATAGCCTTATTTTAAAAAAGGAATACTTTTACGAAATATTCTTTATTTCATTTTCACACTGCCAGGAATGAATTACCTTACAAGGGAAAAATGAATTGGGCAAGGGATTGGGGAAAAATGATTTTTTTTTTTTTTACACTGACCAAAGGCAAAGAGATTGGTTGTTCAACCATCTCAACGTTATTTACTGTGCATATACTAGTACAGGTGGTCTTCGACTTACGATCACAACTGAGCCCACAATTTCTGTTGCTAAATGAGACAGCTGTTAAGTGAATTTTGCTCCATTTTACAACCTTTCTTGCCACAGTTGTCAAGTGAATCACTGCAGTTAACACGGCTGTTAGGTGAATCTGGCTTCCTCCATTGACTTTGTTTGTCAGAAATATTCAAAAGATGATTTCATGGCCCCAGGACACGGCAACCGTCATAAATATGAATCAGTTGCCAAGCGTCTGAATGTTGGTCACATGACCCATGGGGATGCTGCAACGGTCATCAAAGCGAAAAGCAGAAATCCCTTTTTCAGTGCCATTGTAACTTTGAACGGTCACTAAACGAGCTGTTGTAAGTCAAGGACTACCTGTACTACACATATCCTACATGATCTCAGTGCTCTTTAAAAATGGCTCTGGTGAACATATTGAAAACACACCTAATCTGTGGCTCTGACATTACTACCCTGAAAGGACCTAGAATATTCTTTAAATGAGATCTAAAGCAGTAATTAAAAGATGCAATTAGTTTGCACACAAGTCCTTCAACAGGTTTTGTTTTTGTTTTGCTTCCTTTCTGATGTACAGTCTACATACAAGAAGGTTACAGTACAGAGATGAGCATCTCATGATAAAGGAAGTTCTCCTTAGGTGGGTAATCAAATCAATCCTAAAAATAAGTCCGTTTGCTGCAATTCCCTGGGCTGTTGTAAACTGCGTAATTTGAACACTATGAAAATGCTGAAGAGATGCAGTTGCTCCAAAGTTAAAAAGAGACATTTGAAGAATGAGGATGTGAGAAGGGTAAAAACATGAAGGGGCACACTCAGATGGTTTGGAATATTTAGATAGCACTTTAGGAAAATAAAGTATGAACATAATTTTAAGGACAGTTTTGGGAGAAAATAGAGATTGAAAGAGAGCACACAGTTTGATTTCTTATACTGCATTGGCTTTAAAGCTGCTATAGCTATGCATACATGTATTAATGCATAACAAATTGCACAACAAGGTAAATGCACATACAGACTTGAATATGAATCTTATTCCAATCTGCAGTGTGTATCTTTATTTAAATATACATCCATACTATGTACCAGAACCATATTAGAACCATTTAGTAGAAGCAACAAATGTGTACTAAAGCAACAAATGTATAAATCTGAATGTGGAAATATGCTTAAAAGGGAGATGCTGCTATTACACCCTATTACCACAGTGGGATCTATCACAAGGTAGTAAAGAGGCAAAATACTACTCTCTTGTGGGTAGAAGGCTCGGGTTATCGGGTTGTTTTTCTAAGTCTCTAGAATGTTCCACCAAATTTCACTTCTGATTCTAAGCTTATTTTTGTATAAGGACATGTACAGAAGGGGCGTTGTCTTACCTGAATGCCTTTTCTCAGCACGGAGATGGAGAATCCACCAATGGGTTTTCTCTGTCTGCCTGCTCTTGAGACCAAGTCAGCCAAACTTGTCACACTTCCTGTTGCTAGGAGAACCCAGTCGTGACAAGGGTGAAAGCGGCTGACGACAGTCCGAGGTGTTGACTCTCACACCCCTAGCCCTGGCCTAACTGACCTTAAGGGTGGGTGTGGATTCTCCATCTCCATGCTGAGAAAAGGCGTTCAGTTAAGACAACGCCCCTTCTCCAGCACAGGAGATGGAGAATCCACCAATGGGACATACCAAAGCCTCACTGTCCCAATGGGACGGAAACAGATAAGGCCGGATCCACATCCCCAGACACCACCTGCTAAAGGATCCTCTGACCAAAGGAGGCATCCGTGGAAGCAAAGCGGTCAATCCTGTAATGATGGACAAAAATCTCTTGTCGCAGCGACCAGCTTGCTAAGATCCTGGTGGGTGCATATATCCTCTGGAGGGATCCTGGCCTGAAGTTGCCAGAGCCAGAGGAGAGAGGATCTGGTAAAAAAGGAAGTGCAAGTGGCTGTTTTTACCACCCATGCCGCCGCCTGGTGGGTCCTGCGGAAGGCCATGTCCCATTTCCTGTCCTGTCTTCAGTGCCTCGGTTAAGTCTCCGGACACTGTGGACGAGGAAACGAGTGAGCTTAAAGGGTCGTCCACCTTTGGCACCTCCAGGGCGTCAGTCAAATCTGGCGCCGTTGTGAACAATTTTTTATCCGTTCCTCCCAGAGGTGGAAAGGTGCCGGGTGAGGTCCATTGTTTGCGAACTGCACTCAGAAACAGGGATGGGCAAGGGACATGATGTTGTGCCGCCACCGTCTCAAAGAACATCAGATTTGCATCTGAAGTGGACAGGGGGGCGGTTGAGGGGGACCTATGTTGGCCATCGTGCTGGCCTTGCGCAGAAGCGGCACAAAGAGGGCCGGATTGAATGGGAGGGGGTTCTGGAGGATCTTTCTTCTCCGACTATGGACTGTCTGGCTGGTCTTGCTCTGCGGGCAAAGAGGCCCCGCTATACGAGGATTGGGAGGGTGAGGGGGAACCATGGTACACAGGAGGCCCTAACTGGGGAAAATAAGTTGGAGATTACGGCTGCCATTGGCTCCATCCCGGACAACTGGTGGGACCTTGCGGCTAGTGCCCTGTCCACCGCCCTTGAGATCAGAGCTTCAAGGTAGTCATCCGGAGGGGTGCCTTGAGGGTCAACCCCCCTGAGCCCTGCTGCTGTAGGGGTAAAGGTGGCCTCTGGAGCTTGACCCACCCTGGGAGGTGGGGGAAGTGTAGTGGGATGGTCCTGTAGGGACCATACCCCCTGGGCAGAAATCAAAGGCCCCAGAGGGAGGTCAAAATCCAGGGCCCCTGCCTGTTCAGCTTCTGCTCTGGCCTGCCTCTGCACTCTGGAGAACTCCTTTTCCAGTGCCTGGTGCCTCCTGGTCGCCTGTTTCTCCACCAATTTTGAAATTTTCCTGGACATGGCCTTTGCTTTGGCCTTGATCCTACCTGCCGCCTCCCGTTTGGAGGATTTGTGCTTTTCCTGGCCAGATGATGGGGACACGGTGGTCGTAAGTTCAGGTACCGTGGAGTCCTCCATTCTGAAAAGAGCTATCTCAGGGAGCACTGAGAGGAAGCTCCGGCAGGGGATCAATTGGCGGTTGGGTATAGCAGGTGGAGCAGAGAAATTGCGCTGCTCCCCTGGTCACCTGACCGGTAACTCAGTGCCTCACTGACTTGGAGGCAACAAGGAGGAGGGTAGTATGCTCGCTGGTTAATCTATGGCAGACGCCGTGACAGCCAACTGGAACGCAGCCCAAAGAAATCGCTCAGTGGCCAGGTCAAGGAAATGGTTGCACCAGAGAGGCTGAGTTTGTTTGGGCGCAAGGTGCCTATTCCTTGCATTAAGTGACCACAAGCTATGGTACCCTCGTGAAAAACGGCCCGTCACGTGCCCAAAATGGCAGTCGCAGTCTATGGATGGTAGTTAAAATGGGCTGTGAAATTCAATAAGGACCAGTACTAGTGTAAATGGTCCGACACAAAGAACAAAATGGCGGCCGCACCGAGGGTCGTATAGTGAGAGGGCCGGGTGTGGTGATTGTAACTAATTTCTCTTAAAATCCTAATAGTCCTATGGTAGTCAGCCCGGCCAAGCTATTAACGGCCGAACTTGTACTGCACTGGAGGGGTGGGCCCACGCTCACTGTAGGCCGAAGAAAGCTACGTCTCCCTGAAGTAATGACAGGGAAGCGACCCAAAAGGGTGGCCGTCCCAATTGGAGCACAATTCCTAGCCTGTCAGCTCTCGCACACTGTGCCTCTCTGCCTCTCGCTTAGAAACAGAAGAAGGCAAGTCAAGGCAATTTGCCTTGACTCCGTGGTCCAAGCGGCCACTGTGGAGCGATCGCAGCCGCGTCAAATCGACCTCACCCTGTAGTGTGAGGAGCCTGTTGTGGCTTCCCTGGAAGTTGAGGGTTGATTTTCAGTGTTTAGTGCAACTAATTTCGCTTAAAAGCCTCAGCGCTGAAAACAACTTAAAGAAAAGTGTAGTAGAAAGGAGGCAGCGACCTCAGCAATAATCCCCAGAGCTCTGGGGAAAGGAGGATGGAAAAGAAAAGG
Source organism: Crotalus tigris (assembly GCF_016545835.1). NCBI lineage: Eukaryota > Metazoa > Chordata > Lepidosauria > Squamata > Viperidae > Crotalus > Crotalus tigris. The sequence continues at coordinate 7,539,985 of NW_024096505.1, forward strand.
AGAAGGGAGAACTACCACCCCCATTCCACTTCAGACGATCTGAAGCAGTGCTGGTTCCAACGCTGCTGAGAAGGCTGGAGGTGAAAAGGAAGGAAAATTCACTAATGGGAGAAAGCTGTTTACCTGTAATATCCTAGAGAGCCAAACCTGTGATGTCTCTAAGAGCTGGACCAAATCAAGACTGGGTTCTCCTAGCAACAAGGGGTATGACAAGTTTGGCTGACTTAGTCTCAAGAGCAGGCAGAGAAAACCCATTGGTGGATTCTCCATCTCCTGTGCTGGAGAATTACACAGGGTGGCAAGTGGATTCCCTCCTTTTAAAAATTAGATTTTCCCTCCAAATCACTTTCTAGCTGATTGATGATACAGAGAGCCTGAGCATTTTATTAAAGGACATACAATCTTAGCTTTCTGGAGAAGTATCTCATATTTTTTTTGTGTTAAGCGCAATTAGGCAAAGCACAGAAAGGGAATAAGAAATAGTAAGCCAAAAAAACCCTATAGTGCTGAATTGCAAACTACTCCCAGGTCCAGATGCCACCTCATAGACCACCTTTTGCTCTTTAATTTTGCTCTTTTCTTTTGGACCTCATCAACTTCATCCAACTACAACTTCCTCAGTCTTCTAATTCTTAATAGCCCATTCACTACTTTGCAGCTGTACTTTCATTCATTCTCTAGTCTAAACTACTTCAAAATACTGATTTTGTACGGATCACATTTATTTAGCATCCATTTATTCTCGATCTCTCATTTTATCACATTCTTAAGTATCCCATTTGCACTACATATCAACTTTTCCACATAACAAAGGGATTAGAAGTATGCTCTTATATGCAACCATTTTTTTGCTTTTGACAAACATCCATTCCTCACAATATACATAGTTATCAGCATCTGCTTGTCTTGGATTTCCCCATTCCATTTTCTTTTAGTAAACAGTCAACAAAGATATAAATTCATTTACTTATTTTACACTATTTATGAATAGTACAATCATTCACTCTATTTTCCCAATTGAACACAAATACAACTGCAACAAAGCTAATAGAATCTACCCTCAGCACTATTCTCAGTTAGTTGACTGGCATATGAATCAAATTTGCATCTTTATTGCTTGATGAAACAGTATCTCCCAAATGTATCATATTCTCTGATAACAGGAAATGCAAATAATTTGGAATAAATTATTATTGTTATTATTGATCATCGCAGTCAGCCAGATGTTCAGACTGGATTTGGCATTTTTGTCTAGCTATCAAGTCCTTACCAAGGACCTGGGAAAGGCAGATGTGGATATTTGATGGTATTACAGACATCGTTGCAGGATGGAAGCAGTTCCTAGTAGGGCCTCCTTTTGCAATTGACTAATGGCGAATTTGTCAGTGCCAATGGTGTTCAAGTGGTGCTCCAATTGTTTTGGGATTGCACCCAAGGCGCCTATTAATGATGATGATGATGATGATAATAATAATAATAATCATAATCATAATCATGGAGCACTGTGAAAAAAATGGGACTAAGAATAATATAAAGACCAAACTAATGACCACAGATACGGCAATTACCCCTAAAATTTGTGAAAATATTAAAGTGGCAGATCATTTCTGTCTATTAACAATACTATTTTCTTTTGGTGTCAGATAGCTATAACAAATCTAACAATATTTTATCAATTCGAGTAGCATTTTACTCACTACAAAAGTACAGAGATCAGAAATGTATAGGTAATGATTTTACTCATGACAGCCTATGGAAGTGAAAGTTAGATTTTGAGGAGGCAGAATAGAATTAGCATTGATGCTTTTAAATTGTGATGTTAAAGAAGACTCTTGAGAATGCCACAAGAGTCAAGAAAACAAAACAAAACAAAACAAAATCAATCATTGAACAAGTCAACTCAAGACTTTTCACTTGAGGGGTAAAAGACCAGGCTCAAATTATCCTACTTTGGATTCATAATGCAAAGATCTAGCTCTCTGAAAAAAAGGGAAAAGTGAAAGTGACAATCAGCAGCAAAGACAATGGATTAAATTACAGCAATTGCACCTTTGGAGAGCCAGACAGGAAATAAAAGATTATGGAAACAGTCTATGTTACCAGTTAACATTAACTTCATAGCCCATAACCAATCAATCAACACTGCCGTGTAAAAAAAACATTGCCAGTATAAATAACAAAGAAAATTAAGACTGGCCACTCTGCCTATTGCACGAGTCACCTTTGCTGGATTCCTAATCAGTGCAAATACCATCAGTAAGGAGTTCCTTTTTTTCAATGACAAAGAGTGCTGCAATTCAAAAGTGAAAGAAACTTCAGCTGCTCTTGATAATTTAGGAATATCAAAAACCATTTAAAAATAATAAGAAATTCTAAAAAAAAAACCTCAGTTACGCCAGAGCCAGAAAATATCCCAATATTTTTCATTGTTTAAACTTCTTGCCTGAATATTGTCAAATATGATGGAAATTGACTTAACATAAAAAACATTTAGCCGGAAGAAAAGATAAATGTTGAATATCTCCGTTTCCCATCTTCCAGAAAGCTATGTCTAGTATTCTTCATAAACAAGAACAGTAGACATTTAATTGTTATGATGCAGCTATATTCTATTTATTTTCTGAGCATTTTTCCTGTAAAAATTGAGGCCTATAATTTCTGCAGTCTTGCTAAAATATCCACTCTGTCTCCCATTCCATTCTAAAGTTTTTCATTAAGTGGAGGATGAAAGGCTTTTTTCTTCCTTCAGATGAATCCAATTTTCCAAGCATTAGTGACAAAACAATCTGCTTACTTCGACATGCCTTCTGGATTACAGGAGTACAAAAGGGCAGTTAATCATATGGGAAGAAAGAAAAGCAAACAAATTGACGCAAGCAGAATGTTCATTCTCCTCTATAAGATAGCACACTAAAATCTTCTTTAATATTTATCTATTGATTTATATGGTTTATAAGTCTGACCCATCTCATTTCTGCAATTCTGGGTGGAGAACGATCATTAAAATAATAATGAACAGATTCAAATACTAAAAACTTAAGTATGGCCAGACCAAATGTTGGTAAAAAACAAAGAACAACCCCGACCAAGCATGAATAAAACTTAAGACCTGAGCCTACCAGTGGCAATAAGCACACCAAAACATTAACATTTTTGCGATCCTACTGCGGCCTCAGCCCTCTTAAATGTGTCCTTTCCTCTTTGGGTTTTTTATGCAATACTTTTCTTTTTTATGTAGATGACTATTCATTTTTTTAAAAAAGCCTACTGTACTGATTGCCAGTGGGTTTCCAAGTATGATTCAAGGTTCTGGTTGTCATATTTAACATCCTATATGCTTTAAGACCTCAGTATCTTCAGGACTAACTGCTTCCAGTAATATCTGCACACTCTATGGTCAAGAAGAGGGGGATCTTTTAATTTCCCTATTGCCACTAGGGCCCCCAAAGTAGACCTCCTCTGTTGCAACCCCCTTCCTCTGGCATGGTGTTTCCATCCAGGATTCAAGCAGCTTCTCTGACCTTGGGTGTTTGCTTGCAGACATTTCATTACCCAACAAGTAACATCGTCAGTGTACTATTATGCTATTAATAGTCTTGGTTGTTCCAGGAAGCTTTGGAGAAATGCATATGGCCCTCTGGGGGTTGTGATTGTCTATACTGGAGACTCTTTTCTCAGTGCTATAAAATTAATGGTGATTAAGTACAGGTAGTCCTCCATTTACAACAGTGACCGTTCAAAGTTACAATGGCACTGAAAAAAAGAGACTTGTGACCATTTTTCACATGACTGTTGCAGCATCCCCATAGTCACATGACCAAAATTCAGGTGCTGGGCAACTGGCTTATATTTAGGACGGTTGCAGTGTCCCGGGATAATGTGATCACCTTTTTTGACCTTCTGAGAGGCAAAGTCAATAGGGAAGCCTGATTCACTTAACAACTATGATAATAACTTAACTCACTTAACAAATGTTTCAGTTAGCAACAGAAATTATGGGCTCAGTTGTGGTTGTGAGGACTACCTGTATTGCTGTAGTATATTTAAACCCAATTACGATTGGAGTACAGTCATATGAAAAAGTATACCCCATTGATTTTTCTTTCTTTTTCAACATATTTTAACATACATCTATTTGATCTTCCTTTCAACAAACATAATGCACTCTGTAATTTAAATAAACATAAAGGCAAATTTCACATGTGGGAAAAGTAAGCACAACGCTACACATAGCCTTACCTCAAATAGCTAAAATCAGAATCACGTGCATCACACTAGAATCAGGTGTGAATGATAAGAACATAGTTAAAGAGGATCGGGAAGAAACCTGTCTTATTTAAACTTCAGCCATTTAGTTTGATTTGTTATTGAGGTGTGTGCTATCAGCATGCCTAGATTAAAGGAGAACTCATGCTTTTGGAAGGAAAGTTTATATATGCCTATGAAGGGCATATATAATGCAAAGGGATTTTAAAAGATTGCCAAATAGTTGGACATTGATCATTTCACTGTCTGGAAAATATGTACAAGGAGAGAAAATTTCCAACAATTGCCACCTTACACAGGTCAAGTCATTACAGCAAGTTCAGTTCAAAAGCAGGACGCAAGGTGCCGAAAGAAGTCTCTCAGAATCCCAGAATTGTGTCACTATTGATATCAGAATGCACAAGTCTACCATTAGAAAGAGGTTGCACAAATTAGATCTACAAGGAAGGCATGCCAGGAGGAAACTTTTACTGTCCAAAAAGAACATCAGGACAAGAGTAACATTTGTGCATGAACACAGGACTTCTGGAACAATAAGTTTGAAACAAAAGGAGCAAAGAATTATTTAACCATAGTACCAGGAAATACGTTTGGCAAAAAATTAAACTATAAAGCAGGGTGGTGGGACGGGGCGTTGTCTTACCTGAATGCCTTAAAATTAAAAACAAAGGAAAAATACGACCTGATCCATGAACTGATTCAGGAGCCAAGGTAAATCTGTCTGATCGGGCTATAGAGTAAGTCGAGACTGGGAAAGGGAGGACTCAGGAGGAGAGGCAGAGCAAAATTGGCTGACTTAGTCTATGGGCAGAAGACAAGCAAAACCCATTGGTGGATTCTCCACTCGTCATGCTGGAGAATGACTCCTTTGCCAGATTAGGGCCTGCACTATGAATCCTTGATTGTACCAAAAGGTGCCTGAGGACAGTATGAGACCATCTGTCAGAAGACTGAAGTTCAACTAAAAGTGGAGTTTGCAACCTGACAATGGCACTAAACATTCCAAAACATCTGCCAAAATGGCTAAAAAAAAAAAAAAAAGAAAGGTTCTAGAATGACCTAGTTAAATTCCCATTGAAATGATGTAGGGTCATTTGAAACAAGTTGTCAAAGCAAGAACCCCTTCAAATGTCACACAGGTGAAAAATTCTGCATGGAGGAGGAGGAAAAATAATTTTCCGATTACTGTCAAAGATCAGTGGACAGTTGTAAGAAATGCCAACTTGAATCTGTTCCTGCCAAAGGACCAATGTAAAGTATTATATCCAAGAGTGTTTATTTTTTCCACAGAAGGAATTTTTTGCTAAACAAATTGTTTTTCATAGTTTTTATTCAATTATATCCCCATTATCTTTATATATTGTTTGAATGAACATAAAATATATTTGTCCACCTATGTTAGAAAAAACTTTATATGGGGTAAACTTACTTTTCACATGGACTGTATGTGCTGCTCAAAGTCAGTTGCAACTGAAGTAGTTTATATAAATAATGAATACTTACATCTTACTTTTTAAAGTACAATTTGAAATGAAAACTTCTGCAAATGTGAATTAAGGTAGAAACATTATTTAGCATTCTGCTGGTGTTGTAATAGCAACCACTTACACAAATAATAACTTTCTGAATGTAAAACCTTCTACTGTAAAAGCCACATTAAGCTATCTGGTGTCATTATCCAAAACATGATGTGCTATCGAACTGGTAAACATGACTCCATCCTAACCTACACAAAGAGTGTTTGTCTAAGTCATGCAGCTGCAGTTCCCAGATTCAATTAATGTTTCAATAAGATTAATTAAGAACAGAGAATTACAGTAAGAAACATCTTATTTACATAAAGGCAATAAAATATAATAGCAAATTTTATTAAAAAATGCACATAAAAATCCAACATTTCAACCTCATTTGCTATAACTCACTTAAATATTAAAATAAATTATTTTGGCAACCATATGGAAAATATAAGTTATCTATATGATCCACATATCTCACCTTTGGTGGACACAAAATAATTCAACAATGACAGTCTGTCCTCAGCTCAGCTGTTCCTATTTTATGTAGATGACATCTATGTCATAATAAAAAAGTACCAACTAGAGAAAACACATAAAACTACCAACAACATCTTCCAAAGAATAACATTCTCAAGGGAAGAAGAAAACAATGTCTCAACTTACAACCACAATTGGGCTCAAAATGTCTGCTGTTAAGTGAGATAATTGTCAAATGAGTTTTGCCCCATTTTACAACCAATAGTAAACAACAGTCTAATCTAGGAACTACCAAGACCACTCTTACCACCACTGACAGGACAAGCCAGTAGTATATAAAAATAAGAGCAAACCCCATTCCCTTGTAGCACTGATGATGTTATCTAGTTTGGTAATGAAATGTTTACAAGAAAACCACCAAACTCAGAGAGCACCAAGTATCCCACAGTTCAATCCTGAGCTACAGATATTCTCTTCTAACAGATTTTATGTAGTTTGTGAAACATCAGAGCCACTGATACACTGCTTTTTAATTCTTTTAAGGAAAAAAAATGAAAGAAAATTAAAGAGTTTAAAATAGAGGATTGGGTTATTCTTGTAAATCTGACATAGTAACAAGACATATTGGGGGAGGTTGCTACTTACTCATATATGGCTTGAGAAATAGTAGCAAGTCCTTTAGATAAATAATTGGATGAGTATGATTTTATCTCCATTTTCCATTCTGTGGAGAAGGAATGTATTATCCATATTCTGTACAATAGATTTATTCTGATATCTTACAGTTTTCCATGTATTATTTTCATAGGCTAGAGCAGTGGTTCTCAACCTGTGCGTCGGGACCCCATTTGGGGTCGAACGACCATTTCACGGGGGTCGCCAAACAACGCAGTCCGCCATTTTTTCCCCTTTTCCTTAGCTGTGCTACTCCCTTTTATTCTATTGGCTTTTGAAAGCCAATAGAATAGACTCTCTTGAATAGAGTCTAATTCTATTGGCTTTCAAAAGCCAATAGGAATTGTCCAGGCTGTCTCTGCCCTGCTGAACCCGCCAAAAGTCCTATTCTGCAAACGGTGCTACACCAGTTGAATAGTCCTCGACTTACGATCGGTTGAGTAGTCCTCGACTTACGACCGGTTGGGGGTCGCGGCATTAAAAAGGTTGAGAACCACTGGGCTAGAGAAAGACGCGTAGAGTTAAAGATACGTAGGGGCTGGAAAGAACTCTAGCGTATGTAGTCTTTTTATCGGAAGAGCATGTACTCATTTAGCAATCTTTCATCAATAATTTACGTTAATAATAAATTATAATTGTTCTTCTATATGACAAGATAGTTATACTCCTTTAACAAAGAAAAGTACTTTAATAATAACCATGTGGCTTCAAGTGCACCTGCTAAATTCATAAAACAGAATGAATGTTTTCCAGCTACTCCAAGTAATTTCCTTGTTCATTCTATGTTTCACGCTTAGTAGCATAATACTGAATACCTTAGCAACAAGAGAAAAGATAATATACTACTCAGACATGGAAGGAAATTTCCATTCCATACTGAACTATCATAATTGCAGCAGTTTCTAAATGAATTGACCTTCTCATCAGCCCCTTCCTATCTGTCTGTCTTTTTTCAGAGTGCTTTTGGAAACCATGTGAAATGACATCGTGTCATTTTCCAAATTTAGTAAGCCTCCAGTGAAATCCAACCCATTTATTCTTTTCAACAAGCTTACCTGGTACAATAAATTTTGGAAGGAGAAAAAGTTATGTTCCATTGTGTTGTACCTTTATTTATCATAAACAATTGGAAGGTCTGATGGAATTCATGATGCCTATCTAAAATGTTTAATAATACAGAAATAAATCCAACTTCAGGAGCCTCAGTATTTTAAGGGAATTATATAGCTATAGCTCTTCATATTATTTGATTATGTATACATTTGTAAATGATTTTTGTATTTGAAATATCACATTAAAATGTTCAAACAATTTATGTAGGTCACAATTTCAAACCAGAATTGTTGTATTAGAAAAATGTAGTAGGAATTATTTGCAAAATAAACTGAAAGTCCAATTGTCTTTCCAAAAAAGCACCTTTGGAACAACTATGACTTCAATGGTTAAGAAATTCCAAACATGCAAAATAAAAATAACAAGGAAGTCAATTGATAAAATATCAAGATTCCTAGTTAACAAGAATAATTAGTACTATTCAGTTATTTATTTGATTTTTATGGCCACCCATTCAATGATTTCTGATATTTCTAGGAAATCTGAATATATGTCCTATTGCTACCATGTAATGTCTTTGAGAAATTTGTAATTTTGAAAAAAAAAAAGCAACAATTACCTTCTTCAAATACTTATAAGACATTTTGATCATTGCAAACAAATATAAAAGGCACTAATGGTATTATTATTGTACAGCTTTTGGTCCTATGTTTTTCTTGGTTTTATGGTAGGATTTGATTTGTTTAATAAATTATATGGCCACCTACAACTCAGGGATGTCCAGATTGTAAAAAAAAAAAAAAAAGCAATAAACAGAGGAGAAAAAAGAACACTGAAATGATAAAGAACAATAAAACATGCTATGCTGGGCAACTTCAAATCAAACAGAACAATTTAAAACAATCGACATGGATATCGACCTCTTAACCCAATACTGGGGGGAGGTGGTTACAGTCTTTAACGTCCTTTGCAAGAGAGGCTGGATTGGGGCCATCTGGTTCTTGGATAGAATACTGTTTGCAGGTCATGCTTTCTGGGTCATGTCAGACAATACTGCTTAACTAATAGGTAGAGTTAATTGGAGACAGATGGTTCTGTAAATACCTAGGCCTTTTGCCATGAAGATCTTTGCAACACGTTCAAGTCTACCAATAACCAGTGCAGCTCACAAACTAGTGCATCAAGGTGGTCTCATAACTATTTATACTACTACATTCTGGGCCAGCTGCAGCTTCCACGTTGTTTTTAAGGGCAGCCCCATGTAGAATGTGTTGCAGTAATCAAACAACAACAACAACAACAAAACCAGCTAAGTATCTAAGAAGACCAAAAGTAGGTTCCCAGTAATGGTGGAAAGAGGGACATGCGGCTCAGGATAGACAAGAAGGTAAAATACTGATTTTTAATGAATTTGAGTCTCCAGGGCCAGATGAATGACATCCTGAGTAATGAGGGAATTAATGGAGGTGACAGTAGAATCGCTGACTATAATCTTAGATACCTTCTGGAAAACTGGTGAGACCCCAGAAGACTGGAGGGGAGTAAATGTTGTCCCTATCTTTAAATTGGGGAAAGAAGAGGAGTTGGGAAATTATAGATCTGTCACCTTGACACCTATAAACGTCAATGTCCTCAAATCATTATTAGAAAAATATTAGCTGTGAACACTTAAAATGGTAACAATTTTCAAAAGCCAGGGTGGGTTAGAAATAAGTCACACTAGACTAGCCTTATCTCCTTTTCTGAGTAACTTAATAAATTGTGTGAATGCTATGGATATAAAAGCACAACGTTTCTCAAATGTCACCATGAGAAGAATAATAAAATATGGGTTAGAAGACAGATATTTTAAATGGATTCATAACTGGCTCACTAACCACACCCAGAAAGTACTAAATAGTTTTACATTAGACTGTACAGTAGTATTGAGCAGAGGGCTGCAGGGCTGCATCCTGGGTCCTGTGCTGTTTTTTATTCATGATTTGGATGAAAGGGTTCAGGATTTGACTATTAAAACAAGGAGTAGACAGCACTTGAGAAGATTTAAAAGATATAAACAGGCTTGAACAGCAGGTCAAAATGAACAGGATTAATTTTAACAAATTAATGTAAATGTAAAGTCATGTATCTGGGAAAAGGAAAAACAAAAGGCAGAAGTATAGGGCAGGAGAAAGCTGACTTGGCAGGAGATAAGGTAAGCACACTGATAAGGTGAATGAACTAAGTAACCTCTGAATATCTTATACTCTGTGAGTCTATCTTCTGGTACAAGTTCTAATTTTTTAACTCTTTTGTTGGGATATTTATGCAAATCCTTATGACTTGCAAAGGATCCCAACCGTTTTTATGTTTTCCTTTGGGTGTTTTAGATTTCCACATCAATCATTTAAAACTACATGAAAGCAGAGTGCTCTATAAATTTAAGAAATCCCAAAGGTTTCTTCTTACAAATGTAAATATAAACTTAGCCTGCATATGCATACACACACACACACACACACACACCCCTTTATATATCTATATCTATCTATATCTATATCTATATCTATATCTATATCTATCTATCTATCTATCTATCTATCTATCTATCTATCTATCTATATGAATACACACACACACACACACACACGCATACACACACACATACATACTCACACACACTGTATATCCAGGACAAATCATTTAGACATTTTTTTATGTTTTATGAGTTTATGAGTTTTATTTTAATTGCTCATCAATCACACTTTGGGCAGTGTCCATACATAATAAAAGTAAAATAGAAATAGAATATAGAATAAAAATATGTAATTTTTTGTCAAAATATATGATCTGCAGTAATAACAGTTGTGGTAGATTAGTAGATAAGATCTTATTAAATGTTTATATAAATACAAAAGTCTTGCCTGAAACCAAAAGAACCATAAACGTTAAGTACCAAACAAGCTTTTCTGGAGAGGATGATTCAGAAACAGGATGCCATTACTGAAAAGAGCATTTCTTTTGTTGGCGCTCTCCTTACACCATAGTGTGGGAAAGAACTGGAGAAGAGTTTTTGATGAAAATCTTATTCATCTAGATTTGAAAATATGGGAAGAGATGCTTCCACAGATTACTTGCCCCAAGCCTTTTATGATGACAGAAAAGTATAAACTCTGACACTGAAGGAGTAAATAAAGATTATTTGCTAAATTAGTGTTAATATTTGTGTAGTATCAAAACAGCACATCACCTCTAGTACTAGAATTTCCAGTTAGCAGAATTTGTTTCCATAGTACATTTTGTAATTCTCATAAAAATAATTCTTGCTTGAACTGTGTTTATCATCTTTACCTAATAGGAATAAATGCTATAGAATTGTTACACATTAATTTTACTATATGACATGAAGTTTAAAAGTTAAGTCTTTAAATGCCTTTGTAAAATTCATCTACATAGCAGTATGTCTTTACTTTCTGCAAAAAAGTTATAAATGGTTTTTTTTTAATCTACTGTGACATCCTTTAGCTTACTGAAATTGCTTACGTGAGCCCTGGGAAAAATGCCATCGGGGAAAAAAAGATCACAGCATATATAAATCATGTATTTTTAAAAGTTGCATTTCACTATTTATATTGCGTTTTAAAAATCTTTTATCAACATGTTTTATACCAACCTCTATATAGTAATATTTTAAATTTTACTCCAATGATATATTTTGTGTCAAATATTTAATACATTATATTTTCCTCAATAAATTCCTTCTCCTTTATACGTAGTTCTAGGATTCCTGAGTGCTTGAACCAAATGAAACTTATTAACTAAATTTACAATTGTACAATTTATATTGTTCATATTTGTTGAAATAATGTTGTTGCATTCAATGGAACTATTTGCTGCTGAGGGTGTTCAGGACTGCAGCCTCAAACTTCATTTTTTATTTTATTGTTTACTTTTGTTTCATTGGATTTAAATGGATAATAAAAGTGTATATTTTGTAATGGTTAACTTCTATTACATGAGACAATTACCATAAAAGATTATGTTTTTAATGTTTCTTTTTTTAATATACATTTTGCCATCCAGTACTTTTGCATTCTGATGCATTTTTATCTGTTAAATGCATTATAAGAATTGTCTATTTTACTACATTGTCCTTTTGCATGTTTAATCCAGAACTTTATTTTTACATTGTCATTAGCATTATAACAGCATTATATCTACATTTTCCCAACTTGCTAATGTCCAAGTAACCCATGCTGGTTGAAATGTCTGAATTAGAATCCAAAACATCTAGAGGGTTTCACAGATTGATTTAGAGATTGAAGGAGAAGGAATGCACAGACAATCACTTTTCTCTTTTCTGCCTCTTCAGGTTATTTTCCTTTATTTTTATTGAAACAATAATACTTATTTAGGAATCCTTTGGTTCCCCTAATCTTGCTTTAATAAATTCACTATTTTTTTCAAATAGCCTCCCATTTTAGTAGAATCATTTCTGCATAGCAGAAAGCAATCTGGATCAGCACTTTATTATGCTACATAGCTTCCATCTAACTTTTTTATTCTACCCCTGTTCCTGCAATAATTATGTTCATCTCCTTCTCTATATTTAGATGTTACAATACAGCTTTTCTTCAAAGTTTTCCTTAGGGGTACATTAAAATTTTTGCAGCATAAGCTAAATAACTATTGCACGTTGCAATTATTCAACATTTTTATTAATAATTTGGATAAGAGTATTGATTGGTTGCTTATCAAATTTGTGAAGGACACAAAATTGGGAGATCTGGCCAGCACACTAGGTGATAAAACAAGATTGGTTAGATTGGGAGGAATAAGATATCCTTCAACTGTCAGAATCTAAAGTACTATGTTCAGGAAAGAAAACAAAATTAGGATACATAGAGAAGATGGTTGATTCGTGGCTTGGAGGCAGTACAGTAAAGGAGGGATTAGGTGTCATCATTGACAACAAGCTGAACAGGGATATTGAGACAGCTGCTGCAAGGACTAATATAGTTCCGGATTGCATTAGAAGAAGCATTGTATCAAATATGTGTAAAGTCCTTATTCCTTTTTATGTCGCACTGGCGAGACCACATCTGAAGTATTGTGTCATTCTGGGAATCACAGGTCAAAATATATTCAGAGAACAAAAAAGATGATACAGGAAGTACTGTAAGTAGTCTGGGGAAACAGACTTGAGAAAAAGTGTGGTATCAGTATTCAGATATTTTAAAGGATGCCAGTGAAGATAGGAACAGTTTTCTGTTGCTACAAAAACTAGGGCTAGAGATAGTAAATATATGTTGCAGCTATCAAGATTTCATAAGGAAAAAAGTTCCTGAAGGTAAGAGGTGTACAACATGTTTGCATTTTTATCCACAGGCTGCTGCTTTAGCTGCCAAAATCTGCTTCAACCCTTAAGTTGCAGACGGTATACCCATAAAGTAACAGAAGATAGAAAAGGCTTCTGCCTAAAACACTAGAGATTAGTTGCAAAACAGAATAGCATGTACTGTACTGGGACACATGGATAACTACTGTAGTCTAATTTAGCACAAAGCAAGTTTTATTTTCCTAAACTAAGAACTTCTACAGCAGAAATTACAAACCAGTTGAGCTATGAAACAAGGTTCCTTAGCTGACAGTGTATGCTTTTCTGATGCGTCAGAAAAGATTTTTTTTTTACTTATTTTATATATGTAAACAATACTATGAGCAAACTTAGTGTACAGTATTCTGCAGAGTAAATGAAAATAAATGGGAAGGGTAAGAACAGTTGCTACCAAAACTCAGAATTTAGATCCTGAAGAGGATGTATTTGTATGGTAGAGGTGAATGTTGCAAGACTGGCCAGCTGTATTTTTTCCATGTTATCAGTCATTCCTGACCTCCATGCTCCAGATCAATCTGCATAGTCTCTTACCAGGCCCAGGAAGACTTTCTGTATTTCAGAAAATATAGCAACATTCTAAATTCATGAACAGGTAACTTCTGAATCAGATTCCTGCTTTAATAATGATACATATTAGCAGGGGAGACAGCTGCATACAATTATATCTAATACCGTTTGAATTTGACCTGCCCAAAAAACTCAGACCTCTTAGCATGCTGAGCTTTACACATTAACTGCATCTGAGTCAAAAAGGATGTGCTTCCTCCAGATTCCTTCCAAGTAAGATTATAAACTGATTTAAAGCAAACAGAGGGAAATACCCTAAAGACTTATTTGCCACAGTCCATGGGTTCCCTGTAATACAGCATGGAGGCTTTTGCTGAAACTACAAAAACACATCCCGCCTTCTTTGGTATTAACAGCTCAGTTGCTGTGGCAACGAGATTCTTTTTGGAAAGCCACACTAACTGTCTGAAAGCAACATGTGGGAAACTGGAATTTTGAAAGCCTTGTGAAAAATGGGTTTCAAAAGAAAATTAGGATTAAAATTATGGAAGCATGTGAATCTTAGAATCAAAGCTGGACAGGGCATTTAGGCTGTGAAATCCAGCTCCTTCTTCAGTGTAGGAACCCAACACCTGCAACAATAGACAGTTCATTTATCCATTGTGCTCTGGCTCAATGGTCCCACTGTCCTTTCTGTGAGGTTTTTCTGGAATGTATTCATTTATATTTCAAATTCTAGGCCACCCAACTGTAATGACTCTGGGTAGGTAGCTTCACATATAACAAAAGCCAGAGTTTTCTGCTTTCTAACTTCCTTTCATGTATTTGAAGAATATCCCCCTCCAGTCTTCTCAAGACGAGAAAATCTCAGATCTTGTAATAATTATTCATAACTTTCATTTCTAGTTCCTAATCATCCTTAACACCCTTCTCTAAATCTGTTCTGGATTTTCAAATGGGGTTTGACAGAAGTTAAAGAAAGCAGAAAATGACTTCCAGTGATTAGGAAACTAAGCCCCTTTTGACGTGGCTTAAAATGTCACTTGCCTTTTCGGGATCTGTATCTCACTGTTGTTCTGTATTCTGTTGTCAAAAATGAACTGATTCCGAATAGGTGGATTCTGATTGAAGTATAAAACAATTACACTGAAATGGTTTGATCAGACAGAAGAAATGGAATGAGAATCAAACTGCAAAACAAGTATGAGAGGGAAAAATGAATGAATCTAGAAGAATTGATTGGAGTTGATGAAATCCACCAAAAGGAGGAAGTTATTTGAAGAACAAACACCAACATATGAATCAATGAAATAATAATGAATAATAAGAAACAATGAAATACTGTATAGATGTGATGGAATCAAAGATGGTTTGGCAGGATATAAATGTATAAAGAACTACAAAGAATGATATTAACATAAGATAAAATGAGCAATATTTCCTTTTTGTCCTCCAACTTCTTGTTCATATTTTTATATTACTATATTATGTTGCCAAGCTATTTCTTATGCCAGTATTTCATAACACTGTTTAACCTGAAAAGGAATAGCATAATGGAAATATATGTATGTAAGTCCATATTTTAGCCTATGAACATTAAACACATACACATACAGAGAGAAGGGGGAGTATGATCCTAATATAAAATCCTGTTTAAATTTTGCTTTGCTTTATTATTTTAGATTTAAATGCCAAAATGAATCCTATTTCTAGGGGGAAAGTGCATATATCAACCATGTTTTAAATGGATGTCTATGAACTTAATTCAAACATTATGGTATGTGAACCTTTTTTAAAAATCCCATATTTATTGTTTCATATGTAGTTCAAGGTGACACATACATACTGTAATTCTCCTGATGTTACCTAGTTTGATAATGAATTGTCTACAAGCTCACATAGCACCAGGGACCCACACATAATTCTCCTTTCTCCTTCTATTTTCCCCACAGCAACAAACCGGTCCAAAGTCACCCAGCCAGCTTTCATGTCTAAGGCAGGATTGGAACTCACAGTCTTCTCATTAAAGTCAGAACTTTAACAACTACAACCTGGCTCTTGCTGTTGTTTCCTACTGAAACTTTTAGCCTTTATCTAGATCTATAGATATATGGGAAGAATTATTTAGAGATGAAAAATTGAGGCTGTATTTAAATAAATACTAATCTTTGTTTCTCATACATGTCAGAGTATCTGTGTAAATTATTTAGCATGGTTTCTTCTTAAATATGCAAAAATGAAAGCTCACTGAAAGCCAATAGCATACTGGGGGGAACAAATGTTATTCAGGGTATTTTAAGATGTTCTATCCACTTAAATCAACCTCTATTAGTTCTGTAGAAATATTTACCGCAAGGGGAAAAAGCCACTGTGAGTCTGTGACTGTACACAAAGTAGGATTATAATTTTCAAATCTAACGATTATATTGATACTGTTTTGAATAAGATTGTATTCATAGCTTCTTTGTATACAGGAAACTAAAAAACAAATCCTTTAAGGGAAATCTGCTATTTGACTGTTTCATTCACTGTTACTCGCTGATCCTTAATACATTATTTTCACATAGTTTTGTAAGCATTTTGTAGCATTTTATTACAAATATATGTCACTTCTCAGTATTATTCAATAAAAGTAATTTGCCTACATATTACTGCCACAGAGAATAATAGGCCGGGCCAAGCTAATTTGCATGCTGAACTACAACACTTTGAAAATACAATTTGAAATGCAAGAGTTGCAGCATAGTTTTACTGTTTAGGATGATGCAAGGCTTTCTCATTTACAAAGGAAATTACAAGGACAACCAAATGCCAATTATCTAGTTTACAGGAAGGAAAACTGGTAAAAGAGAAAAAGATTTTGCAGTTTTCCAGCTCAATAAAAAAGCTGCATCCTATTCAATATTCACTGGATACTTTATGCCCATTCTGGATCTACCAAACAATTTGAGGTGTTTCTAGAATTAGGAAGCATTAGTACTAAGGGCTGATCAAAACATTACAATATTAATTTGTACGAAAAACAACACAACAAGGATATTCTATATATATATATGTATGTATGTATGTATGTATGTATGTATGTATGTATGTATGTATGTATATAGGTCTGATTTGCTACATTTTATAACCCAAACAGTAGATTGCTCTAACATCACAGTACATATTCAACAAATCAGAATCTGAGCTGAAAATCTTTTATATATTGTGACTCACAGATGCGGAAGCATTCTCGGTTGCTTTTTTATAGCATTTAAATAAGCTTGAGGCAAGTTCATACGGCAAAACCACTATTCTCAGAAATATTCTTGAATTCTTCTGGAGAAATCTCCTTTTGGAATGTACACAAAATCTCATGTTACATTTGAAAGGAAGCTTTATATTCTTTAATATCTGCAATATTTTATACTTCTAAGTATATCAATAATCTTAGACTAGTTTGTATTTTTCATATATCATTCTCTATGTGAAAAATAAAAGTAAACTGCAGGTACCTATATATGTCTTCCCAGGGATAAAATGGCATAAGGAAAGAGTCAGATCCATCTCAGCTCAGATCTACTTGTCTAATCAAATTAGCAATTTCCCACCTGAAATTGCAACAAACAAACAAAACCACCTTCCAAAACCCTGGAGATCATGTGACTTGCTTTACACCCAGGAGAACTTTGTTAAAGTAGCATCTAACAGGGATATCAAGAAATAGGCACTACCACAACTGTATACAGAGTCAACAAATAAAATGTAATTCAATACTTTTAAAAACTGCCTCCAAGCCATAAAATAGAATTGCAATCTCTATGAGCTGTTATTATGTCATAAATCTAGACAGACTTGTTTCAGATGGTTCGCAGTTTGGAAATAACTCAGGGAGCAGCACTAACCCAGCTTGTATTACAAAGATGCATTAAGATTATGCTGTACTTTCCTCTCCCTCTTTTTTAATTCCTGTATTTCCACTCACCAAATTTTGATGAGTTAGCATCCACTTACTTACATGGCTGTTCTTTAACAAGAACTACCATTTTAAGAAGTGAACCAAAGAAAAAGAAATCACTACCATTTAAAAAGATAACCAAAGAAATCACTCAAGTGACCTCTTGAACAAGCCAGTTTACAAGCACTCAAATAAATAATACCCCAATGCAAAACAATTTCACTTCACCAAATAGTTTCCATATTATTATCAGAAAGTAGCAAAATAAAATTGTATTTGAACACCAATATTTCCAGCTGTGCATTTTAAGAGGAAAAATTGAAGTTGGAGTGGTGATTTTAGATATGCAGGATAGTGTCCACGAGATGAAATTTTAAAATCTGTCTAGACATTATCCTGTGTTGTAAGCCTTACACCATCAGGAAAATATTTAGCACCCTTGAATTTACTCCATCAGCAGCAAAACTATAAGGTAATACAGAAAATATAAAAATAGTCATTTTTGAAATATACTATGTACTGTATACTATCATTATAACAGAGACACTCAAAAGCTGCTTTATATATGATTATGTCTCTACAGTAGATGGGCATAATTTATTTAGCAGAGTGTTTTATTTATGAAGTCTACTTCACTTGAAAACATGTATTTCCCAATATATTATTGAACAATAAGATATGAACTATACCATATGATAAAGTTCTCAACAGATTGAATAGAACACATTTCCAGTCAGAGTTTCTTAAATACATTGCAATCTTTTCACAATTTAAACTAGAGAACAATATTTGTGGCTCAAGGTTGAAATAAGGGGTCCTTGATGCCCTCTGAACTTGGTTATTTTCATGCAGATTTTTCATTACCCAAACTAGGAAGTGGGATTTGCTCTCTGTTTATATTCTAGTGCACACATGTCAAACTCACGACGTCACGTGACGTCGCGCAACGTATTGGAGCTTTTTCGCCATTGCCGGCAATGGGATGGGCGTGGTTTCCCGGTGACGTGTCTGGTCCACGGGCTGGCAGTTTGACACCCTGTTCTAGTGGCTTGCCTGTCAGTGTTGGTGGGAGTGGTCTTGGTGGTTCTTTGGTTTACGATTAGTTTGTTTGGTAGTTCCTTGACTGGAATATTGTTTGTATCTTGATTGTTAGTCTAATGTTAATCTTGATGTTAATCGCTGCTCATTTGAGCGTTTTACCTGGTGAGGTTGATAGCTGATGTTTTGGTCTTTTTATTCCCTTTTTGGCATGTTGATTGTCTCGTTTGAATGGTATTTAAATTTTGTTTATATCTATGTGCCTGTTGATGGCTGATTTGTCAGAGAGACAGGCTTTCAGGAATTCTTTAGCATTTTTAGACTCGACTTAGTCTAAGATGGTTTTAAGTTGACACTATGGTTAAGTCTGTCCATTATGGAGTTTTCATCATGTCTTCTGACTGCTAGTTGGCATTCATGGATGTGTTCTGCTAGTCTTCTGCCTGTTTGTTCCACATAGTGGCTGTTGTAGTCCTTACACTATATGTTGAAGGTAACTCATCTTTTTTCTTCTGGTCTGCTGAGTCTTTTGGTTTACTTAAAATGTTTTGAAGGGCTTTAATTGGTTTGTATGCTGATGCCAGATGGTTGTAATTGTTGGTTGGTGGTTTCTGAGATGCTTTTGATGCATGGCAACATTATCCTTTTCACAGCTTGATTCGCTGTTTCATATTGGGTTGAATGCTCAGGCATTTTTTGATGAAGTTGTGTGAATATCTGTTTTGTTGGAAGATGTTGTACAGGTGATCCATTCCCTTTTCTGATGTTCAGGGTTGCCCCAGTGTGTTTGTGCTCTTTTAAGTAATATTCTTATTTATTCAAAAGAGTCAATCAACAAGCCAAAAAGGAAACAAAAAGACACCCATATGAGCAGATATTAACACCAAGATTAACATTAGATTAACAATCAATAAGCAAGCAATACCTCAACCAAAGAATTGCCAAACAAGCTAACAGTAAACAGCTCTCACCAACACTGACAGGGCAAGCCACTAGAATATAAACTGAGAGAAAACCCCACTCCTCACTAGCATTGATGATGTTACCTAGTTTGGGTAGTGCAACCTCTGCAAGAAAACAACCAAGCTCAGAGATCATCAAGGATCCCTTATTTAAATTAGATTTTATTCTGTGGGAAGAATCCAGAGAAAGAAATACTTTGGGAAATATTAAAAAGGCAGAATACATTTTTCCCCAAAGGAATTATGGAGAAGACCTTAAAAAAGACAGAAACCAGCCCCCAGAAATCAGCCCCAGCCCCTAGGCCAGCGGTTCTCAACCTGTGGGTCGCGACCCTTTGGGGGTCGAACGACCCTTTCACAGGGGTCGCCTAAGATCATCGAAAAACACATATTTCCGATGGTCTTAGGAACCGAGACACCATTCCTCTATCCGTCTCCACACAGCTTCGAGCTGGGGGCAGTTGCAGCACCGGATTTGTTTCCGTCAAGCATCTCCTAAGGGAAGCTGCGCTGCTTCATGGCCCTTTCCTCGGAGGAGGCTGAACTAAGCTCTGCCAGCACTGATACCTTCTTGGCTCTCTCTCTCTCTCCCTCTCCCCGCCTGGGCACTTCTCCAACTAGGCTGGGCGGAGCCGGCAGAGCAGCCTTCCTGCCCCTCCTCCCTGGCCAGCTGGAGCCGGGCAGGCCGGCGACCTTTGGAAGTGAGGCAAGGACAGGTGAGGTGCGCTGAGCCCCAGGCGCGGCGGGTGAGTGGGCAGCGTCAGTACGTGCTTGGAGAGCCCCTAAAGTTGGGGGTCACCACAACATGAGGAACTGTATTAAAGGCTTGTGGCATTAGGAAGGTTGAGAACCACTGCCCTAGGCAGAGGCCAGCTTTAGAAATGCAAATTTAATAATCCATTCAGGAAGGTTGGGGCCAGGAAGCTAGAAGCTGAGATTAGGAAGACAAAGACCTCTAAAATCTACACATCCCACACAAACTCTAAAAGACATGACCTTTGGGGACATAATAGGATTAAATCACCAATATCAAAAGGGCACACTCGGGGCTTCCGGTGGGAGGCGACGGCGATGGCGGCTAGCTCTTAGCCGTCCAGCTGGGGAAGTGTCAGAGCCGCGGAGCGCAGCGCGCATCAGCTGGCCTGCGGCTCGGAAATCCCTTCCCGGGCAAAGGGAAGGGATAGAGAACGCAAGAGTAGAGGTAGAACCCCTAAACCCCCTCTGGATTTATTTCTAGAGGGGGTGAAAGGAGTGTTCCCTCGGAGCTCTTGCTGATCTCCGCCTCCCAGCTGTTTTTGCTTCCTTGGAAGCAAAAGAAACCGCCGCTTCTATCTCCGTGTTTACAGCATTTTGGTGAGTAATTTTTAAACGGACGGAGCAGTTTAAAGGATTTTTTGTTATATTTTAGGTGTTTATTTTTTTTATCTTTTGATTTTTACTATTTTTCCTCCTTTTCTTTGTTATACTAGTGAAAGGACTTAAGATGGCGTTTTGAAAGTGTCGGAGTTTTTTTTTCCTTTCTCTTTTGTTTTACTTTCCCTTTTTAAGGATTGTTTTTTGCTTTTGCTTTTGCTTTTGGCTTAGAATTTTTTCTTTTGAATTGTTTGCTCTTTTACTACTTATTCTTGGGATTTATTCTGGACTTTTAATGATTATAGTTTGTCTCTTTTTAAAAATTCTTTTTTTCTTTTTTTCCTCCTCCCTTTTTGGCTGGAGGGGAAAGGGAAGTGACAATTGTGCTTTTTAAAATGGCTTCAAAGAGGCAGCAGCCTTCCTCAGTACCCAAGGTTATTTCTTCTCCTATAACTTCCACTGCACAGCTACAACAACAATCTAACATGCACCACCGGCTCAGCCACCACCCTCCCCTCCTTTACCTGGACTTTCAGTGCAAGAGGTTAGAGGTATAATGGGAGAGATTGTAGTTCAAATGAGAGAGGAAATGACTCAATTTGTTTCACAGATTAAATCAGAAATTAAATCTGATCTCAAAGAAGAGATAACGGGGATAAAGTCCAAATTGCAAGAAAATAATAATGAATTACGACAAGATATACTGGCAGCTGTTTCAGGTTTGGCTACTGTGGTGGTTAAGCTCGATGCAAGGCTTGAGGAAGTGGAAGACAAAGTTGACTCTTTAGATGACAAAATTCAAGACGTGGAAAGGAAGGTGGACTCCTCACAAGAAGATATTTTGATGTTTCAGTACAGACAGATGGAGTATGCTCTGAGGATTAGAGGCCTCAAGGAAGATATGAATCAAGATTTGATGGAGGTGGTTCTTAGTGATCTGGCGCTGGCTTTGGATATGGATAAAGGAGAATTACAGAGAGAAGTAGAAAAAATTTATAGACTCAATTCCTGGATTGCTAAGCAGAAGAATTTGCCCAGAGATGTGGTGATTTACTTTACAAAGAAGTCCCTGCGGAATGAGATTATACAAGCTTTTTACAACAAAAGATTTCAGATTGCCGCCCAAGATGTCATCATTTTAAAGGAAATCCCATCTAAAATTTTAAGAAGTAGGAAAGACTTTGCTTTTTTAACCAATGAGCTTAAAGCTAGATCGATGCCATTCAGATGGGAAATTCCGATGGGTATCGTTTTGAGCCATGCTGGGACACGTTACAGATTGAACACAGTTGACAAAGCTAGAGATTTCTATACTTCGGTCCTGAGTGCAGGCTCAACTTCATCTGGTCGGAAATCTTTGAGTGCTAAGGAACCTGAGCAGCAATCTGAGGCATTAGATTTGGTTTCCGCAGGGATGATAGAAGTGGCAAAGCAACGCCAAACGGAGGCTAAAGAGCAGAGGATGACTCGTGCAGCTTATAAGCGTAAAGAGAAAGAGCAACGTAAAAAAGAGCCCAAAGAGAATTCTCCTGGAAGTGCATCACCGCCGGTGGGAGGAGCAAGACCCAAGAGTTATGCAACACACGCAGCTCTGTCAGAGTTTGATGGTGTCTTCTCCAGGCTGCGTGCCAAGGGAGATGGCAAAGTTTTTGACCTGGAATGTTAATGGATTGAATTCTCCTCAGAAACGGAAAAAAATCTTTTATTATTTGAAACAACATACCAATGATGTTATTTGTTTACAGGAAACTCATATTCTACTTAAAGATCAGAAATATTTAGTTAATGCTCGTTTGGGATCTCATTTTATATCTCCTGCACCTGGGAAGAAAGGGGGAGTTGTTATATATGTCAAACAAAACCTGCCAGCTTGTCTGGTAGAATCAGATCCCCAGGGGAGATATGTGATGATTGAACTTGGTATTTATGGTAAGAAAGTACTTATAGTTGGACTTTATGCTCCAAATCAACAACAGGAACAATTTTACAAACAGTTACACCAAAAAATAACTTTGCTTGACTATAGATCAGTGGTATTAATGGGTGATTGGAATGGTGTCTTAGACACACAAAGGGATAAGAAAGGTTCCTCTCCTTTTCTTAAACAAGCAAGGCTACCTAAAGCCTTTTTTGATATGAAAGAAGACTGGGAATTAAGGGACTATTGGCGGGAACGTAATCAAGAGGAGAGAGACTTTACTTTTTTTTCTGACAGACACCAATCTTTTTCAAGAATTGACTTTTTCTTGATTACCACGGATTTGTATAATAAAGTAAAGAATGTAAAGATTTTTCCTAGATCACTGACGGATCATAGTCCAGTTTGGATGGAGTTGATTCAAGAGAAAGAGGAAAGAAGATCCTGGAGAGTTAATGAAAATTTGTTTAGACAAGAGAAGAATGTTCAAAAACTAAAGGAGTGTTTAAAGGACTATTTTGCTTTGAATATGTACAAGGGGACTTCAATGTCAATGGTATGGGATGCAGGTAAAGCATTTATGCGCGGTGTTTTGATAAAAATGAATAATTTTTATAAGCGAAATCAGATTCAGAAACGTAGAGAACTTGAAGATGAAATTAAACTAAAAGAAAGGGCTTTGATTCTAAATCCTTCTGATGAAAGTACTAAAGAATCTGTAAAGTTATTAAGGTCACAATTTAATATGTTGATAGCAGATCAAGCTGCAACCAATTTATTATTTATGAAACAAAATACATTTTGTAATGCTAATAAGCCGGGGAGATGGTTGGCTTATCAATTAAGAAAGAAACAGAGACAGAGAATAATAGAGAAAATAAATTATAAGGGTAAACTAGTTTCTCAGAAGGAATTAATTAAAAAATCTTTTTTGGATTATTATCAAAACCTATACAAATCTACTAATGTACAACTGTTAGATATAAATAAATATTTAGCTGAGGCAAGTTTTCCTAAACTGACTGAGGATCAGAAATATGAAATTAATGGTTTAATCACTAAGGAGGAAATCGCCTCAGCAATTCAACAATTGAAATTAGGGAAAGCACCGGGTACGGATGGGTTAACAGCTGTTTATTATAAAGCCTTAATGGAGGAGATGATTCAACCATTAAATGATCTTTTTAATGGTATCTTACAGGGTTTAGAGATTCCTCCTTCATGGCGTAGTGCTTTTATATCATTGATTCCAAAGGAGGATCAAGATCTTACTTTACCAAAAAACTATAGGCCTATATCTCTTTTAAACGTGGATTATAAGATATTTGTAAAAATTTTGGTAAATAGGCTTATGAGGGTGGTGCATCATCTTGTGCATAAAGATCAATCAGGGTTTATAACAGGAAGGTATATGAAAAACAATGTTAGACAAATTATTAATTTATTAGAATACTTAGATAAGAACAACCAAGTTTCTGCAGGGCTCATATTTTTAGATGCTGAAAAAGCATTTGACCAACTGAATTGGCATTTTATGCTAAGAGTAATGGAAGAAATGAATTTTGGTGAAAACATATTACAAGCCCTTAAGGTAATATATCAAAAACAAACAGCACAACTTATTGTTAATGGAGGTTTGTCGGAGGTTTTCACAATAGAGAAAGGTACTAGACAGGGGTGTCCTTTATCGCCATTGTTGTTTGTTTTAACATTGGAAATATTATTGATTAAAATTCGAGAGTCTCAGGAAATTAAAGGAATATATGTTAATAAAAAAGAATATAAGTTGAGAGCTTTTGCGGATGACTTGGTTGTTACTTTGTCGCAACCTGACTATTCTGTAGTAAACTTATTACAGTTGATTCACCATTATGGTTTGGTCTCGGGTTTTAAGATTAATGTAAATAAGACTAAAATTTTACCTAAAAATATGTC
Organism: Crotalus tigris; assembly: GCF_016545835.1. Taxonomy (NCBI): domain Eukaryota; kingdom Metazoa; phylum Chordata; class Lepidosauria; order Squamata; family Viperidae; genus Crotalus; species Crotalus tigris. The sequence goes on from NW_024096505.1 coordinate 7,565,000, forward strand.
GAGTCAGGAGAAGCAGATTTTGGTTAACTCGACGGGTTTTGAGATTGTTAATAAGGTAAAATATTTGGGGGTGATGCTGTCTGTTTCTAATGCAAAATTATTTAAAAACAATTATGAAAGGTTGTGGGTCGGGGTACAGAAAGACTTGAAGAACTGGGAAAAGCTGCAATTATCCCTCATGGGAAGAATTGCAGTGATAAAAATGAATATTCTACCCAAGTTTCTTTTTTTGTTTCAAATGTTACCAATTTTGAAAAATGAGATTAATTTAAATGAGTGGCAGAAGGGTCTCAATAAATTTATTTGGGCAGGGAAAAAACCAAGGGTTAAGTTCAAAATTATGCAAGACTTCCGTGAGAGGGGTGGACTCAAGGTACCAAATTTGAAATTATATTATGATGCGGTGGTTTTAACATTAATTAGTGACTGGGTAAATTTGACAAATTCTGAGATACTTTATCTAGAGGGATGGGATTTACTTTATGGGTGGCATGCCTATTTAATATTTAATAAAAAAATAGATTGGGCTTTTAAATCTCATATTTTAAGAATTTCTTTACTTAGGATTTGGAGAAAATATTATAAAAGTGATTTTAAAGTACCATTATGGGCTATACCTTGGCATGCGATAGAAGGAATAAAAAGAGGGGTTAAAATGGATATGGTGTCTTATAGACAGTTACTTAAATGGGATGGACAAAACTGGCAATTAAAATCACGGGAAGAATTAGCACAAGAAAATTTTACTTATTCTTGGTTCCAATATAGGCAACTACTAGATAGATGGAAGATGGATTGTAAGGTGGGTTTTCTTAGAGAAGATGAAAATCTTATTAAGCAACTGAAGGATCAAAGACAAACCCACATTAAGAGAATTTATGGGGTTTTAGTTGAATTGGACTCAGAAACGGAACTAATTAAAGATTGTATGATTAGATGGGCGCAGAACTTTGGTGAGCCAGTTTCATTGGACACCTGGGAAACTATTTGGGTGAGAAATGTCAAATTTACTCAAGCACAGAATTTAAGGGAGAATTTTTATAAAATGTTTTATAGATGGCACCTTGATCCACAAAAAATGTCTTATATGTACCCTGACGTGCAACCTAAATGCTGGAGATGTGGTTACAAGGAGGCTTCTTATTATCATATTTGGTGGTCATGCAGAGAGATAAAAGCATTTTGGATCAAAATATGGTGGAATATCCAGAGAATTTTTAGAAGGAGGGTAAAATTCACTCCGCAATTATTTTTGTTAGGTATTGTTACAGATTGTGATACAAAGGAGGTTGTATTGATGTTAAACTTGATCACAGCCGCGAGGCTGTTAGTTGGACAATATTGGAAGAAGGAATCTTTGCCTACATTGCAGGAATGGTTTTTTAAAGTAGCTTATCTGGCGGAAATGGCAAAGATTTCGGCTTTCTTAAAGCAACAAACGCAAGAGAAGTTTTTTGCTATCTGGGACAAATGGATAAAATTTATACAATTTAGATTGGGTATACAAAAATATTATATAGCCTTTTCATAAGTTTTATTTTTATATATATTATAGATATCTTTTTTATATATATAAATATAGAGTTTTTAATTTAATTTTTATTTTTTTTCTATTATTTCTTAAGCCTTTATTCTGCTCTGGGAAGCTCAGGGGGGGGGAAGGGAGGGTTTTTGGGAGGGGTGTGGGGTGGGGGTTTTTTTTTATATATGTATTGTTTAATTTTTTTTTTCTCTTTTGTATATGTTGTTTTTTGTTCTGTATTGTTCTTGTTTTTTTTGTAAAATTTATAAAACTTTTAATAAAAAAAAAAAAAAAAAAAGGGCACACTCAGACTCAGATCAAAGTACAAAGCCTCAAACAGGCACAGGAAACAACCTTAAGAGCCTCAGAAGATATAAAAACCCACCACTCCCAGCAACATGTGGTCAGTTTTCCAAGAGCTATCTTTCTGTCTGGCTCTCCTCTTCAATAAACTGCAACCTTCTTTCTAAAGCAGTCTCCATTTTGTTTATTCCCAGCTTGAACTGGACCCTGATAAAGATTTTTCTTTCCACAATTCCATTCTTTATATATTAAAATTGTGGGAATTTTTAGTATGTACTATAAAGCAACTGAAAGCTCACTCTTGATTTCAGTGATAACTCAGCAGGGGAGACATGCTCATCAGAATAAAACTAGTCAGAACAAAGTATCTTGTTACAATAAGTAATTATCTCACAATAAATTAACTTTTTGAAACGGAGCAAGTTTTGATCTCACAAAATTAAAGTAGACTTCAGGCATTCAAGAAAAGGGGCGTTGTCTTACCTGAACGCTTTTTCTCAGCATGACGATGGAGAATCCACAGATGGGTTGATCTTGTCTTCCTGCCCTAGAGACTAAGTCAATCAACTTTTGCCATGCCTCTCTCCTTGGACTAGGATCCCCAGTCATGATGAAGGCGCAGCTGTTGATGACATTTCAATGTGGTAGCTCAAAATACCCGACACAGGCCCTGGCGGACCTTAAAGGGGGGGAGTGGATTCTCCATTGTCATGCTGAGAAAAGACGTTCAGGTAAGACAATGCCCCTTCTCCAGCATGATCGATGGAGAATCCACAGATGGGACATACCAAAGCCTCACTGTCCCTATGGGCGGGAAGAAGTCTGGGCCTGTGTCCCACTACCTGGTATTACTCAATGGAGCACCTTCCTATCAAATGAGGCATCAGCAGAGGCAAACTTATCTAGTTTATAGTGCCTCACAAAGGGAGAAAGCAACGACCATGTCTCTGTCATACAGATTACTTCAATCGATGCCTGTGTTGCCCACGCCGCTGAGGTTATAGCACTGGGAGTGGAGTGCGCGGTGATCCGACTTGGAACTGGCAAGGAGTGCGTTTGGTACACCCCCTGCTATGCAAGCCCTAATCCACCTGCCAATGGTAGAGGCAGTCATCTTCTGGCCCATTGAAAAAGGCTAAAATGAAATGAAGAGGGCCCCAGATTTGCGGAAGGATGCAGTCCACTTTATATAGTGACGCAAAAGAAGAGAGAAGAAGTCGAAAGGCTCACGAGGTTGGCAAACCATGGCTGCCTTGCCCAGTGTGGAGCAACTAGAATCACCTCTGCCTGTTCCTGCAGTATCTTTTGGATAACTGCCTGGACCAGAGGGAGAGGAGGGAATGCATAGAGAAGCCCTCTGGACCATGGGCTGCGAAGGGCATCCACCCTCTCTGCCCCTTGAGACGGGAACCGGGATAAGAATCTCAGGAGCTGTGAATTCACCGGAGTAGCGAACAAGTCCAGCACTGAATGACCAAATCTCTCTGATATCTCTTTGAAGAGATCTGGATGCAGGCACCACTCGCAGTGGTCCACTGTTGACCTGCGCAAGAAGTCCGCTTGTTGATTCGTCTCTCCTGAAATACGCTCGGCCTTGAGGGAGGAGAGGTTGGTCTCTGCCTAGGTTCCCAACAACTGAGCCTCGGCTGTAAGGGACCCGGAATGGGTACCCCCATGCCAGTTGACATGGGCTTTCGCCGCCACGTTGTCCATGAGGACTAGAGCGTATTGCCTTGCCACTGTGATGCAAAAGTGGCATAGAGCCAGGTGTATAGCTCTGAGCTCCAACCAGTTTACGTTGTGCTTCAGATCTGACTGGGACCATCAGCCCTGAACCAAATGTGATTGTAGGTGTGCTCCCCAGCCGAACAAACTGGCATCTGAGGTCAGAATGAGCCAGGTGGGTTCCTTGAACAAGGTCCCCTTGGCCACCGCTGGGGAGATCCACCACTGGAGGGATTTTAGGGTCTATGACGGAACCCTTACCCTTTGGCTGGAGGAACTGGTGCCCGCCTCTGGAACAGTAGCAAGAACCATTGCAGATTTCTGGAGTGTAATCGGGCCCAAAGCACATCACTATGCAGGAAACCATCCTTCCTAATAATTGGGAAGGCATAGCCAGGGTGACTACATGCTCCCTTTGAATCTGGTTGACCAGGGACCAGATGCTGTCCTGACGTTCCCAAGATAGGTAGACTTTGCACTTCCATGTATCTTTTTATCACCGTGCCCAGGTGAAGGAGGCGGGTGGAGGGAACTGTCTGTTTTTTCTGGAAATTTACTGAAAACCCATGGTCTTGGAGGGTCTTGATGGATAATGCCAGTTCTGACTGAGCCAATTGAACTGAGGAGGATTGAATGATGATGTCATCCAGGTAATACTGGATACGCACCTGAATGGTCCTCAATGTGCGGCAAGCGCTTCCAGGACCTTCGTGAACACTGGGGGCCGATGAGAGGCCGAAAAGTAGAGCCCTGTGTTGAAAATGTTGGCCTGCCTAGCAGAGCCTGAAGACTTTCCAGCACCCGGGAAGGATGGGAATATATAGGTAGGCCTCCGTCAGGTCGACAAATGTCAGGAGGTCACCCTTTCCGATGCCGGCCAATATGGATTGAACCGTTGCATCCTGAATCTCCTGTATGCCAAGTGAGTATTCAATCCCTTTAAATCGAGGATTGCCCTCCATCCTCCTGAGGTCTTTGAAACAATGAACAGAATGGAATAAAAAAACCCATCTTTTCCGCCCTACTGATACCGACTCTATGGCCCGATCTCCAGGTGTTGTCAAATGGTCTCCTTCATGAGACCTCTTTTGACCGGATTTTTTGGGCGATGGGCAAGAGACTAAATGTCTCGGGGGATTGGAGATGACTCCAGAGATAGGCCGAATCTCATGGTGTTGAGGGCCCAGAGGTCTGTGGTGGTGGCTTCCCATTTGTGCGCGAAAAGAGCCAACCTGCCTGCTATGGGAGAGGCCTCCCTACGGTCACTTGGACCGTCGAAGGGACAGCCACCCATGCCTCGAAGGGCTGGTTGGCCTGAAATTGCTGTCTGGGTCTGACCCTATTGCCAGATCTGTCGAATTGACAGACTGGTCTTGGGAAAAAGGTCGGGAGAGCCGAGCAAACTCTGACCCCGTCGCTAACGAAAGGACTGCCTGCGGGTGTAGGGGATAGTTCTCCTATCTACCATCCCGAAAAGATGGAACATGACCCTGCATTTATCCTTATTTTCAATTAGATAAGGATGTAAGGCCTCTCCAAATAACTGGCCACTCCTGCACGGGGCAGTAGCCAAATGCCACTTGGACCTGGCATTTGCTCACCACTGTTGAAACAAGAGTCTACGAATGGTGACATTAAACGCTATTGCTCAAGATAAAAATCTGACAGTGTGTAACTATGCATCCGCCATATATTCTGATGCAGCCACTGATTTGTTCAAGTCGTGGTGCATCTCTACCTCTTCTGGCGGAACTCTAGCCTGCAACTGGCGGCTAGAGGAAGTGGATGTAGCCACCCTTATGACCAAATGTTCCAAGTCGTGAGACTGCGAGGCTTGATGGATCCTGCAGACGGTAAGTTCCGCTTTCTTGTCCCCTGATCTCAATGCCTCCGCCATGTCTCCAGACACCGTGGAGGAAGAGAACAATGGTGTCAAGGGTTCATCTACAACAGGGACAGCTAGCACCACTGATAGTGCTGGGTCCACATTAAACAGCCTCTTATCTGTCCACCCCCAGGGAGGGGAAGGGAGGGGAAGGTGCCAGGCATTCCCCATTGTCTTTGAACCGTTTCTCCTTCCGGAGACCAGGCACTTGGGGCAGCTGAGGTTGAGGGAGTGTATTGCGGGCCAAAAACCAATGCTTCCATGGGAACAGAGGAGGCCTGTCCAGCTTCCGCTTTGTCGCTTTTCCGCTTTGGAGAATTGTTCTCTAAATCCTGGTGCCTCCTGCATGCTTGTTTCCAGCAGCCTTAGCGGATCTTTTGCAGAGATGGCTTTGTCTTTGAGCTTCCCAGGAGCCTCCTGTTTGGATGACTTGGACTGCTTGTGCCTGGAAGAACTGCTGGAGGCACCTTTGAGAAGTCTGAGGTGCAGTGTTGTCTGCCATGGCAAATAAGAGACATCTCAGTGGTGTACTGAGAGGGATCCCAACAGTAAAAGGCCAAATAGTGGCTAGTGGTAGTGGCTGCAAAAACTGGCACGCTCACAATCCTGATAGTGGCAAGAGACCAACTTGATGGAAATGGCCCCTACACTTATGGTGAATGATGGTTTCAAGACCCACTTAATGGCATGGCCAGTGCATATGCAATGCTCTTGATGGCGGCCAGACCAGTTAATGGCACGGCTTGTGCCCTCTCAAGGCTTTTAGTGACAGCAAGACCAAGTTAATGGTACGGCTCGCACAGATGCAATCCACTTAGTGGCGACAAGACCAACTTAATGGTAACAGCCAGCACACCTGTAATCCACTTAGGCTTTCCAGCAGCCTCCTGTTTAGATGACTCTGACTTCTTGTGCCTGCTTTGAGGAGGTGCCGCGTTTTTTGCCACTGCAATCAGAGATATCTCACTGGTGTGCTGAGAGGGATCTTGACAATAAGGAGCCGAATACTGGTTAGTGGTAGAGGCTGTAATAGCCAATATACTCACAGTATGGATAGTGGCTGTGGGCCCACTTAATGGAATAGCCAGTGTACTGAAGGTTAACAGTGGCTGCAAGATCAACTTAATGGTATGGCCAGCACACCCGTAATGCTCCTGATGGCAGCAGGACCAGTAATGGCACGGACCTGTGCTCTGGTCAATCCTACAGTGGCGGCAAGACCAACTCAGTGGTAACGGCCAGCCCACATGGAGTCCACTTAGTGGCGGCAAGACCAACTTAATGGTAACGGCCAGCACACTAGTAAGCAGTTGGTGGCAGCAAGACCAATTCAGTGGCATGGCACACTTTGTACAGTCATATGTCAATACCGAATTGAGGCCTGTATACAGGAGCCAAATGGTGGCTGTCTAGGTAGGCCCAGGCATGCCCTGAGGCCTTGAATTGTGCCAACTGAGGCGAAGAGGACAGACTGTTGTAATGCAGAATTGTCCTTATCGAACGGAATCAGACACTTTCTGTAGTAATTTGCCAGTTGATTGGCAATCCACAATCGATTCCCTTGCTTCTGTCCTGTTTGGAGCGCTTTGCGGCCTTCAAAATGGCCACAGCTAAGGCTACTAGCTTTCCAGACCTGTAAGATGTGGCCGAATTAGCTCAGCCGCCCCAGCAATCACCGGGGAAGGTAAATGCTGACTGCAATGCTGACAGTTAAATCCGTCGTCCCCCATGAGTGGGCTTGTCCGAAGGAAGGTCCTTTCCCCCCCCAGCTGAAAACAGTCCAAAATGGCTACCGCTGCCTTTCCAGTCTGCTGAAGGAGAAATGAGGCTTGAGGCTTCAGCTGAAGCCTGCAAATAGCAAAAACTACTCGATCGGCTCTAATCAGCTCTAAACTGCTCGGAAACAACCACAGCAGAGAGTAGGACGAATATGGAGAGGGTCTCACGCGGTGCCAAAATGGTGATCGCTGTGAACTGCCTGCTGAATCACCGAGGCTTCAGGCTTCAGCCGAAGCCTGTAAGCTGTTTGAAACTGAGCGGTTTAACGCTGCACAGACAGCAGCGCAGCAAAGGGAAGGGGAAGAAAAAAGGAAAGGAAAGGAACAGTACAACCTGATCACTGTTTGTTGTCCTAGGACTAAGAGTCAACTTCACCACATCTCTCTTGGGTGAAAACTAAGTCATGACTGGGATCCTAGTCCAAGGAGAGAGGCGTGGCAAAGGTTGATTGACTTAGTTGAAGACAAGATCAACCCATCTGTGGATTCTCCATTGATCATGCTAGAGAACTACCATCATCAGTTCTAAAAAAAATGTTGGTTCTGAGAGAAATTATAATTTGGAACATGTTTATTTAATCATCAAATATATTAGAAAGATGATAGAAAAATAGTTTTTCTGAAAAACACATAATTTGTAAAAAAAACCTCATATTTCTGCAAAATGTTTGTGCTAAAGCATTATTACTGAAAAGGTTTGAAGAAAGGTTTGAAGAAAAAAGAATTTGATTGGGGATTAATCCAATTTAATTATTTTGTATGTGTGCCACATTTTTTTAACTTCAAGAATATTTAAAGATTAAATTGTTTGATATTAATGGGAAATCCATGATGATTCTAATTTACTCCAATCCCTTAGCCCAATCCTTTTGCAAAACTGCTGATAGTTGTGTGTGATCCTTTAGAACAGAATGGCATAATACAAACAGTTTTGGAAGGTGGTTCCAGCGACGAATGGTGGCGTTTTACAAAGCCGCCCGTTCCTGGTGTGTGTAAAAGCCGCGGGACTTTGACAATCAGTTGTCCCGCGGCTTGAATCTCCTCCCTGGGAAAAAGGGAGGAGGAGACCTCTCAGGTAGAGGTAAGAGCTCCCCTGGATCCCTGTTATTTTGGGGATCGGAGGGTAGAGCTCCCTCGGAGCCTGAGCAACTCCGCGTTCCAGGGAGACTTCATTCCGAAGCTTTTGGGATGAAGCAAGTTGCCGCTTCCACATCTGCTTTTTTTTTCCAGCTGCTTGTGAGTATTTGAAAGCAGACGGAGCAGACCAGGAGAGACTGTGCTCAAGTTTGATGGTGCCTTTAACTTCAGCAAGTTTCCTCTTCCTTTTCTTTTGTTCACTTTCCCTTTAGAAGAAAGGGAAAGTGAAAAGTAAAATGGCGATCGTCTTTCTTGCCTGATTTGCATTACAAAGTAAAACCTGGATACAGATTAACTCTTTAAATACAGAAGTAAGAATTTGGCTTTTATTCTTTCCTCTTTTTTTCTCTATTTTTTTTTCTCTTTTTTTTAAGAATACTTAAAAGAACTGTGCCCCCTTTTTTTTTTTTTCAATAAGAATCTTTCTTCTTGGAACTTAAGAAAATGGCTTCAAAACGTCTGCCTCCCGCCCCTAAGGTTCCTATTTCTTCTCCAATGCCTCAGCCTGCATCTCAGAAACCAAAATCACCTCCACCTTCTCCTCCTCCTCCTGCAATTTCTCTTAATGATTTACAAGATGCTTTAAAACAGCATGCCTTGGATATTAAGGAGGAGGTAAAAGATCTTATAATTGCAGAGAGGGCTAATACAGAAGAATTATTGGAGAAAAAGAACAAACAAGTAAGAGACCATATCCTTCTGGCCTTTCAGGGCTTAGCCCTGCACATAGAAAGGATTGATGACCAGATGGAAAAGATTACTGAAAATGCATCAAGGATGGAATTTAGAATGCAGGAGGTAGAGAACAAGATAGAAATTACACAGGATGAACAAATCATTTCACAATATAGGGAGATGGAACACGCATTGCGTATCAGAGGCCTGAGGGAGAACCCTCAGGAAGACTTAAAGATGCTTATTGTGAAAGATACAAAAATTTTGGCAAATAGAACTACTTTGATGTTGAATTTATTAACTGCAGCAAGGTTACTAGTAGGTTTATATTGGAAGAAAGATTCTTTGCCTACTTTAGAAGAATGGATATTTAAAGTATCTAGTTTTGCAGAAATGGCAAAAATTTCTGCTTATTTAAAGGATCATACACAAGAAAGATATATTACTGTATGGGGAAGGTGGATAGATTATATTCAGAAAAAGTATGGAATTAAAAAGTTTTATTTATTTTATGAATGAATATCAAATATTATAGAGAATTGTTTTATAGGTTATGGAGTTAAAGGTTAATTATGATAATTTTTTTCTTTTTTTTTTCTTTTTTCTTAATTATTATAATTTTCTTTTTTTTTTAACCCTGTATTCTGCTCTGGGAAGTGAAGGGAGGGGGGGTGGGGGTGGGAGGGAGGGTAAGGGGGGGGTTTCTCTATTTTAAAATTTTATTGTATTTTTATAAATGATTGTATGTTTTAAAAAATAAAAATTTTCAATTTAAAAAAAAATACAAACAGTTTTGGTAAGAGAAAAATTGAGTGCTTCATTTTAAATGAACAAACATGCTTTGTACCGAGGCAAAGCCACCACTTGACATAACACTTTATTTGAATTGGCTAAAAAGGAATAAACTGAACACCACAGCTTCTCCCTTTCAGTAAATTAAATTCAGTTTATTCAGGATCAATTATCCTACAATATCAGCTGTTCTATTATATTTCTCCAGCAATAAATATGTATGAGAGCAAGATGGGAAATTTCTGTGCATAAAAAAGTATTACGTACCTCTAATTACATTCTCACTGACAAAAATGAATGATATTAAGAAAAGATTAACAAAATTAAACTAAAAAAAAGAATAATATTGTCACACCAGTTAACATTTTTACTTTTCTGCCCTTTTAAATCTGAGCATTCTCTCCATTGGAAGCATTACCTCTCATATAATCTGTCTTAAAACCAAATATCCAGTTTTAATTTTCTAAACTATGGCAGCAATGCATATGACATTTCAATTGCATGGAAATAAGTTAACACCATTTCTAAGAAGGGCATCAATAAATAGTTTAACTTATTCTGCTTGGCATAGCAAGTTAAACACCTTGAGAAAATAACTAAAGTAACTATTGAAGCTCCTACACTGTCTTTGGAGACACCCATGTTCACATTTCCAGACAAAAGCGATTAGCCAAAATGTTGAATAGTTCCATTAATAAGAATTATTGGATATGACAGGGACTTTCCAGTTACTATGCAATTTGAATGAGTAACATATGGCTCTGCAAGTAAGTCTTCCCAAACACTTTTGAAGACTCATACTTTCCCTTGAGTAATCTGTCCAGTTCCAGACTGCTCTAATTTTATTCCCATAGTAGACAAAAGATTTTTGGTAAAAAGCCATCTATCAAGAACACAAAACTTGGGGGGGGGGGACTGGATGAAGCTAGAGGTTTGTTATGCCTCAGCTTTCTCAAAAAAGGTATCACCTGAGATAACAGGAGCACCTAACAGAATCTCAGCACAGAATATCTGTTATGTGTAAAGTCACAAACTTTCACAGGTAACCCTCACTTAGCAATAATAACTGGGACCAGAATATCCATCACTAAGCAAATGCAGTGTAAAACAGTAAATCATATGGCCCTGCCAGTTAACAATGGCTGTTTCAGCAGTCCCCAATTATCATCATTAAGAAAATACTGTTCAGATCATTAAGCGAGGATCTGGTGTGATTGTAACTCTTGCTGGCTTCTCTACTGACTTTGCTTGTTTGGTGGCAGGGAAGATTGCAAATCATGATCACATGACTGTGTGATGCTGCAAAGGCTGGAAATCTGGGCTGATTTCCAGATCACAATCACAGGACCATGGAAGTGCTGCAATGGCCAAAGCTTTAAGAACTGGTCATAAATACCACTAGTTCAGTGCTATGCTAAGTTTAGTCGCTTAATGAGTGGTTGTTAAAACAGGACCATATTTCCCTCCAAATCCTTTATTCATAATGCCCCAAAACAAATTAAAGCAATTGTAATGGGCATCACAGAATGTATAAGATATTTCAGATATTTTATTACATTGGGCACTAGAGATATGCATCTAAATACTCCCTCTACAACAATACTACATAAATGCTTCTACTTTCACTGTATTAGCTGCTTTTCTCCAAATAAATTCTCTCTGCCCTAGTTTATTCAGGAGGGGGCAAGTGTGGCTTTCCTTCCTTTAGTAGTTCCCTAAATGTGAAACTATGCACTAGAGGCTGATTCTTTTCTTCAGAATGAATACCACTTAAGAATTCAAGTTTTTATGATTAAATATACATATGAAGGTTAAAGAGCTAGAAGAAAGTTGTAAAGCACCAAAAGAGAAAGGAGGAAAAGGAGAAGAGATGAATACTTTATTCTGATTCAATTGCTTCTTTAACCTAGGATCTCACTTATCACACGAAGAGATTGAGATCAAGAAAAAAATTAAAATAAAGCCACAAGAACAGTAACATCCAATTTAAGTCTAGTTTCATTTATCTTAATGGGTAATATAAAAACCCCATCTCTGTTGGAGGATTTTAAAGGAATGGTGCTTCTTTTTTTCTTACCTGGCTTTCAGCTAGCCTACAGGGAAAAGAAACTCCTACTCTTCACATCAAAGATAAGATTAAAGACAAAATGATGATTATACCTTTCTCTTTAAAAACAAAACTTCCAAACTGAAAGGGGAACTGTCATTCCTAATTGGTTTCTTAGCATTTGATTTTCTTCAGCATCAATTGCCTCTATACACAACCAGGATTAAATACCTAGTCAGTTTTTGCTTGACTCTTTTAGTGCTTGAACCTCTAGGAATGAAATGTCCCCCATTCACTACAACAATTTTACTCTTTTTGATTTCTTGTTTCCTCAATAATTTCAATCATTATTGTTTATGTTCACTTTTTGATGACACAGAACACCAGAGGAGATTTTCCTGAGTCTGCTTTTAAAGTAATGAATGTAAGACATCAAAGCTGGAGAACATATATCTTACAGATAGTTGGGGTACAAATAATGGAAATTCTGAACATTGAAGTATAATCATCAAAGCCCAGGACAGAGAGAGTTGTCTAGCAGAAAATGTAACTGAGAAAGTATATTAATTATATCTGTTGTTGACTCATGCAATTAACTGATATTTACTGATAAAGATAAAACAAATAGACAAATATGAAAATTTCTGGTGTAAGAATACTAGTAGTCACTATCATAATCTGTTATTTTTTTCATTACTTTTTGTTGAACAGTAATTAACAACATTATCATCAAATAACTAAGTAACATACCGTATATGCCGGTGTATAAGGCGACTTCCACGAGTGTTAAAATCGGCGCCAAAGACGGGGGTCGTCTTATACGCCGAGTCGTCTTATACGCCGGAAATACTGGTAGTTTCCGGCGTATAAGACGACGTTCTAGGAATGCAGCTCGGCGATAAAGACGGGGGTCATCTTATATGCCGGGTCGCCTTGCACGCCGGCATTTATGGTAAATCCATAATGCATAGAGGAAAAATATAGACACAAAAACATTAACATTCACCATATATCCTAAATGTTGCTGTTGATAGATCTGTTAGACTTAAGATAAAATATAAACTCCACTCAAATTTTATGTAATTGTAGTCCTGCCTCTGACCTTTCACCATTTTAACTATATTTGAAATCTAGAAAGCCTAGAGTCAATTTTGTAATGTTTACATTATAACAACTTAGAAATCCACTGTCTTCCTTTTACATTATCCATTGTGTAAATTCTAAAAATTGTATGTACTAATGATTTTTCTATGAATTAATAAAAAGAATCTATGCTCTAATTAGAAAAGGATGATTATACAAGAGTGGTTTGTACAACAATGGTCCCTACCTAAGTCTACTGAAATAAAGATGGCATAAGATAGCGCCGTGTGATTAATATATCCAATTTAGTTCAATAAAATTTATGAACAAATTAACCTAAGCGGAATAGAACCAATAGCTTTTCTTATTGCAAATATACTACAAAATGCAATTGTTCACATCACCACCTGGTGCTGTTGTTGATTCTATTCTACAATGCTTCAAGGTGAAGTATAGCCTATAGAGCTGCAATGGTCTACATCTGGAATGCTGTATAAGGTTACTTTCCTTTCACCAACAGCATGGCAAACAAGATAACCAAACTTGACCAAAATATTTAGTGACTCAGTCTGTTCAATTTATTTCTATAGGACCAGAGGAAGCGGCTGCAATTATATTGGGAATTAACAGGAATTTCCCACATTCAGTGTTTTGTCATTCCTTTTCCCTTTTCTCTTAGTTTGTATTTTATTGTACGATGTTGAAATTTAGTAAAGGTATTATAAAAAAGGAAATTTTCTACATTCTCCTACCCTTGTTATCAAGGTAAAGGTTTCCCATATCCAATCATGTCCAAATTTAGGGGGTGGTGCTCATCTCCATTTCTTAGCTGAGGGAGCCAGCACTGTCCAAAGACATTTCCATGGTCATGTGGCCAGCACGACTGTACGCCAAGGCCACAGAATGCTGTTACTTTCCCACTGAAATGGTACCTATTTATTGACTTGCATGTGCATGCTTTTGAACTGCTAGGTGGGCAGGAGCTGGGGCAAATAACGGCAGCTCACCCTGTCACATAGTACTCAGGTTTTGAAGCTGTCAGCTTTCCAGATGACAAGCTCAATGTCTTTAATCACTGAGCTGTCATGCCCCTCCCCCGTGCCTTATTATTAACTGATGACAATTAATAGCGGACAGGAATCAGTTTCATATTAGAGTATTAGTGGTCCAATTGCTCTGTATCCTTGTTCAGTTTATCATTTACAAAGTTGCTATTTATGGACAAAATAAAGTGAGATGCTATCATGAGCTCCTGGAAAAAAGCTGTTTTATAAATTTAACAAAATCTATGGAGTAAAATGAGTCGTGCCGGACAAATTCTCCTTCCACTGCAAAACTCACAGATTAGGTCCAAGATTGCTGAATAATAATTACCACTGATTCTTCTGCCAGATAACCCTCTGAAGCAGTACTATTTATAAGAATATTTTCCAGCTGTCTTCCTGAGCTTATCAGGGGAAGCACTACTATATCCAAAAATAGGCTTCACCCCCTCTCTTAAGTTGTTTACTGCTCAAGAGGAATCCTATCTTGACTGGACTGATACTCTTTTGTTTTACCCAAAGAGTTACTTATTTTACTGACTGCATTCAGGCTTTGTATATATTTCCACTGTGTATGCAGCATTAGCTGAAAAAGAGCTGGATATAGCCAGCACATTGATGCAACTGAACCATAACATTCTCAATGTCTTTTCTTTGACACAGCCTTGTATATTTGTCAGAAGATAAGAAATTGTGAAGCATCTCAAACAGATTAAGACAATAAGCTGTAACCTGTCATCTGAGTGTGTTCAGTCAAATAAGACTAGAAATGTCATAAATGTTAATTCTTGTCACATTAGTTAAATAATATGATAGGATACCATTCTCAATTGTATCAAATGCTGCTAAGAGATCCAGCAATAAAAAAAAATCAGGACATATAACCCGTCCAGTTCTTGGTATAGGTCATATCCAGATAGCTGAGATTGAAGCAGATTGAAATAATCTGTTTTATTCAAGAAAAACCAGGATATGGTGTCACTGTCATTTTGGAGCTTTCCGAGGAAAAAAAAATGAAAATAGAATTTTTATTTTCTGGATATTTGAAAACATTAAGAGTACCAAGGAAATAAGAAATGGGGGAAAACATAGAAAAAAGATTTACAAGCTATATAAAACTGAATAAAAAATTCAAATTAATATTTTAGTAATTCAGTTAAAGGTACTCTTACATGAATGTAACATTTTTAAAACATTACAATCAAATCAATATTCAATAATTAGGAATTGTAGCCAATATAAGACTCATCAGAAAAAAATGTTTATTTACTTAGGAACTTACACAGCCTCAGTACACCTAACATTGTATGTGCTGCCAGTTGAAATTTTCAAATTTTAAGGACAGCCCCATATTCAGCATCTTGCAGTAATCTAGATCTGAAGTGACATAGGTATGAGTAACCATGAACACAATGTTTGATCCAGAAACAAAATGCAAGTGATACAAAAGATGGATTTGGACTCCCAGACTTTGTATCAATTCTACTTGGAAGAGTGTTATCCCATTGAAAGATATTGATAGTAGTGCAGAATTATAGCCTGTAATTGCCTTATAAGCTAAGTTTAATTCAGTATGGCTTTTTAAAAAAAAATGAGCCAGCCTCATTATTGCAATTCCAGCATCTTTTAAAACATAATTATCTAGTTTGTCAATCAACATTGATATAATTATACCAATAACTAGTAATTACACCAATTTAAAAAATCTGAATGTAATATCCACCATAAATTTAATATTTATTTTCCCCTGGAATTCCCACTTTGCATATCAACTGTCTTGTTTTATCCATTTAATGTATACAACGTTTGACTTGTTCAGTTTCTGAACTTTTTAGTAACAATTTATAAATAATCTCCAGTGAGCAGCTCTTCTAAGTAATGGTGGACATGAACCAAATGAACATGTAGCTGTCCTCTTGCCACATTTCTGTCTTATCTTTACTTTCAAATAATACATTTATCCATCAAAATTATGTCAAGTGGTACTTCAGTCATTGTCATTAGTTTCACTGTAAAAAAAATCTAAATCAGAGCAGATACTAATGACTTTTCTTATAGAGTATCTGGCAAATCTAAAACAGTACATTTCAGGAAGTTTTCCTCTCTCTTCAGCCATCAGTGTACAAAATTCTCTTTACCAAATATAAACAATAACATTACAGAATTTGTTTAGTGCCCTCATATGGTAAAGATCTTAAAATGTCTCTGACTGATATTCAGTTGCATTCACTTTGCAAAGGTGAGTTCCTTTATTGTTGCTTCACAATTTGTTAAGAAGTGTCACCACCCAAAACTTACTGGAAATTTAAGAAAACTCAGCTCAGGATCTCAACCAATCTATCAGAGTCACCATTTCCATTTTTTCACAGATCAATCAGGTTTGAAAATTGAGATAAGACTGCCAGATTTTAATGTTCCTCAGAGCACAGAGGAATTCACAATTCATTTATGAATGAATGTAACAATTCCCTACCATTACAGACATTTCAATCCCAGTGAATCTAAAGTCTATTTGATAGTGATCAATTGATGATAATATTAAGTACAAGTGGTTCTCATTTAACAGCCACTGTTCAAACTTGCAGTGACATTAAAAAAAATAATTATAGCTAGTCCTCAAACTTTTAACTGTCACATAATCACAATCCGGCATTGAGCAACCAATCAAGATTTTGGTCATGCAACCTGATTTGCAACCTTCCCTTCTGGCTTCTCACAAGCAAACTCAATGAGGAAGCTAGCAGGAAGTCAGAAGATCACATGAGATCCTTGATTAACCGTGTAAATGGGAACTGACACAATTGCTATCACTAAGTCATCTGGTCATGTCACATAGAACTTTATGAACTTAGCAACAGAAAATCCAGTCCCAATTACTATTGTTTAACTAGACTACCTGTACTTGTAAACGTTTCTAAAGATCCCTGTATGCTAAATGGCAACTATAAGTATACATCAGACATGTCAAACACAAGGCCCGCAGGCCTGATCTGGCCCACGATGGGCCCAATGCCGGCCCAGGGGGCTGCCCCGGAGATGGTGAGGAACCAGCCCCAGCTGCCCCAGCCCACCTGAGCCTAGCTAGGCGCCTCTGTGGGCACGCGTAAAGGAGCCATGAGCATATGGAGGCCAGCGATGCCTGGCAGCAGCCGCAGCCCACCAGGCCCCTAGCCATCACATCCTGGGATCCCACAACCCACACAGCGCAGGTGGGTCTGAGTGCCGCGGTCACTGGGCCAGCCCATCAAGCAGTAGACAGGCAAAGACACAGGGGGGAAGGCACATAATCTGACCCACTAGATGCAGCGGAGAGCCGCTGCCCCCCACTGCCCAAGGCCCTAAACGGCCCAGTCAGCCATCTGGGGGGGCCCTGCGTGGCCCAAGAGGGACGGCAAGGCTCCTCCAGTAGACTAGGCCCCTCTGCCCGCCCTGATCCAACCCACCTGCTGAATCCTCCAGATTTCCCCAGAGCCCTGCCCAGCCCCCTACAAGTGCCCCCCACAGAAAGCTAGATTGAGCAGGCCACACCCACCTCTCCAGCCACACCCATCCAGCCGTACCCACCTGGGCCCCCCTAGGGCAATCACAATGCTGATGCAGCTCTCAATGAAATCGAGTTTGACAGCCCTGGTATAGACTGTATAGCCTGCCACAAATACAGTCAGGTATTCACTGACACACTTATGCTTGACATGGATGAAATCTGGCTCCTAAACCTTGTAAAGTAAGCTACAGAGTAAATGTTAATATTCTACCTACAGTCAGATTGGGATGAACTGGTATCAGTACAAACTCTGGTAGTTCAATCAAGGAAACGCTTGAAGAGTGTGGTAGGGAATATATCAATAGAACCTGCCTCACTGTCCTATTGTTAGGCATAAACTCAAATACTGGAGATTACTAAGATTAAGTAATAATAAGTGAAAGGATTCATGATACGTGCTTGTCTACCAGATACACAGTTGGTCATAAAAGGACAACTTATAGTAATTTACATCACTTCATGACTTGCTTTATCCAATTTTCTCCAAAACCTTAAACATCAAATAAGGATACTTATAAGGGAACATGTAAATCTGC
Organism: Crotalus tigris; assembly: GCF_016545835.1. Taxonomy (NCBI): domain Eukaryota; kingdom Metazoa; phylum Chordata; class Lepidosauria; order Squamata; family Viperidae; genus Crotalus; species Crotalus tigris. The sequence continues at coordinate 7,583,070 of NW_024096505.1, forward strand.
ATTTCTACTGCATTCATCCTGCTTTATATTTCAGCACAATTGTAAATTCTGTTTGTATATACATAGCAGCTAAGGCCCATTTTATTCACAATTAAGTTTCATAAAAGTGTAATGTACACCACTCTCTGATTTCACTCTCATTATCCTTAATTATCATGAAGGATCTACCTGAGTTATTAACCATGGTCCTATTTTGACTTCAGTGTCAGTTCTCCATGCAGCAGGATATTTAGTCTCTTAATATAAATGTAATGATTTAGTCTATCAATATAAATGTAATGATTCTGACCAAAAATACCATAAATTATTTAATCCCTTAACAAATCCCTTATTCCAAATAAATGTTAAGAACAAATGTAATAGGTACCAAAATGGTTTCAATCATTTTCTGTTTCTTAACATGGGTTAATATATACACATTTTCAAAATACATTCCTCAACAGAAAATTATTGACATTTTAATTATCACAATATTAACTAGTGACAGAAAAAATATTCTTCAAGCAACAAACATCATTTGTTTTAGTGTGTACAAACAATATCTTAGGGCTTAGTGTTAAATTTTAAAAAAGGAATTCTGCAATCTGAATATTTGTTGGTTTGCTATCAATCCACATCCCCAGCTAATATAACCTTTGACTCTGCTGGCTGTGAATTATGGCTGTGATGGTTGTGAATTCTAACACCTCTGGAGAGCACAAGGTTGGGAAAGGCTACTCGATATGCAATTTAGAATTTCTAATAAGAATACTTTATTACCCAAGCCTCAACAACTGCTTTTAGCCTAGAAATCAAATAAGGAACATTAACAGCTAAATCAGGATGAATCATCTGCTACATACCTTTAAAGCACATTTCCGTCCTGTCACTTTGTGAAAACATTCCAATACTTTTCCATTAATACCAAGGCCCAAAACCCGTTTAGAGATTTTATAGTCATCTGTAACTGCATATTTCTTTATTTCCCCTTTGACAGCAGCAGCCAGGCTAGGCAAAAGTCTTGTGTTGCTTTTGCTGTCATCTTGAATCTCTGATGAGGATCCTTGTTGATTCTCACTTTGTTCCATAGCAGGTAGAAGTTCAAAATTTTAAAAAAACTGCTGCCACAATCTTCAGGAAGACTCTTCCATTAAGCTGTCGAAGCAAACATTTCAAACAGACTAGATCCATTTCCTAGGATTTCACAGAACATCCTCCTTTAAAAAAGAAATGTTAACTGTAAGGTACAGATTGGACTATTTACCTACACCCCTTCTTTCGTGATTTTATGCTATGGCACAGAATTTATAACATGGTAAGGAACATAATTCACTCAATAATCTTGTGATACAATATACCAGGAGTGCAGCATTATGATTTACAGATATTTATCATATTTTCATGGTTCCTGTGCCTCTAAAAATCATATAACATTAAGCAATTTAACATATTAAGCACTGACAAATATTCTGTTTCATGTAAGAAACTGGGATGTTGAAGGCTTTAGATCTGAAGACAAAAAAGTGCTTTGGAGCCTGGAGGCTGCTTGAACGTAACACCTATCTGTTCTCTTTAAAGCAGCTGCATCTTTTCTCAGGATTCAGTGACTATCTTCTGTAGGTATTGTGTGATCCCAAGAAAGCACACATTTGGTTTAATAAGGTGTAAATAGGGACTACATTCATGTCTCCATGGTCTCAGAAACATCTTCTTGCCTTCAAGCCAAAAGCTTGTTATACAGTTATAGTAAGAAATGTTGTAACAAAGAATTTCTGAAATTGTACACTTGCTTGATGGAAAAAAGTAGCAGTCCTGGCTACTAAAAAAAGCACTGATCACTTAAAATCATATTTTCTTATGTTTGAAATAAAAACCTTAACTTTTGTAAGAAGGTTCATTTAACCCATATTCAGCCACCCAGCTAGGAATAATTATGTAGGCTTGCATTAAGAACTGGTAAATCATCCCCATAAGCAAAGTTTACACAAATGAAATTGCTTCTAGTGTTTGCAGGAACTAAATTAATGAAATAAATCATTGTATTTAACATCTTGTATAATAGCTATATACTGACAGACTATTTTGTAGCTGCTCTAAGTAACTAGCATATAAAGACAAGGTGTATATAATACTGATCACTCAGAAGCATATGATTAGCAACTAAACTGGTAATTTTTCATCAAAACAAAATTAAAATTGGTAACAATACGAGGTCCCATTTCAATCAGTGTGATTCTAAATTAAAAATCCTAGCAAATAAAAATTATTTTAAGACATTCCCCATTTTGGTGGTAGATGTAGTTCAAAATTACTTCAATAATATTGAAAAGGCCTCATGGCCATTACAAACATTATAAAACGACAACAAAGGCAAAGAAAGACTTCCCATACCACAATTCATGGAAACACCCCCACAATCCTTCTTTGACTCATATCTTTTGACAAGTTTTGCACCTGCACAATTAAATTGCAGGGCTATAGCCTGATAATACAGGTTGTCCTTGACTTACAAATTGGGACCGGAATTTCCATGACTAAACAATGCAATCATTAAGTAACTTGCATCCAATTTTATGTCCTTTTTGCCACAGTCATTAAGCAAATCCCCCTCCCCCCTTGACTTTGCTTTCTGGGAAGCTCACAAATGGTAAACACATGATCCTAGGACACTATAACCATTGTAAATATATGTTGGCAAGAGCCCAAATTCTGATCATGTGATAGTCAAAGTGCAGGGCCAGTTGTAAGTCACTTTCTTCAGTGCAATCGTAACTTTGAAGTTATTAAACAAATGATCATAAGCTGAGGACTAACTGTAAGACATTTTGAGACTCCCTTTCAACCATGAGTCTGCCAACTCATATTGGCCATGAACCCAAGATGTGATTTTACGGTCAGAGCAAGTTTTTGAAAAAAATTATTGTTAGAATTTATATATTAAAGGTACTCATTAAATGTTAAAAAACAAAAGCTAACTACCTGGATTGGCAAAACAATGGATAGCGTATTTTTCAAACACACAAAAATAGCAGTTGCTTCCTCATCTGAGGCAGAATATCTCCCCTTTACGGAAAGAAAGAAATCCAACAAGTCAGTCCATCCGCTCTTCTACAGCATCTTTGACCCCCATCCCTTCTAGCAAACAAACAGATAGGTGGCAATTTACAGTCCCATTCGTCTCCCTTGGACCATCGTCTCTCTGATAGTGATGCAGAAATGAGGGTTTTCCTCAAGGCCATTTTCCTATTTAGGGCAATTGATTGAATCTTCCCTTCTGGGCAACTATTGGTTAAAGCCGTTCTAACTCTGAACTGGCCAAAGAGGTAAATTATTCCAGAAGCGGGGCTGGCTAGAGGCTAATACAGCCCTCTTTCAATCCAGAACGACCCATTCATTCGCGCACGGTCCTCATGGCAGCAACGTTTGCGGGTGAGGGGGAAGAAAACCCCGCCGACAGAGCTGTGGAAGCTCCAACGAGGGACTGGAGGGAGGTTACCTTCGCTGCGCGCATGCTCCTCACAGGTGGTCGCTCCGCCGCTGCTCCCTCAAACCTGTGGCTAGCTGGGAGGGGAAGGGTGGAGGAGGGGGAAATTCGCGGCCATGGGAAGCCTCGCCCAGGCCAGGCCCCGCCGAGGCTTTTTTTCCAACCGAGCAGGACAAGCTCAGGCAGCCGCTCATGTGACTCTCCGCCCCGGCCGGCCCAACCCGGTCCCGCCATAGAGAATTGCCAACATGGAGGGCGGGGCATGTAGGCGGGAGAGCACGTGCTCCGGGGCACCTGGCTGCCCGGCGCGGGAGTTGCACGGTACCCGCATTCCGCGGCCAGCAGCAGGCAGGGATGCCTCTGCCTTTCCCGTCCGGCTGGCGATTCACAAACTCGTATTGTCGTCCGAAACTAAAAGGCATTGGAAGAGAAGGGGGGGATGCTGAAGAGAAGAGAGAACAATAGCCCTTAATAGTTACAGTCAACTATAGTGAAAGGCGAAATTTCGCCGATCTGGGAGGGGGTTAGCAGCGGGGTGAAATTAGGTCGTCTATCTTTTGCGATGACGTCCAGTCCGAAATACCTTGTGGTCTCTCTGAAACGCCATGCTCGTTAGTCTCTTTGTCAGACAGCAAAGCTTGTGCTGAGAACAAAGGGAGCCGTGGGGATGGGAACCACCGTCTTTCGCCGGAGCCCCAAAGACTGGAGAACAACGAAGGGTCTTGATAGACCATTGAGGGCGTTCGACGGTAAAAATTGGATGTAACCTATTGCAGGAAACGAATCTGACCGTGGTGGTTCGGTAGATTCGGATTTCGGATATGCGGTTGTTTGTCAAGTACAATCTTGAGTCTGGTATCAGGGCAACACCTACTGGTGGAAGGAAAGCTGGACCGACAAGACGGGCGGCGGGAGCAATGTTTTCACGGTGACTTAGGAAGGAAGGCGTTCAGCCCACGGTGGTGTGCTAGACTCGTGTACGTCTATGTAATAATCGCAAAGGGTTGATAAAAGATGGGTGAAGAGAAATCAGAAGCTGTTGATTTTTAAAGCCCGATGCAGAGACTCAAGTTCACTTGATTGTTTTTTGTAAGCGGTATGGTGGATCTGTTCGTGTGTTGAGGAATGTGCATTTGAGAATGCTCAGATGCTCTGCTTGTTCTAAAATGTTAAGCATGGCACTGATTGCAGCTTCACTGTCATAAGCCTCAGTTCACCTGAACAGCCTTCCCTGCCCTAATATCTAGTAACATTGAATACTATTTACAATGCTATTTATTTCCATCAATATAAGAGAATATTTGCAGCTCGGGATTAAATTGTGGGGTCCTTGGTAGTCTCAGCTTGGTGATTTTCTTGCAGGCGTTTCATTATCGAACTAGGTAACATCATCAGTGCTAGTAAGGAGTGGGGTTTGCTCTCATTTTATATTTTAATGGCTTGCCCTGTCAGGGTTAGTGGGAATGGTCTTGGTCGTTTTTTGGTTGTGCTGTTTATTGCTACTTATTTGGCTAACCTCCAATACTTTTCTATAACAGCAATTGCTGGATTTTGGGCATACTACATTGATAAATACAAAAGCTGGCCAAGTTTGATGTGATTATACTATACTGTTTTAAACAATTATTGAATTGTTAATCTTAAAAGACCACTAATACATAATCCATCCTTCACTGCATTTCCAGTTTAATTCTTCCCACTTACTAGCTTTCTGATTGCCCCTAGAACCAAATTATTTCCAAATTCACAAAAAACTAAATATGAACTGAGAATTTTTTTCTTTGTGAACATATCATTGCCCACCCTTGCTTCTTAAATTATGTGAATACCGTATGCAAAATGCCAACCTTTGGTTTTGAAAGTCAATGAACATTAATGGCTGTATTGGAAAATTAGTTTTCACCGCACCTGTTGCTGCTGAACAAATCCATATATGAGAGAAAGATACAAAAAGTGACATAGAAGTAAGAACTACTTTTTTATGAACAAACCCATTTTGTCACATTCTGTATAAGTTCATATGCATAAACATTTGCAGTTATAGAATTAGGACACTTAGCCAGTAGTCCTAATTTCACTCCATTGGGGAGGAAAGTGTATATATAGTATGCTAATGTTGCTTAAAGTGCTAATGGCAGACATTAAGACACTATGCTAATGAGAAGATTATAAAACCCCATTGAGACTCAATTAAATTCCTTGGGAGTCAAACTAGAATCTTCACATCTATAGTTACATGAGGTGGAATAGAATTTACAAACAGTAATAAATCTTTCCTTGCGCTATTGAATATAATGATGAATGAAAAATGGTCAATCCTGTAATGGTACGTGGGAAAGATCTTGGAAGAGAGACAAAGAGCAAAGAGACACTGCCAAGGGAATACAAGTAGTCCTTGACTTACAACCACAACTCAGCCAAAAATTTCTGTTGCTAAGCAAAACATTTGTTAAGGGAGTTTTGCCCCATTCCACAACTTTCTTGCCATCATTAAGTGAAACACTGCTGCTGTTTAACACAGTTGTTAAATGAATCTGGCTTCCCCATTGACTTTGTTCATCAGAAGGTCGCAAAGGGGGGATCAGATGACCCCGGGACACATCATAAATATGAGTTGATTGCCAAGCATCTGAATTTTGATCCCATGATCATGGGGATGCTGCAACACCCTTGTGAAAAACGGTCATAAGTGCCGTTTTCCAGTGCCGTTGTAACTTTGAATGGTCCCTAAGTGAACTGTTGTAAGTCGAGGACTACCTGTAGTCATATGAAAGGGCAGCAAAGCCTGCAACTAGATCAGGGGTAGGCAACCTCAGCTCTTTTATTACTCGTGGACTTCAACTCCCAGAATTCCTGAGCCAGCGTGGCTCAGCTTGGAAACCTCTCCCTTTTCCCTCAGCATGGCTGGCTCAGGAATTCTGGGAGTTGAAGTCCACGAGTCATAAAAGAGCCAAGGTTGCCTACCCCTGAACTAGATAGTGGGTGGGGCAAGAGGCTGAGAAGAGACTTTCCCTAGTTTCTCAGGCTGCAAAGGAGATGGTGGGGAGGGATTGATCTTTCAAACTTGCAACATTCAATCAGTGTAACCTTATAGTAAAGTAGAATTAGCTCATCTGGTTGTGATTCTTGTATGGTTTACCCCGAGAGGCTGCCAACTCCTGATACTGACATGATTCCTGATATGAGTAAGCTTTGTATGAAAAGAAAGACTACATTGTCTTATCAGTTCAGTAAAGTAAGAACCATCTAGTGCAGGGGTAGGCAACCTTGGCTCTTTTATGACTCGTGGACTTCAACTCCCAGAATTCCTGAGCCAGCCACGAGTCATAAAAGAGCCAAGGTTGCCTACCCTTGGTCTAGTGGAATCATCCGATTGAGACATGCTGTAGTAAAGAAATCTTCTCGATTTGTAAACAAGAGATGTTTCATAATTTCCTAAGTCAGTACAGTAATTTTGTAATGTAATAGTATATTTTGTGTAAAATCTTTACATTGTTTTCTTCTAAATAATGCTCTGCAAACAAAAGTTCCTTTTTTAAAAAAACACCAATAATTCAGATGAATTATTTGCAAAATTATTTTTAATGGAAAATAAAAACATGCTGTTTATTCAAAGCAAACAGATGCTGTGAGATTAATCACTAAAATGGGTCATGCAGAAGAGGTGTTGCTCTGACTATAAGAAAAGGAATGCCAAGTTAATTGGTCACATACCACATACCTAAAGTAAAAAGGTATATATATAAACACACACTACCCTACTAATATAATTATTTATTATCCTTCCCATGACTCATAGCGGTAAAACAAAGTAAGGGGAACAATCAAGAGTTTTTATTCTTAAGCTATATAAATAACTAATTTGATTTTTGGCTTTTGTGCTTGTGTATCTGCCTGGACAAGTCCCTGCTGTTTTCTTGACAAGATTTTGGAACTGATCTGCCTTGCCTTCCTAGGGCTGAGAAAGAAGGACTGGCCAAAGGTTCCATTTAGATTCAGGCCTGAAGCAGGACTAGAATTGATAGTCTCCCTTTTTATAGCCTGGTGCCCTAACCACTACACTAACCTTCTGATTTTTTTTATAGAATAACTTCAATTTCCATTCTCACTCATACCATATTTCCCCGAAAATAAGACCCACCCAGAAAATAAGCCCTAGCATGATATTTAGTGTGTGCCTAATATAAGCCGTATCCCCAAAATAAGTAGTGTTACCCAGGCCCTCCTAGCCCCCCCCCCTCTTCTCTCTTGTCGGCACTCGGCAACCATGCTATCAAGGCAGTGGAATGTCCCTTTTAGCGGGAGCTCATGTGAAGTGGAGGGGAGGCAGGTTCTCGTTGTCAGCAGAGTTTGCAGGAACAATGATGGCTGCCCCTTAGCTGTGACAGTCAGTGTGCAACAGTGTTTATCAGACCCTGGCAGTCATGGGGACAGTAATCGATGACTTCCAGCAGCCTCTTGGAAAGCGAAGAAGGGGGGGAACCCTTCAGCTCCAGGCAGCAGCAGGAAGCACTAGCGAAGATAGTCAGCGAAGATAGTCAGCGCCCCATGGCAACAGCTCGCCCCACGAGGGCAACTCCCCACAATGTCTTCAGCTTGCAGAAGTGATAATAACTAAAGTTTGGATGGCCGCTGGTCTCTGAAGCAGTAACAACCAGCAGTTCCTTTTCTTCTGTCAGCACTTGTCACCCCAGGCCTCTCTATCCCAAATCCCCCCTCCCCTTTCCCTTCTAGTTAAAACCTAAGTTTAAAACCCCAGCAAACTTTCCCTCTTCTCACTCTCGCTCTTCCCTTCGCTCAGAATATTCCCTCTGCAGAGGAAAGCAATAAAACTCCACTCCACTCATGCTCTCTCCCTATCCCTCCATTTCAGAGGAAAGGGAACTTATAAAACCCCAAACTCCTCTTTTGCTTCACCCCACCCCACCCCCCCTTTCTACTTCCCCCTTTTCTTCCCCGCGGTCCATGCCCGCCGTGCCCAAACCGGCCACAGCTGCTCGAGCATTGCTCTTTCCTCCCTCCAGTCAGACTCCCATAAAGCCTTTCAGCCAGTCCCGCTACATAAGCCTTAGTTAAGAACCCACTCCCTCCATTTCACCATCTGGTTGCTTGCTGCCGCAACAAATTAAGGCGAGGCAGATGGGATGGCGCTACCACACAGCCACGGGAGAGTTGGCCAATGTAGTCATGGCAGCACGGTCTTCAGAGCGCCCCTGCTGCCAACCCTGGTATACCTCTCCCATGGCTGTATGGGCAGAGCTGCGAAGGTGGCCAGTGGTTGAAACTCAGAAATGATGCAGAGAGCCTACCACCAGTCTTCAGAGCTGATACCATTGAAACCATAAAATACAGGTGGCAAATGGGCAGTAGGCAATGCGATGTAGCGCTGCAGGACCAAGCAGCAGGTGGTGACTACCACCAGGCAGTTGATCTGTGGGGTGGGGCCGATGAGGACCGAAGAAAACCCCTCCAGCGGTAGACACAGTTGATGCGCAGCAGTGGTGGAGGCCTTTCGCCATCACTCCCCCCTCCGAAATGGTGGAGGGGGACTGGGTAAGGCGACCGAGCCTCCCCTGCCATCCTCCATAGCATGGCATTCCAGCTAAGGAGGGGAGTGAAAGGGAAGAGGTGGGTGGGCAGCCAGGTCATTGAATGGCAGTCGGAGATCACTGAGTGGGGAGTGGCCTGGCTGCAGAGTTAAGCAGGTGTGGGGCGTGTGCAGCAGCTCCAGCCCCACCTGCCTCACTTCATTTCGTGGTGACACTGGTATAACCACAAGCAACCAAACAGTGGGATGGAGTGGATGGGCGGCCGCCAAGTCAGACAACCCTTGGAAATAAGCCCTAGTGGATCTTTTGGTCCACAAAAATATAAGACCCGGTCTTATTTTCAGGGAAACACGGCTATGTGACAAACTAATACAGTCGCCTCTCAAGTTCTCATATGACAATGTATATGAAGGTTAGTTTTGTTGTGTATCACTCTACTTTTAAGATATTTAAAGTGGGATGTAGGGCATATATTCACTAAACACTGAAGCTGTTCCTTCCCTATGCTCATGCCAGCTCAACTCTAAATGGATTGAAGAATATCTTTTCTGGACTGAGAAATTTTTGCAACAGCTTACAAGATACGCAGTTCAAACAAACAAAAAACAGACTACCACACCCTCCCATCAGACAGCTCCCTCATTACTATGTCCTCCCAAATTTTTATTCCTGGAAAGGAATTGCTTTCTTTCCTGTGAGGTACTATCAACAGATCAGCCTAAAAAAATGGTGCCATAGAAGTCAGAACCAGTTTGATGTAGTGGTGAAGGTGGTGGCCTAAAAAATCAGAAGACATCTTCCAAGATTTAAATTCATTAATTTTGAACTTTGTTTGGCAGGGAAAGAAAGCTAGAATTAAGATGAAAACATTATAAGAAGGAAAATGGAGGATTTGGGTTGCGGAATGGGCATTGTATTATCAAGCATCTGTCTTAACATGGGTGAAAGAATGGATAATGCTTAGAAATAAAAGATTGTTATATTTAGAGGGGCATGATTTAAACTGGGTTGGCATGCTTTCTTATGGTATGGAAAAAATAGAGCTCATAAGTATTTCCAAAACCATTATATAAGAAATGCCTTGTTAATAGTATGGGAAAAAATCAAAGGTAAAATATACTTTAAAATTCCAGGGTGGCTATCAACAATGGAGGCATTTATACATCTGAACTTGGTAGATTTTGAAAAAATATGGGCATATAGAGATATTCTAAATATTGATGGGAATTTAAAATCTAAGCAAGAACTGAAAAATCAGGGATCAACCTGTTGTGGGCATATTTATAGATGCAAAATAGATATGAAAAAGACGTGAAAATGTATGGATTCTATAAAGATCAAACTGTATTTGATAAGATTTTGTTAACTTCAGATGAGAAATTGATTAAGAAAATGTATATTTTTTTGTTAATTTTGGAAATGGAAAGTGAACAAGTTAAAGAAACAATGATAAGATGGGCAAAAAACTTTGGCTACAATATAGAACTAGAAAAGTGGCAAAAGCTATGGGAGAGAAATTACAAATTAACAATGTCAACTTCATATAAAGAAAACTTATATAAAATGTTTTATAGATGGCGCTTGCCGCCAGCAAGATTAGCAAAAATGTTTAAAAAATATGTCAGATAGATGTTGGAAATGTAAGCACAATTCAGGCATGTACTATCATATTTGGTGGACATGTGGCAAAGCAAAGGCTTATTGGAAAAAGATACATGCTTGATTAGAAAAAATATTAAGTGAACATGTTGATTTTAAACCTGAAATTTTCTTACTAGGTATAATGCCTGAAAAGATTAATAAGCAAAGTCTATATTTGATTTTACAGGTCACCACAGCACGAGAATAATCTTTGCACAATATTGGAAGAACGAATCAGAGGAAGAAATAATCAGAAAAATATTGGAATGCGCAGAGATGGACAGATTAACCATGAGATTGAAAGATAAAGAAGATACAGATTACTATCAAACTTGGAACTTATTTTATTGTTGGCTAGAGGAAAGAATGAAGGATTAGGAATTGAATATGTATTAGCATAGCTGAGCCTAGACTGCTCGTTGGCTGAAAAATTAACACATATATATAAAAGAAAATCAATAAAATCTTTATTTAAAAAAATCAGAAGACTTGAGTTCTAGTCCTGCTTTAGGCATGAAAGCTTGCTGGGTGACTTTAGAGCAGTTATTGTTATTATTTTTCAGGTCTTCTAGTTCTGCTTGAGTCCAGTCCACTATTCCATTTGTGTATTTAATGATGGAATTACAGAGTTGTTAATTGCTTTGATGGCGTTTTCTCCATTGAGTTTGGACTTTAAGATCTTCTTCACTTTCACGATGAAGATCTTCACTACTAAATCTTCTCCTTGACCTCAGTGTGCTTCATGTTATTAGCTTGTAGGAAGCCCAGGTATTGGTAGTGATTTTCATCTTGGTGTTATTTCCTCAGGTCATCTTGATTCTTTCAGTTTTCACTATTTCCAGTCCAAATTCCATTGCAATATCCTGGTTTTATATATGGACAGTGTTAAGCAGTGAATCTCTTTCAGATGATATTTTTCCATATAGCTTCAGATCATCCATGCAATAGAGATGGGATAGCTTGCAAGATTTTTTGATGTTTGATAATCACAGCCAGACTTGTTCAGTGGAGTTGATAGAGGAATCAGTACAATGTCAAACAGTATTGGTAATAGTGAGTCTCCTTGGAAGATTTTTCTATTCATATTTATCTCTCCCAGTCTATCACCATTGACCAGCAACTGTGTCTTCCATTGTGCCATTGATCTTTGCACAAAGCTTTTGATGTTTCTGTTATTTCTAGGCATTTGATTGTCCAATCACACGGTAGGGAGTTGAATACCTTTTGTAATCAATCCAAACTATATTCAAGTTGGTCTTCCTTCTCCTGCAGATTTTCCAAAATCATCTTGTCAATTAGGAGCTGATCTTTTATTTTGCTATTTGAGAAGTTTCCTTGTTTATGGAAGAGGCATTTGTCTCTGGCTCCTCTGATAAGATTTGCCCAGTATGATTGAACTTCTGAAATAACTCTCATCCTCCTCAGAGCATGCAAGCCCTACAACCAGACCAAGGTAGTGCTTCATTGGGGAATTATTATTATTTAGCCAACAGGTTCTGTTGCCTGAAAAGGCCTGATATTTGCTCTTGCTTCTGTAAGCGGTAGAAGGGTAGTGTTAGTAAAATAATGCCATTGGAGATAACCCAGAGAATCTGGCTGAACAAGATTGTGGGAGGCAAAGTTGCTACATTGTCTGATTCCCTTTTCCTACTATAGGAGATCTAAAAATTGAAAAACAAAATAAAATGTGAATATTATGTACTGCTGTATAAATCTTATTATATACAATGGTAAGCAATCCTTACATGCAAAATCTGGCAATTAGCCTGATGGTTGGCACAAAGTAGAGGGATAACACTTTTGCTCACACTAAGGAACAGTGTGGGCTACAGTTGCCTGGCTGTTAAACTGATTGGTGGTGGCAGTGAAAGCTTCCAATGACAGAGGGCCTGATAGAGAATCTGCTTTTCCTATTATGAACTGCCTAGTTGCATACATTACCAAGATAGGTCCTTCCAAAGATGCTAGTCTTGCCAGAAGCTTGACTGTTGGCTACAGGGGAATCTGATGCGATTCTCAGGAAATGGCTTGCAACTCTCAAGGAGCCAGATTGGGTCCTGTTTCCAAGTGTTTAGCAAAATAACAAAAAATCTCTTTTCCCAAGAGTTTAATAATAGTGTTATCAATTTTTTTTAGTTCAATTGCATCGGTTTTATCTTTTAAACACATTTTTAATGTTGTAAGTCATCTTGGGTGTTGCTAGATACAGAAAAGCAGGTTACAAATTTATTAAGAAAATAGAATAAAGAAAATTCCAAATCCTTATTAAGACAATGTATCTCAAGAAAAAAAAATCACATTTTGGAGATTTCTAGGGTCAGGCAAGATATGAAAAATACATGGGCAAAAATGGAAAGACTGAACAAAAAAAAGCTGATTGAAATTGGAACAGTAAAAGACAAGATGGCTTTTGGATCATTGTTTGCAGTCTTCATCGTGATTTATCTGTGATCTGTAGAAAATCATTCAGTCTAACTTTGGATCACAGCCATGGCAGTTCTTTTGATGACATAGCTAATAGATTTTTCCCAATAAAAATAAAATTCCCTGAACCAGTTAAAATTGATATGATTTCTTGGCCAGCCTGATTAGTGTAGATCACAAATTCCTCTGCGCTAGCAATTAACCATTGTCACTTCACAATAGAGCTTAGCATTTTGGCAATATAGTCTACATCTCCTAGGAACATTCCTTATACTTAAAGTGTCAAATACAAATCTGTTTCTTTAGAAATAGATTTATTATGATCTAAGGAGACCTACTTTTAAAATTTTTTTGTACCTGTAGTGCAGTTCTTGTAAGAGACTGATAGAGGACATGGCAATAAGCCCATAGGAGTTGAAAATGCCATGGGATCTCTTCACTCATTAGAATTATATTTATTTATATTTCTTTTTTGAAGTTCTGAAGCGCCCAAAATTCAAACATTTCGTTTCATTTTTGTGAATATGAAAATTAAATATTAAAGTTTAATTAGGTAAAGACCTTGAATGTACTACTTCCAAACCATACATCTGTTTCCCTCATATTCATATAAGCAGCTTATTACTATACTTTATCAGTAAGTCTTGAGAAACAATTAAACCAGAAAATTCAGTCTATGCATAATGAATAGAGAGTGTGGCCTTGATGCATGACAAAAGAATCCTGATTATTAGTTTTTACTTTAAGGAATATGTTCTTCTGTCAGTTTTAGAAGAGTTAAATTCTCTATTAGGAAAGGCAGAATGTTGCTTAGGGAGAAATATATGCAAACATTTTAAGATTGAAATGAGGAATGTTAGAAAACTTGTTGTGAGAATAAAACAGTCTATTTCTTTTCCAGACTACATTGCTTTGGAAGTATTGTGGTTGTTTTTCAGAAGTTAACATTAACCTGGAAATATTGTCCCTGTTTTCCAGAATTTAATCCTTTCTGGAAAACTGTCAGGCGTGTGTGTGTATGCGTGCGCATGCGCGCGCGCGCACACACACATGGAGGGAGGGAGGGAGAGAGAGTAGCATGAAACAAGGAAGAAGGAAATCAATGCTTACTGTTTCATGAAAATACTACAGTCCTTTTTAGTCTTCATTCTACTATGTGTTGTGTGCATGTAGAAGGAAATAAACTGAAGGCTGGGAACCTTGAGTTCAACAACGAAAAATGAAGCCTCAGTAGGTAGACCACACCAATTCCACAGGAAGGCTAAAATAACTTTTATTTATTTTATTTTATTTTATTTTGAAAAAGCACCTTTGAGAGAATTGTGACCTGGATGACTGAAAATCCCCACAGATACTTATTGGTTATAGAAACAGAAACTTGCAGGTTTGATTGTGCAGTATTTCTTCCTCCAGTGAATTAGGAAGGTGTCTGTCTGAATCATTTCTGATTGTTATCTGAACTGAGTCTATTGTGAACTTCATATACTGTTCACCCTTCACTAGATCTTGCATATCTTTATCAAGGTCATCTTCCTAACTGTCTACAAAGCCTCATTTTGACAGCTATTTTGAGTGATTGAACTGGAAGTGCCTATAAAAATGCTCTCAAAATTTCAGATATACCCTTTGGTCCAAGAGTTGCCTTCCCTTACCCTAGTTCAGGCATGTCAAACTCGCGACGTCACGTGACGTCATGCGATGTATCACGACTTTTTCTCCATTGCCGGCAATGAGGTGGGTGATGCATCCGGCCCGTGGGCCGGCAGTTTCACATGCCTGCCCTAGTTCAACTTCCAAATGTTGTTGATAATAAATGAACTCACACTCCATGGCCATGTATTGCTGTAGGCTGCGTCTTGGATTGAAAGCAGCATCTTTTTAGGGAAGATTGATGAGAAAATCATGCAGCAAATCCAAACTACTGGGGATCAGGCAGATTATCTGGACCTCTTCCAATCAGTTTCAAATCTAAGCATGGGACCAAAGCATCATTGATTGCACTTGTAGATGATCTCTGACAGGAGTGGGATATTGCACACATCCTTGCTCTCCTTGATCCCTTAGCTGGTCTTGGCTCTGTTGATCATAGTATCTTTTGGAACTTTCAGGGATTCAGAGCCAGCAGCATTATGTAGAGCTAGTTCTCTTCCCTTTAGCAATTATTTCAGACAGTGTTGATACCGGGATAAAGGTCTTGCTAGTGGCTGTGGTTTTGCTGAGTGCTGTAGGGTTCAATACTCTCTACTCCGGTGTAACATCTGCATGAAGTTGCTAGATGAGATAATCCAATAGTATGGAATGAGATTTCATCAATATTTCAATAATGCCCAACTTTATATCTCCACCCCAGGCTGTTCAAGTGAAGTGGTACAGGATCTGTCTCTGTCTGGATGGGGGGGGGTTGGATTAAAGTTGTCACCTGGCAAGACCTGGAAAGAGAGTTTTTTTTCTATCCTTCTACCTGCCCTATGGAACATCCTTCCCCCAGAAATGAGGTTGGCAGCTAAGTTAACCTTTTCTGGCCCCTGCAGTTGTGGATTTATTCCTGCTCTTGGAGTCAGAGTGTCTGTTGGAGCCTGTGAATTAGTGTTATTGAAATATTTGTATTGGGATTTTTAGAAAGAGCTCAGCTTCTGGCTGCATATTATTTCCGTTTTTGTTGTTTTATGCTGGGTTTTAATTGTTATCTACCCAAAGTCACTTGTTTGAGACGAGCAGCCTTATAAATGGAATGGATAAATAAATCTCTTCAGCATCTGGACAACTACTGTTCTCTTGATAAGAATCTCTACTGAATCTATTATACCAGGGGTCTTTAAACTTGGCCCTTTTATGACTCATGGACTTCAACTCCCAGAATTCCTCAGCCAGGCACGTATTATACTAATGCACTGTATTATACTAATGCATCACTACATACATGCAAAACTCTTTTTAAGATTAAAAAGCTGACTCAAGTTCTCCTGGACAAATAATTTCATCTTAATCATTGTTTTTTAAATTCAGAATCTATTTTTAGTCTAAGCTGCTGGTAGAGAAATAACATTCCTGCACTTCAGTAGCTCTTTTAATTTTTTTCAGATAGAAGTGTGTTTCATGAACACTTTAATTAACCTTTGGTTAATAAATATTAATAGTCTGTTAAATAAAGTGCCTAATTCTCTAATAAAAGAAGCAAGAATGTACTTTAAGCTTGTAAGAAACATTTAAGTAATGTTGGAGCAGCACATTGAAAGTAATCAAATTAACCTCAAGCATCAGCATGTTTTAAAAAATAAGCCTTGCATGAAGTATACATGAAGGCAGTTCTGTTTAAATCCAAAATATAACTTTTCTACTCCTGATAATAATGGTGATATTGCAAATGAAAATTTATACTGTATCTGATTTTCTGAGTTCTTCAATTTTATCTACAATTTTTTATCTACCTATAGGGAGGTAGCTACAAGAGAATTGTTAATTTTGAATGTAATTGTGAATTTAAGATTTCTCTAGTTGTGAAAATCTACACCAGTCTTCCATGTTTGTATAGGGTGCAGTCTATTGAAATACTCTTAAGTTGGTGCCGTACCAAATTACTGTTATTGAGAAAATGACTTCTTTTGTAAATTGCACAGGGAGAATGTCTAGGCAGAGGAGTTATTGCAAAATTGTTGCTCCTACAAAGGAGTAGAGTTTCATCCCATCCAAAGGACATAGTTCAAAGAGGGGGCGCTGATATTAATGAACTAATAGGGCTGCCTAATTATGGTACCTAGCACTGAACCCAATTTATTTTTTTTGTCATACTAGTAGCCTGAAGGGATTTTTTATTATTTATCATACTTGCCTTCTTTAAAAAAAAAAAAACATTTATAGGGCACTTATATATGTGTGGCATAAAGGTTTTGTGTCTAAGCTGATATGCTGAGCTGGTATAAAGCAGCAGAGAAAATATACTTCCCCCCCCCCCAAAAGGAGGGGGAGGATGGAGAACATGGCTGAAGTATGGCCTTGAAATGCAGTTATGCTGCCCCTAGGGCAAATAAGCTGCCCAGACTATTAACCAGTACTGTTTTGGGACAGTTGAAGGCAGCATTTTGATTGGCCCAACCTAGGATGTAGGTGTGTTGAATCTAAATACATCACCTCTTCAATGGCTGAAGGACTGTTGATTATTTGAGTTGTAAAAGGAGAAGGAGAGAGGGAGAGAGAATTGGGAGAGAGGGAGGGAGGGAGAGAGAGGGAGGGAGAGAGAGGGAGGGAGGGAGGGATGCAAGGATGCCATGTTTGAACCTGTACTGCTTTGAGGCAGAAAACACCTTGGTTGTGGTAACTAGAAAGAGACATTGTTGTGTGTGTGTTCTGGGCCATTTGAATGAACAGATGCCAGTTTTTGGCCAAGAGGAGAGAGAAGATGCTGGAGGGCTGCTTCCCAGGGGTAGAGAAGACAAGACCCAGACAGAGAGATATGTTTCACCCCAAATCTGGTATCTACTTCTACTTATATTTCTTCTGTTGACCCCATTCTTTTTTCCCTCCACTTATAGAATTTATTCCAGATTCCTGATTTGTCTAGTTCTGCGCAATACATAATTTTCCTTATTAGTGCTTCCCCACTCAGTGCTTCTGTTGCTTTCCACTTTTGAGCAAACAGGATCCTTGCCGTCGTTACCATGTGAATGATTAGATACAGTGGGGCAAAAAAGTATTTAGTCAGCCACCAATTGTGCAAGTTCTCCCACTTAAAAAGATGAGAGAGGCCTGTAATTGTCATCATAGGTAGACCTCAACTAGGAGAGACAAAATAAGAAAACAAATCCAGACAATCACATTGTCTGATTTGGAAAGAATTTATTTGCAAATTATGGTGGAAAATAAGTATGTGATCACCTACAAACAAGCAAGATTTCTGGCTCTCACAGACCTGTAACTTCTTCTTTAAGAGGCTCCTCTGTCCTCCACTCATTACCTGTATTAATGGAACCTGTTTGAACTTGTTATCAGTATAAAAGACACCTGTCCACAACCTCAAACAGTCACACTCCAAACTCCACTATGGTGAAGACCAAAGAGCTGTCGAAGGACACCAGAAGCGAAATTGTAGACCTGCACCAGGCTGGGAAGACTGAATCTGCGATAGGCAAGCAGCTTGGTGTGAAGAAATCAACTGTGGGAGCAATAATTAGAAAATGAAAGACATACAAGACCACTGATAATCTCCCTCGATCTGGGGCTCCACACAAGATCTCACCCCGTGGGGTCAACATGATCACAAGAACAGTGAGCAAAAATCCCAGAACCACACGGGGGGACCTAGTGAATGACCTGCAGAGAGCTGGGACCAACGTAACGAAGGCAACCATCAGTAACACACTACGCCGCCAGGGACTCAGATCCTGCAGTGCCAGATGTGTCCCCCTGCTTAAGCCAGTACATGTCTGGGCCCATCTGAAGTTTGCTAGAGAGCATTTGGATGATCCAGAAGAGGATTGGGAGAATGTCATATGGTCAGATGAAACCAAAGTAGAACTGTTTGGTAGAAACACAACTTGTTGTGTTTGGAGGAGAGAGAATGCTGAGTTGCATCCAAAGAACACCACACTTATTGTGAAGCATGGGGGTGGCAACATCATGCTTTGGGGCTGTTTCTCTGCAAAGGAACCAGGACGATTGATCCATGTACAGGAAAGAATGAATGGGGCCATGTATCGTGAGATTTTGAATGCAAACCTCCTCCCATCAGCAAGATGGAAGGAGTGCAAACCTCCTTCCATTGAAGATGAAACGTGGCTGGGTCTTTCAGCATGACAATGATCCCAAACACACCGCCTGGGCAATGAAGGAGTGGCTTCGTAAGAAGCATTTCAAGGTCCTGGAGTGGCCTAGCCAGTCTCCAGATCTCAATCCCATAGAAAACTTTGGAGGGAGTTGAAAGTCCGTGTTGCCCAGCAACAGCCCCAAAACATCACTGCTCTAGAGATCTGCATGGAGCAATGGTCCAACATACCAGCAACAGTGTGTGCCAACCTTGTGAAGACTTACAGAAAACATTTGACCTACTTATTTTCCACCATAATTTGCAAATAAATTCTTTCCAAATCAGACAATGTGATTGTCTGGATTTGTTTTCTCATTTTCTCTCTCCTAGTTGAGGTCTACCTATGATGACAATTACAGGCCTCTCTCATCTTTTTAAGTGGGAGAACTTGCACAATTGGTGGCTGACTAAATACTTTTTTGCCCCATTGTATGTATCACCTTTATTTACGTTTTTTCCTAATATTCCTAATAATAATGTCTCAGGTTTATATTGTATGCTTTGCCTAGTCCACGGGTAGGCAACCCAAAACACTCAAAGAACCACTTGGACCCATTTCCCACCAAAAACAAAACACCGGGAGCCGCAAAATCCTTTTGATATCTAAAATGAAGATAACACTGCATATATCCTTTTTTACCTTTATTATAGGTGTGTGTGTGTTTGTGTGTGTGTGTGTGTATGTGTGTGTGTATATGTATGTATACACACACACATATATATACACATACATACACATACACATACAGGTAAAAAAGGATATATGCAGTGTTATCTTCATTTTAGATGTCAAAAGGGTCTCTCTCTCTCTCTGTCTCTGTCTCTCTCTCTCCCTCCCTCTCTATCTGCCCTTGGTCTGCCTGCCACTCCTCTTCCCCCACTCTTTTTCTTTCTCTCTCTCTCTTTCCTCTCTCTCTCTCTCTCTCCCTCCCTCCCTCCCTCTCTCTCTCTCTCTTTCTCTCTCTCCTATCTGCTGCTCACCTGGAAAGCTTCAAGCTATTGTCCAACAAGATCAGGGTAGGCAACCTCGTCTCTTTTATGACTCATGGACTTCAACTCCCAGAATTCCTGAGTCAGCCTAGCTGGGCTAGCTAGCTCTCTCCTGCCCTTCTTGCTTCCTGCAGAGACGCAGCAAAGGGAGGAGCTCCGTCCAGAAAGCTTTTCAGCTCCTCGGAGAACAGTGTGAGTGCAATCTTTTACACACACACACAAATACACACACACACAGAGAGAGAGAGAGAGAGAGAGAGAAGCAGGGAAGCGCAATTGCCTCTATGTCTCTGTCTCTCTCTGCAAAGGCAGAGGAGGCTGGGAGCCACCGGGGAAGGCTCAAAGAGCCGCATGCGGCTCCGGAGCCGCAGATTGCCGACCGCTGGATTAGGGTTACGTCACTGTGAACTCCTAGTGCAAAATGGACATCACCAAGAAACTCAGAGTGCTTGGGTATGGTTAGGAGGGCACTGACTTTTCTAGGCTGCCCTATGTATGTTTCCTGGTAAAATTCATGGGAAAATCCCATTGTAGGAAAATTCCACTTAGGGTTAGGGTTACGTCACCGTGAACTCCTAGAGCAAAATGGACATCGCAACAAACTCGGAGTGCTTGGGTATGGTTAGGAGGGCACTGACTTTTCTAGGCTGCCCTATGTATGTTTCCTGGTAAAATACATGGGAAAATCCTATTGGAGGAAAATTCCACTTAGGGTTAGGGTTACGTCACCGTGAACTCCTAGAGCAAAATGGACATCGCCAACAAACTCAGAGTGCTTGGGTATGGTTAGGAGGGCAATGACTATTCTAGGCTGCACTATCTATGTTTTCTGGTAAAATACATGGGAAAATCTCATTGGAGGAAAATTCCACTTAGGGTTAGGGTTACGTCACTGTGAACTCCTAGAGCAAAATGGACATTGCCAACAAACTCGGAGTGCTTGGGTATGGTTAGGAGGGCACTGATCTTTCTAGGCTGCCCTATGTATGTTTCCTGGTAAAATACATGGGAAAATCCAATTGGAGAAAAATTCCACTTAGGGTTAGTGTTACGTGACTGTGAACTCTTAGAGCAAAATGGACATCGCCAACAAACTAGGAGTGCTTGGGTATGGTTAGGAGGGCACTGACTTTTTTAGGCTGCCCTTCCTATGTTTCCTGGTAAAATACATGGGAAAATCCCATTGTAGGAAAATTCCACTTAGGGTTAGGGTTACGTCACCGTGAACTCCTAGAGCAAAATGGACATCGCCAACGTACTCGGAGTGCTTGGGTATGGTTAGGAGGGCACTGACTTTTCTAGGCTGCCCTATGTATGTTTCCTGGTAAAATACATGGGAAAATCCCATTGGAGGAAAATTCCACTTAGGGTTACGGTTAGGTCAGCATGAACTTGGATAGTAAAATGGACATCGCCAACAAATTCCGAGTGCTTGGTATGGTTAGGAGGCACTGACTATTCTAGCCTGCCCTATTTGTATTTCCTGGTAAAATACATGGGAAAATCCCATTGGAGGACAATTCCACAGGGTTAGGGTTACGTCACCGTGAACTCCTAGAGCAAAATGGACATCGCCAATGTACTCGAGTGCTGTATGGGTAGGAGGGCACTGACTGTTAGGTTGCCCTAGTATGTTCCTGGTAAAATACATGGAAAAATCCCATTGGAGAAAAATTCCATTAGGGTTAGGGTTATGTCACTGTGAACTCTTACAGCAAAGTGGACATCGACAACAAACTTGGAGTACTTGGGTATGGTTAGGAGGGCACTGAATTTTCTAGGCTGCCCTATGTATGTTTCCTGGTAAAATACATGGGAAAATCCCATTGGAGGAAAATTCCACTTAGGGTTAGGGTTACGTCACCGTGAACTCCTAGCGCAAAATGGACATCGCCAACAAACTCGGAGTGCTTGGCTATGGTTAGGAGGGCACTGACTTTTCTAGGCTCTGACTTTTCTAGGCTGCCCTATGTATGTTTCCTGGTAAAATACATGGGAAAATCCCATTGGAGGAAAATTCCACTTAGGGTTAGGGTTACGTCACCTTGAACTCATAGAGCAAAATGGACATCGCCAACAAACTCGGAGTGCTTGGGTATGGGCACTGACTTTTTCAGGCTGCCCTTTCTATGTTTCCTGGTAAAATACATGGGAAAATCCCATTGTAGGAAAATTCCACGTAGGGTTAGGGTTACGTCACCGTGAACTCCTAGAGCAAAATGGACATCGCCAACAAACTCGGAGTGCTTGGGTATGGTTAGGAGGGCACTGACTTTTCTAGGCTGCCCTATCTATGTTTCCTGGTAAAATACATGGAAAAATCCCATTGGAGGAAAATTCCACTTAGGGTTAGGGTTAGGTCACCATGAACTCATAGAGCAAAATGGACATCGCCAACAAACTCGGAGTGCTTGGGTATGGTTAGGAGGGCACTGACTTTCTAGCTGCCCTATCTATGTTTCCTGGTAAAATACATGGGAAAATCCCATTGGAGGAAAATTCCACTTAGGGTTAGGGTTAGTCACCATGAACTCATAGAGCAAAATGGACATCGCCAACAAACTCGAGTGCTTGGGTATGGTTAGGAGGGCACTGACTTTCTAGCTGCCTATCTATGTTTCCTGGTAAAATACATGGGAAAATCCCATTGGAGGAAAATTCCACTTAGGGTTAGGGTTAGGTCACCATGAACTCATAGAGCAAAATGGACATCGCCAACAAACTCGGAGTGCTTGGGTATGGTTAGGAGGGCACTGACTTTTCTAGCTGCCCTATCTATGTTTCCTGGTAAAATACATGGGAAAATCCCATTGGAGGAAAATTCCACTTAGGGTTAGGGTTAGGTCACCATGGAACTCCTAGAGCAAAATGGACATCGCCAATGTACTCGGAGTGCTTGGGTATGGTTAGGAGGGCACTGACTTTTCTAGGTTGCCCTATGTATGTTTCCTGGTAAAATACATGGGAAAATCCCATTGGAGAAAAATTCCACTTAGGGTTAGGGTTATGTCACTGTGAACTCTTAGAGCAAAATGGACATCGCCAACAAACTAGGAGTGTTTGGGTATGGTTAGGAGGGCACTGACTTTTTCAGGCTGCCCTTTCTATGTTTCCTGGTAAAATACATGGGAAAATCCCATTGTAGGAAAATTCCACTTAGGGTTAGGGTTACGTCACCGTGAACTCCTAGAGCAAAATGGACATCACCAATGTACTCGGAGTGCTTGGGTATGGTTAGGAGGGCACTGACTTTTCTAGGCTGCCCTATGTATGTTTCCTGGTAAAATACATGGGAAAATCCCATTGTAGGAAAATTCCACTTAGGGTTAGGGTTACGTCACCGTGAACTCCTAGAGCAAAATGGACATCGCCAATGTACTCGGAGTGCTTGGGTCTGGTTAGGAGGGCACTGACTTTTCTAGGTTGCCCTATGTATGTTTCCTGGTAAAATACATGGGAAAATCCCATTGGAGAAAAATCCACTAGGGTTAGGGTTATGTCATGTGAATCTTAGAGCAAAACGGACATCGCCAACAAACTAGGAGTGTTTGGGTTTATGGTTAGGAGTGGCACTGACTTTTTCAGGATGCCTTCTATGTTTCCTGGTAACAATACTATGGAAAAATCCCATTGTAGGAACATTTCCACTTCAGGGTTTAGGGTAAGTCACCGTGAACTTCTAGAGCAAAAATGGACATCACAATGTACTCGGAGTGCTGGGTATGGGTAGGAGGGCATGACTTCTAGGCTGCCCTAGTATGTTTCATGGTAAAATACATGGGAAAAACTCCCATTGTAGGAAATTCCACTTAGGGTTAGGGTTATGTCACCGTGAACTCCTAGAGCAAAATGGACATCGCCAATGTACTCGGAGTGCTTGGGTATGGTTAGGAGGGCACTGACTTTTCTAGGTTGCCCTATGTATGTTTCCTGGTAAAATACATGGGAAAATCCCATTG
Source organism: Crotalus tigris (assembly GCF_016545835.1). Lineage (NCBI taxonomy): Eukaryota > Metazoa > Chordata > Lepidosauria > Squamata > Viperidae > Crotalus > Crotalus tigris. Next base: position 7,606,896 of record NW_024096505.1, read on the forward strand.
GAGAAAAATTCCACTTAGGGTTAGGGTTATGTCACTGTGAACTCTTAGAGCAAAATGGACATCGCCAACAAACTAGGAGTGTTTGGGTATGGTTAGGAGGGCACTGACTTTTTCAGGCTGCCCTTTCTATGTTTCCTGGTAAAATACATGGGAAAATCCCATTGTAGGAAAATTCCACTTAGGGTTAGGGTTACGTCACCGTGAACTCCTAGAGCAAAATGGACATCGACAACTAACGTGTAGTGGTTGGGTATGGTTAGGAGGACACTGACTTTTCTAGGCTGCCCTATGTATGTTTCCTGGTAAAATACATGGGAAAATCCCATTGGAGGAAAATTCCACTTAGGGTTAGGGTTACGTCACCATGAACTCCTAGAGCAAGATGGACATCGCCAACAAACTCGGAGTGCTTGGGTATGGTTAGGAGGGCACTGACTTTTCTATGCTGCCCTTTCTATGTTTCCTGGTAAAGTACCTGGGAAAAATCCATTGAGGAAAATTCACTTAGGGTTAGGGTTTACGTCACCGTGAACTCCTAAGAGCAATGGACATCCCACAACTCGGAGTGCTTGGGGTATGGTTTTAAAAGGAGAGGCCTGACTTTTTCTGCTGCCCCATTTCTATGTTTCCTGGTAAAATACATGGGAAAATCCCATTGGAGGAAAATTCCACTTAGGGTTAGGGTTACGTCACCTTGAACTCCTAGAGCAAAATGGACATCGTCAACAAACTCGGAGTGCTTGAGTATGGTTAGGAGGGCACTGACTTTTCTAGGCTGCCCTATGTATGTTTCCTGGTAAAATACATGGGAAAATCCCATTGGAGGAAAATTCCACTTAGGGTTAGGGTTACGTCCCCGTGAACTCCTAGAGCAAAATGGACATCGCCAACAAACTCGGAGTGCTTGGGTATGGTTAGGAGGGCACTGACCTGTCTAGGCTGCCCTATCTATGTTTCCTGGTAAAATACATGGGAAAATCCCATTGGAGGAAAATTCCACTTAGGTTAGGGTTACGTCACCATGAACTCCTATAGCAAAATGAACATCGCCAACGAACTCAGAGTGCTTGGGCATGGTTAGGAGGACACTGATTTTTCTAGGCTTCCCTATCTATGTTACCTGGTAAAATACATGGGAAAATCCCATTGTTGGAAAATTCCACTTAGGATTAGGGTTATGTCAAAGTGACTCCTAGAGCAAAATGACATCACCAACAAACTCAGAGTGCTTGGGTATTGTTAGGAGGGCACTGACTTTCTAGGCTGCCTTATCTATGTTTCCTGGTAAAATACATGGGAAAATCCCATTGCAGGAAAATTCCACTTAGGGTTAGGGTTATGTCACGGTGAACTCCTAGAGCAAAATTGCCATCGCCAACAAACTCGGAGTGCTTGGGTATGGTTAGGAGTGCACTGACTTTTCTAGGCTGCCTTATCTATGTTTCCTGGTAAAATACATGGGAAAATCCCATTGGAGGAAAATTCCACTTAGGGTTAGGGTTACATCACCGTGAACTCCTCGAGCAAAATGGACATCGCCAACAAACTAGGAGTGCTTGGGGTATGGTTCGGAGGGCACTGACATTTTCTAGCTGCGCTATGTATGGTTTTCCTGGAAATAACTGGGAAAATCCATTGGAGGAAATTCTTCCCACTTAGGGGTTAGGGGTACGTCACCGTGAACTCCTGAGCAAAATGGACATCACCAACAACTCGAGTGCTTGGGTATGGTTAGGAGGGCACTGACTTTTCTATGCTGCCTTATCTATGTGTCCTGATAAAATACATGGGAAAATCCCATTGGAGGAAAATTCCACTTAGGGTTAGGGTTACGTCACCGTGAACTTTTAGAGCAAAATGGACATCGCCAACAAACTCGGAGTGCTTGGGTATGGTTAGGAGGGCACTGACTTTTCTAGGCTGCCCTATCTATGTTTCCTGGTAAAATACATGGGAAAATCTCATTGTAGGAAAATTCCACTTAGGGTTAGGGTTACGTCACCGTGAACTCCAAGAGCAAAATGGACATCGCCAACAAACTCGGAGTGCTTGGGTATGGTTAGGAGGGCACTGACTTTTCTAGGCTGCCCTATGTATGTTTCCTGGTAAAATACATGGGAAAATCCCATTGGAGGAAAATTCTGTCAGAATACAGCTGGAAGGGACCTCGGAGGTTTTCTAGTCCAGCCGCCTGCTGAAGCAGGAGACCCTAAGTGGAATTTTCCTCCAATGGGCCCTATTAATAAGGTGTTAATACCGTTAATAAAGATAGAGAATACCGTCATTTTAAAATGCCGTTAAAAAGGTTTATTTCTTTTGTTGTTGTTGTTAATTGCGAAGTCGTGTCCGACCCATCGCGACCCCATGGACAACATTCCTCCAGGTCTTCCTGTCCTATACCATCTTCTGGAGTCCATTTAAATTCACACCTACTGCTTCAGTGACTCCATCCAGCCATCTCATTCTCTGTCGTCCCCTTCTTCTATTGCCCTCAATCTTTCCCAGCATTAGGCGCTTCTCCAGTGAGTCCTTCCTTCTCATTAGGTGGCCAAAATATGTGAGTTTCAACTTTAGGATCTGGCCTTCTAAAGAGCAGTCGGGGTTGATCTCTTCTAGGACTGACCGGTTTGAACGCCTCGCAGTCCAAGGGACTCGCAGGAGTCTTCTCCAGCACCATAGTTCGAAGGCCTCAATTCTTCGGCGCTCAGCCTTTCTTACGGTCCAACTTTCACAGCCATACATTGCAACTAGGCAAACCATGGCCTGGACTATACGCACATTTGTTGGCAGGGTGATGTCTCTGCTTTTTAGTACGCTGTCTAGATTTGCCATAGCTTTCCTTCCCAGGAGCAAGCATCTTTTAATTTCTTGGCTGAAGTCCCCATCTAAGGTGATCTTGGAGCCCAGAAAAATAAAATCTGTCACCACCTCCATTTCTTCCCTATCTATTTGCCAGGAATTGAGTGGGCTGGATGCCATGATTTTGATTTTCTTAATGTTGAGTTTCAAGCCAACTTTTGCACTCCCCTTCTTCACCCGCATCAAGAGGCTCCTTAGTTCCTCTTCACTTTCTGCCCTTAGAGTGGTATCATCTGCATATCTTAGGTTGTTGATATTTCTCCCGGCAATCTTAATTCTAACTTTTGATTCATCTAGCCCTGCCTTTCTCATGATGTGCTCTGCATATAAGTTAAATAGGCAGGGCAACAGTATACAGCCTTGCCGGACTCCTTTTCCAATTTTGAACCCATCAGTGGTTCCGTGTCCAGTTCTCACTGTTGCTTCTTGACCCGCATATAGGTTTCTCAAGAGACAAATAAGATGGTCTGGTATTCCCATCTCTTTAAGAACTTGCCACAATTTGTTATGATCCACACAATGAAAGGCTTTAGCGTAGTCAATGAAGCAGAAGTAGATGTTTTTCTGAAACTCCCTAGCTTTCTCCATGATCCAGTCGTATCGCACTTCCCTGTGTTACACCTTAAGAGGTTGCTCCTAAAAGTGCACCCCGCTCGCCCCTTCAAACAAACCCAGATGTTTTTATTCAAGCATAGTTTTGTTTGTCCTGCACTTCTTTTTCTTTAAGGAGATCGTACGTATGTAGGTTTGTATTTAGGTTTGGTGTTTCTAAACTATATTTCTTAGAGATACCTATGTATTAATATAAGCGCAATATCAAATATCTATTTGAAATATTGTGTATTTTTATTACGAAAGGATCAATATAAAAATAAATGTAGTTTATTTTGAAAAAGTATATAACCCATCGTTCCCTTATAGCAGGGGTAGGCAACCCAAAACACTCAAAGAGCCACTTGGACCCGTTTCCCACCAAAAACAAAACACCGGGAGCCGCAAAATCCTTTTGACATCTAAAATGAAGATAACACTGCATATATCCTTTTTTACCTTTATTATAGGTGTGTGTGTGTTTGTGTGTGTGTGTGTGTATACTTATGTATACACACACATATATATACACATACATACACATACACATACACATACAGGTAAAAAAAGGATATATGCAGTGTTATCTTCATTTCAGATGTCAAAAGGGTGTCTCTCTCTCTCTGTCTCTCTCTATCCCTCCCTCTCTATCTGCCCTTGATCTGCCTGCCACTCCTCTTCCCCCACTCTTTTTCTTTCTCTCTCTCTCTCTTTCCTATCTCTCTCTCTCTCTCCCTCCCTCCCTCCCTCCCTCTCTCTCTCTCTCTTTCTCTCTCTCCTATCTGCTGCTCACCTGGAAAGCTTCAAGCTGTTGTCCAACAAGATCAGGGTAGGCAACCTCGTCTCTTTTATGACTCATGGACTTCAACTCCCAGAATTCCTGAGTCAGCCTAGCTGGGCTAGCTAGCTCTCTCCTGCCCTTCCTGCTTCCTGCAGAGACACAGCAAAGGGAGGAGCTCCGTCCAGAAAGCTTTTCAGCTCCTCAGAGAACACTGTGAGTGCAATCTTTTACACACACACACACACACACACACACACACACACAGAAAGAGAGAGAGAGAGAGAGAGAGAGAGAGAGAGAGAGAGAGAGAGAGAAGCAGGGAAGCGCAATTGCCTCTCTGTCTCTGTCCCTCTCTGCAAAGGCAGAGGAGGCTGGGAGCCACAGGGGAAGGCTCAAAGAGCCACATGCGGCTCCGGAGCCACAGGTTGCCGACCTGTGGCCTAGTCATTTCTATTATCCATTTCCAGACCATAAGCCAGTACACCTGTGCTTCTCTACATGTCCACCATACATGAGAAAATGTGCCCTTTTTTTTTGCACTTCCAGCATATAGGTGAGTATCCATTATACATTTTAGCTAATCTGGCCGGAGGCAGATGCCATCTATACATCATCTTATAGAGATTTTCTTTATATGATGTCGCCAGTGTAATTTTGTTATTTCTTTCCCATACTTGCTGCCATTGATCCATGTTTATATTATATCCAAAATCTGTTTCCCAGGTCACCATTGTTTCTTTAACCTGTTCCTCATATAGCTTATATTCCAACAAGTATTTATAAATATTTTTAATTTGTTTTTTTTCCAGGCCTAACAGTATTTTATCTAACCCCGTGTCTTGTCTGTTAATTCCCCACTCTTGCTTATCCTTCATGTATCTTGCTTGTATCTGAAGATAGGACCACCATTCCAAGGCTATTCCTTGTTGTCTTAGCTCTTGTTTTTGTTTTAAGTGACCTTCTTCTATCAAGATGTCTTTATATATAATAGCCTTATCTTTCCTATACAGATTGGGATATGTGACTGCCTCTAGTGGCGATAGCCAAACTGGAATTTTTATATAATGTTGGCATTTATTGAATTCCAGCTTTTTATAAGTTCTTGCCGAACCTTATGTCTCAAAAAATACTGGTGGTTTCTGCTTTTCCCTGTCCATATATGTGCGTGCCAGCCCTGCTGGAGATTGTAACCCTCTAAATGTAGACATCTTTTATTTTCTAAAGTAATCCAGTCTTTAATCAATGTCAGGGCCGCTGCTTGGTAATACAGCTCCCAGTCTGGGAAACCTAAGCCTCCTTTCTCTTTGGCAACAATTGATGCAACATTTTAATAAGCCAGGGACAATTAGGGCCATCAAAGTCAAGTTATCTACTTGTAAATTAGCAACAAAAGTTAATTGCCAAAATTGATAAGGAACAAAAGAACAAAACATTCTACAGTAAAAAGCTCCACTTACAGTATTACAGGTTGCAAACCTCTTTCTTTTATGCTTTGACCAGTAGGTGGTGACACTGTTTTGAAATCCTGGATTGTTTAAGAATTATCTTTGGCTCTGCTTTTTTCAAACTAGCAATGCTACTTTGAGCTTCTCAGAAGGTTGATAATAAAATTTCTTTCTGATGACATTTATTTGAACTATTGACCACAATTGTAATGTATTCAAAATATGAAGGATTTATTCTTTTCTAAGTTTTGATTTCATCAGGCAATGTAGCCCCAAAAGCAGCAAATAAAAATAAATAATCCCAAATTAGGCCAGATCTTTTTTCATTTTGAAAAAGAAGACAGCAAATTGGAAAAGGTAGTAAGTAATTAATCAGGTTATGAGACTATACCTGGCAATCTGGGTCATTTTTACTGCACATATTGCATCATATATGGAATTGAACTAAAATCTATTACAAAATCTGACATAGCCATTTCATTCTGCTTGATGAACACAAAAACTTACATTCTTTAATTAGCCAACAGATGGTGGGAGATTTCAAAACTCTGAAAATAATAACATCAACTCCAAAGTTGAAGAGTTTTTATTGGATCTAGTAAGTAACTGATCAACTGTAATCAATATCGATGTCTAGATTTATAAATACTCCATTTGTAGTCATTTTTCAGATTTTTACTTCTAGGCATATGCCTAGAAAATATATAAAGGCAACACTTTTTTTCTGTCCATAATTAACTGGGATGAGCATAACACTAACACATAATACATCTAAAATTAAAAATATCCACTTTGAAATGAAAACTCTGGTTGGAAGCTATGTTGAGCTTGCAAATAAACTGGAGTTGCAAAGCTTGTAATTAAATTCATACAGACCCTTTTCCAACTGATTAGTCAGATATTTTTCTTTGTGTGAATATTAAAAACAAAAACAAGCTAATTTGCTATCTAAGTGACATTAAAGGAAAAGAGGCCCCAAATTGAGCTCCAGGAAATAATAAAGCTCTCTTATGTCCTGCATACATTTTCTAAGCTGCTGGTTTGACTTCAATAGTAAACTGTTGTATTTGAACAACTAATCTCTTAGGATCAATCTTGCTGAACTAAGTCATCTCTGTTCTAGTTTATGAGAATATCTGGTGTTTAGCTAGTCAGATAACATTAACTCATACTACTCTTCTTACAGTCCAAAATCAATGTAAAGGTGCAAACAGCTGATGACCACATTT